>NW_028227274.1:7725000-8040000 GCF_978045245.1 Mus caroli | reverse complement strand
ATGAATCCCAGGTTGGTCTCACATTGGCAAAAATCTTGCCTTATCCACACAAATTCTGGGATTACAAGAGTGTACTACTACCATTCCTGGCTCCATCATCCCTTGAAAGTTCACTTCATAGCCCTGCCTTTAAAAGATGCTATAAAGAGATACTTCTCCAAAGCAACTCTGAATATACAAAGTACAGCTATGGTATCCAAGGGCCAAGTGCAGCTGTGGAATGAAGACCTGATCCACAAGGTGAGTCCTTAGACCATCTAGTTCCTCAGGATCACATCACCCATTCCCCAGACTGTGAGACTAGGCTGCTCCCACCGACGAGCAAACACATTCAACCATTCTAGAAAACCACTTATGACCCATCAGAGATGGGCATACCTTGGATTTATGTCCCTAAGTCTGAATGTATGTGGGCATTTTGTTTGTTTGTTTTAAGAGAGGATCTTGCTTTGTATGTCCAGCTGGTCTGAAGTCTAAAGTAAGCATCTGGCATCAGCTCTTGGAGGGCTGGGATTACAAAGCAACCACTACTGCTTTGGATAGATCTGTTTATTGCCACTTTTTATTACCAAGCAAACAAACAAAACCTTGAGCTGCCACCAGCAACACTATAGATAGTAACACTATAGGCTGGCTTCCCCAGTGTGTTCACACTAACAAGCGGAACATTCCACCTCATGAAACTGATGTATTTCATTACTTTCAGAGAAAGTGCAGGGATGTGTAAAGCATAAATTTTGAATTTACATTGGGATTCTTTCCCAGAATATCCTCCTGCATATGGCAAGTCTTCTTTGAGAAGTCCAAACTCCAGGTCACTTGACCCTACCTGCTCTGGTCAAGCCTTGCTCATCATGTACTTAGAGTCACTTCACAAGCAGGCGTGCTTTGCTCGCTCCGGCTGTCAGCTGTCATAGCTTCCAGGAAGTTGAGGCTAGTGGATTCACTGCAGCTCGGAGGATAGTCTGGACTACATAGTGAATTAAAGCCAGATTGTACTGCATTAACGTGAATCTGTTCTCTAAAAACAGAAAAAATAAGAACAAACAAAATGAGATAAATGTTAGGAAAAGCCTGACTCGATTATTTTTTCTCGTTTCCTCCCCACCTCTGCTGGCTTCTCTTGCTAAGGCTTCTTTGTAAGCTCTGGCTCCTCTGCTCCTGGGGGTGGGGGGCACAGCCACCCTTGGCTCTTTTGTGGCTTTTCCTTAGAACAAGAATGTTTTAATACTCCTTTATAAGAACCTGGAACTATTGTTGTCTGCTTTTGTTAGCAAGGCTTCCAGGCTTTGGTTTTTCCTTTCTTTTGGATCTATTTATTTTATTTTGAGTGTATGGTATTTTGCCTGCATGTCTGCCTTTGCACTACGAGCATGCAGTACACCTGGGGGCCAGAATAGGGAGTAGGATCCCCTGGCATTGGAGTTAAGGATGGTTGTGAGCCACAGGTATGGGTGCTGGGATTTGAACCTGGGTATTCTGGGAAAGGAGCCAGAACCATCTCTCCAGCCTCCTCATGTTTGATCTTTAAAGAGTTCTCTGTAGATAAAGAAAACTGAGTTACTAATCATGGACATTCTATTCCTGGTATTTATGGGTTTTGTTTGGTTTTGTTTTTTAATGCTGAGGGAACAGCAGACAATAGGAGGGGATGTGATATTTAAGCTGGTATTGAGTATCTATTATGGTAGGTAAGAGCTACATCCCTAAGCTGTCCATTGGAGCTGCATACTCAATCTAAAAAAAAAAAAAAAGTAAAAAGAAAAAATGTGCCCAAGAAAGGCTGAGCAGTAACTGCTGCTAATGCTTTTGATTCTCTCTCTCTCTCTCTCTCTCTCTCTCTCTTTATTTGTTTAGTGTATATGAGTACACTTGTTGCTCTTTTCAGACACACCAGAAGAGGACATCAGATCACATTACAGATGGTTGTAAGTCACCATGTGGTTGCTGGGGATTGAACTCAGGACCTCTGGAAAAGCAGTCAGTGTTCTTAACTGCTGAGCCATCTCTTCAGCCCCTTTGATGCACTCTTAATTAGCAAGTTCATAATTAGCCAATTGAATCAGGGGTTTACACTTGCACATTACTCTGATTTGTTCTTTAAAAGGGACAATGCTAGGCATGATGACACACACCTGTGACCCCAGCACTTGAGAGGTAGAAAAAGAAGGATCAGGAGTTCAGGGCTATCCTTGGCTGCATAGTGAATTTGAGACCAACTCGAACTCCATGAGACCCTGTATCAAAAACAATGACAGGGGCCAGAGAGATGGCTCAGCAGTTAGAAGCATCTGCTTCTCTTCCAGAGGACCTGGGCTCAGTTCTCAGCACCCATAGAGAGCTAATAGCCTCCCGTAACTCCAGTTCCAGGGCATCTGACACCCTCTTCTGGCCTCCAGTAGCACAATATAACATAGTACACAGACATACATCCAGGAAAAACACCAATACACAGTAAATCAAAATATATAAATCTTAGCCAGGCAGTGGTAGCACACACCTTTAATCCCAGTACTTGGGAGGCAGAGGCAGGTGGATTTCTGAGTTTGAGGCCAGCATGGTCTACAGATGAGTTTAAGGACAGCGAGGGCTATACATAGAAACCCTATCTCGAAAAACCAGAAAAAAATATAGATAGATTGATAGATAGATAGATATACATACATATATATTTAAAAAATAAAAACCAAGACAGTAGCAGCAGGAGAAATGATGCACCTATAGTCCAGGCTCTTGCTTCAATTGCCATGGTGGGCAATCGTTTTCTTAGGAGGTCTCTGATTTTTTTGTTAATTAAAAATGGACTTTTTTTCTTAATTAAAATTATATATTTATTTACATTTGCATTATTGTGAATGTGTGTATATGCATGTATGTATGTGTGGATGATAACTTTCAGGAGTTGGGTCTCTCTATCATGAGTTCTAAGGATCAAACTCAGGTCCCCTTCCTTGGTGGCAAGTGCCTTCATCCATCGAGCTATCTCAGCAGCCTCCTGCAGTAGAGCTTTTCTGTCTACTTATAAAGAAGGATATAAGAAAGCAGCTCACAAGGAGGACACTTATCTTCTCACCGAATGAGCATCTCATGTGGACCAAGCAGACACAGATCCTCAGATGCTGTGATGGATGTGGCCTGTAGTCTTGGCCCATCTAGCTGCACCATCAAATGCACCCAATCAGGTCAGAAAACTCCACAGGGACATGTAGAAAGGAAGACACAGAGCCAATCTCTCAAACGACCACAGCTGTGAAATCAAAGGATACTTTAAAAGGATCTGACCTTGGCTGTTGTGAAGACTGTGCTTACTATTGGCCAATAATTATTAAAGAAAGAAATCATTATGATCTACTTTGAAATGGGCGCTATGACCCAAGAGGTGGCTGTTCCAATGTTCCTGACAGGTACCTTTGTGAACAAATTGAATTTATAGTAATTGACAGAAAACAGGCTGCCAGACCTCTGTATAGACCCAGCCTATTGGATGGTATGGAATATAAAACTGTGTGTGAATAAGAATTAGATTGTGAGAGGAGAGTACAAAGATACCCCAAACTGTGAAGAGCAGTGTGGAAGAAAATTGGTTTTTTTTTTTTTTTTTAGGGCCAGCGAGATGGCTCAGCAGACATTGGTGGTACTGTCACTGAAATGTCACCACTCCCAAGGTAGTTGCCACTGTAAGGCCATCCCTCCCTTCTCCACTGTTTGCATGTTTCTACATTGTTGTTTGGAAGCAATTGACTAATCATGACCTACATTCAAGACAGGGACGAACTTTGCTTTACATGTTGCTGAGGGGAGCATCCATATAAATGACTTTGGCATTCTATAAGAAAAACTGCTCTCTGTGGCCCACAAGACAGTTCAGTGAGTAAAGATTCCTGCTGCCAAGCCTGATGATCTGAGTTCAATCCCTGGGACCCACATGGAGAGACCGACTTTGGAAGGTTGTCCTCTGACATCTATGCATGCTGTGCCATGTGCAAGCACACACACACACACACACACACAGAGAGAGAGAGAGAGAGAGAGAGAGTACATTACCTAAATATAGAAGGAGTGAAGTAGCAGTGCAGTAGTGACATGCATCTTTAATCCCAGCACTTGGGAGGCAGAGATAAGTGGATCTCTGTGAGTTCAAGGCCAGCCTGGTCTATAGAGCAAGTTCTAGGACAGCCAAAGCTACACAAAGAGACTTTGCCTTAAAAAAACAAAAACACAGCATTGCATACACTAGCAAGCGTTTGCTGAAAGGACCCTGATATAGCTGTCTCTTGTGAGACGATGCCGGGGCCTAGCAAACACAGAAGTGGATGTTCACAGTCATCTATTGGATGGATCACAGGGCCCCCAATGGAGGAGCTAGAGAGAGTACCCAAGGATCTAAAGAGATCTGCAACCCTATTGTTGGAATAACATGATGTACTAACCAGAACCCCGGAGCTCTTGTCTCTAGCTGCATATGTATCAAAAGATGGCCTAGTCGGCCATCACTGGAAAGAGAGGCCCATTGGACTTGCAAACTTTATATGCCCCAATACAGGGGAATGCCAGGGCCAAAAAGTGGGAGTGGGTGGGTAGGAGAGTGGGGGGGGGAGGGTATGGGGGATTTTTGGGCTAGCATTGGAAATGTAATTGAGGAAAATATGTAATAAAAATATTTAAAAAAAGAATTGTTATGTGTTAGAGAATTTTCTTCCTCTTTGATGAAAAATAAAATAAGTGGACCACTAAACTACTTTGTTAGATTGTTACCTACAATATGTGATAGTGTTACCTACAATATGTGATAGTGTGATAGTGTTACCTACAATATGTGATAGTGTTACCTACCTATGTGATAGTGTGATAGTGTTACCTACAATATGTGATAGTGTTACCTACAATATGTGATAGTGTTACCTACCTATGTGATAGTGTGATAGTGTTACCTACAATATGTGATAGTGTTACCTACAATATGTGATAGTGTGATAGTGTTACCTACAATATGTGATAGTGTGATAGTGTTACCTACAATATGTGATAGTGTTACCTACAATATGTGATAGTGTGATAGTGTTACCTACAATATGTGATAGTGTTACCTACCTATGTGATAGTGTGATAGTGTTACCTACAATATGTGATAGTGTTACCTACAATATGTGATAGTGTGATAGTGTTACCTACAATATGTGATAGTGTTACCTACCTATGTGATAGTGTTACCTACAATATGTGATAGTGTTTGAGATACCAGTCTTATCCTTTAAACTACTTTGTTAGATTGTTACCTACAATATGTGATAGTGTTTGAGATACCAGTCTTATCCTTTAAAAGTGCACAATAAAGAGAGATGCTTTTGTCATAAAAAAAAATAAAAAACAATACCCAAAAAGAAAAAATCAAAAGAAGTAAAGAGCCGGGCGTGGTGGCGCACGCCTTTAATCCCAGCACTCGGGAGGCAGAGGCAGGCGGATTGCTGAGTTCGAGGCCAGCCTGGTCTACAAAGTGAGTGCCAGGACAGCCAGGGAGAAACAGAGAAACCCTGTCTCGAAAAACCAAAAAAAAAAAAAAAAAAAAAAAAAAAAAAAGAAGTAAAGAAGGGATGAATAATGATATTGGTAAATGAAGGAGAATGAAGAATACCCAGTCTCTCCCCTTGTATACAGTTATCTGCAGGGATTCTTCAATACTTACCTCAATGATTACTGTTGCAATCTATTACCACATCATCTATTGCAATATCCAAGTTCTTCTGTCTGTGACCACTGGGCTCTGTGGTTGTCCCCTGTGTGCAGACATGCCATAGTTTCTGATGTCTTCCATTTGTTTCATTTAAACACTTTCTGTCTTTCAGACATGACTTTCAGCTCTCCCTCCATGGAACTCTGGTTTTCTGTATTGGAAAATTACTTTTAACCCGAGATCTGAGCATTGGGTTCATTTGTCATTCTGCTCCAATGCTACCATACAACATGGGCATTCATCAGCTGCCCTGTAGCTTTCTGTGGCTCATACCTTTAATTCCAGCATGCTGGAAGCCAGACAGCGGGATTACCATGAGCTCCCTGGTCTATAAGGTGAGATCCTGTCTCAGAACAATCTGTGTAATTCTAATTGTACACAGAACAAAGTCTGCCTTCTCTGGCTTCCATCAAAGCTCTCTAACAACTATCCCCAGTCCATCCACCATCTTCAGAGGAATGCTCCCAACCGATACAACACCTTTCCACATACAGACACCTCACACACAATATGCTAAATCCCCCTTACCTTACCCTCACTGCTCTGCACCCAGTCTGGCTGTCCTTTCTCTATAGCCTGTCCCTTACCTTGAACCCTCAACCTTTACAAGTGTAGGAGAATTGTCTCCCTTCTCTCGAGGGTCTTCTCAAAATCGCAGGCATATTAGCTCTACATGAAGAAGTTACACACAATTTACAAATGTTTGAATCTTTAATTACATTTAATCTCCATTCGACTCACTTGCCAGGATAAACTTGAAGTCTATGACTGTAAAGTGACTATATTCACAAAGCCAGGATGCAAGAGCAGAGCCAAGTCTTCCCATCCTAAGTTCACACCCCTTGCCTGACAGTGTGCATAACTACAGCCTCTCCCATCATCCATGTCCTCCGCAGGGATGAAACCTGTGTCTCCCATATATTTCTAGCCTTCAAATTTTATTATTTTATTATTTTGCTAATGCTTATTAATAATTATATTATTGTTGCATTTATTATTTTATTACTATGTTAATGTTCTTTAATAGTTAGGTTCTTGTTCATTTATCGTGTACATGTGTATGCAGCACATAGGACTCAGAGGACAGTCTCTGAGAGTTGCTCTCTCCATCCACCATGTGGCTTCCAGGGAAAGCACTCAGGCAGTCAGGTTGGTGATGAGCATCTCACTGGCTACCCCCATATTTTTATATTACTCTGCTTAGTTCCTAAAATATATTTGATCACCAGAAACTTAATAGCTCACACGTAAAAAGTGAAGTGTCACAATCTATGAATTTTCTACTGGGGTTTATGGGAAGGGCACCTCTTCAGCATTGCGTTTCCTAGTTTTATATTATTTTTTTACCTTTGCTAACTTAAGAGGTTAAAAACAACAACAACAACAAGACATGCTATTTATTTATTATTTGTTCATTTATTTATTCTCAATGATGAGTATCAAACTCTGGGCCTCCCAAATGTTAGCTGAGAGCATTAATAATCTGAGCCATGTACATAACTGTGAGGTAAGATGATAACGAACAAGCCTGGGATAATAACAAGACTCTATCCCCCAAAATAGAAATAATAACAGAACTACTAAACGGAATTGGAGAATTGTGTTTTCCTGTTCATTTTTACATTAGGATTTTCATGTGAAAACATTTAAATTCACCCAAGAAAACACAGATTCTTTGTCTTTCTTCCACAAATAACTAATTTTTCTAAAATTTAACATTTGTTTATTTTTGTTGTTGTTATTATCAATATCTCACTATGTAGCCCTGGCTGGCCTGGAACTGATTATGTAGATCAGGCTGGCCTCAGACACATAGAGGTCTGTTTATGTCTTAGTCAGGGTTTCTATTTTGCAACGAGACACCATGACCAAAAAGCAAGTTGGAGAGGAAAGGGTTTTTTGGGCTTACACTTCTATATTGTAGTCTGTCACCAAGAGAAGTAGGACAGGAACTCACACAGAGCAGGAACCTGGAGGCAGGTGCTGATACACAGGCCACGGAGGGGTGCTGCTTACGGCTTGCTTCCCATGGCTTCCTTAGCCTGCTTTCTTACCGAACTGAGGATCACTTGCCCAGGGCCTTCCCCTACCAACCACTAATTTTAAAAATGCTCTATAGGTTGGCCCACAGCCTGCTTTTTAAAAAAAGAGTCCAGGGGTTGGGGATTTAGCTCAGTGGTAGAGCGCTTGCCTAGCAAGCGCAAGGCCCTGGGTTCGGTCCTCAGCTCTGGGAAAAAAAAAAAAAAAGACAAAATAACAAAAGAGTCCTGGCTGTCCTAGAACTTGTTCTGTAGACCAGGCTAGCCTGCAACTCATAGCGGCCTGCATCCCTCGAGGTGGGATTAACCCTGCCTGGCTGCTCAGTCCAATCTCACGGAGGCCTTTTCTTAACTGAGGTTCCCTCCACTCACATGGCTATATTTTGTGTCAAGTTAACATTAGTCAGAATAGCCTGCTTTTGCCTCCTGCATACTAGAATTAAAATGTGGGCCTTTTAATGCCATGCTATTTAACTTTTTTTTTTTTTTTTTTTTTTTTTTTTTGGTTTTTCGAGACAGGGTTTCTCTGTGTAGTCGTGGCTGTCCGGAACTCACTCTGTAGCCCAGGCTGGCCTCGAACTCAGAAATCCGCCTGCCTCTGCCTCCCGAGTGCTGGGATTAAAGGCATGCGCCACCACGCCCGGCTATTTAACATTTTTAAACTTCATGTATCTTTTTAGAGAATTGGGCTCTAGATTTATAGGGCACGAGATGGGCAAATGTCCTATAATACAAAATAGCTGACCATAATTCAGTGGGGACTGTCCACTAGGCTGTTGTAACAAACCTTTTAAAAGTACAATACTTTTAAAATAAACTGCATAAAAAAGTATATAGCTATATATAAAAGCCTTCCTCATAGTCGGTTTTTTAAATCAAATGTGCATTTACACATTAACCTGAGTATTGTGACTCCCACATACAATCCCAGCACTCTGGAGACCAAGGCAGGAAGATCTAGTTTAGGTTCCAGCATGAGAACCAGTCTCAGACAAAGAAATAAAAATTTACTAAATCATTATCAATGGTGCTCTTGGAATTATAGAGGGTTTTCACCACCATTCTCAACCTTTTCCTCTTCTTGGATTTTTGAAAGAGGATATCACACTATACCCCCAGCCTGCCCTAAACTTGTGTTATCTTCTGTCCAGGCCTCTTTAGTGCTGCAGTTACAATATCTCAACATGTTCTTTTCTTCCTTAAACATTGTGATAATGAAGAGTCCTAGTAGATACCTGTTATCACAGCTGCACTTGTGATATCACAGGTGGAGGCAGGAGGATCAGGAGTTCCAGGACTGCCTTGACCACATAGAAGATTTGAGGTCAGCTTAGGCTATATAAGACTCTGAGAGAAGGTGGAAGAGGAGGAGGAGGAGGAGGAGGAGGAGGAGGAGAAGGAAGGAGGAAGAAGAAGGAAGAAGAAGATTTTTAAAGATTTTTTCCTCAGATGAACATATACTTATGAATAAGAGAAAATTTACTGTTAAACAGCATAATTTATGTTTGGGAGAGACACTTGGCCCAAGGCCAGAGATGTTCAGTCTATCACCCTGCCCTTCCAGATCGTTACTTGGACATCCACTGACTCTAGCCCATGTTATCAGAAAAGTATACTCTTGAATATCCCTGGAGATAAGGGAAAAGGGGGGCTGTACAAAGCTGCATTAACAGAGTCACACAAGCGCTGTGAACTTGACAGTACAGTATCATAATCAGGTAAGCCCTCACACCCAGCAGCCCAGGATTCAGCCTTGCTATCTTGAGCCAGACAATGTGTGTCTCTTAGTTATCAATGTCTCTCAGTGACCAGTGTGGGACTTCATAATGCCCAGAACATTCTTAGAAATAGCATTTGCTGAAGCCAAGAGTCCCAAGAACAGAAAAGTAGGCCATAGTCACTGGCGAGGGACTCCAAAAGTTATTTAGGGATGGATGTTTCTGTGGGAGCATCAGAGCCCGAGAGCATCCTTTCAGGGAGGATACCTCCGTCTGTCCTGCCACAGGCGTACTGCTCACCTCTTCTCCTTATTGGATGCTGTCTTGCTCCTCCCTCTTCCTGCTTTCTGGTTTTCAAAGAATGGGGATACCCTGAGCAAACCTCCCACTGCAGGGGCCAGATGCCCCTGTTCCTGTCTGTTGTGTCTCTGGGACAGGTAACAGCCTATCTAGAAGGCTGACCCCCAATACCAACCACTTCTATCTGGTCCAGCAATGGCTACCAAAAGGTTCTGTGGGGTCTGGGAAGCTGGAGGAGAACCCTTCCCCAGCCCCCCGGGAGAAGACACATCTCTTCCAAGATGGAGCCACAGTAGTCCTGCATCTACCCGATGGCCCCAGCTCCCAATGTCAAGAAATATTGCTTTTCCTTCTAGCCTGGAGTGACAGTCCCACAGCACCACATATACCAGGCATGGCGGCATATGCCTTAAGGGCCAGTCCTAAGAAGATCCAAACAGAAGGATCAAAAATTTAAGGTCACTCTCAGCTACAGTGCTAAGTACAGGACTAGACTGAGCTACATGAGGCACTATCCTTAAAAAAAAAAAAGAGGGGTAACCTGAGTCTGATCCCCAGGTAGACACACACACACACACACACACACACACGTCAGTTATGTGGCCAACTGGAGATCTGAATAGAAGTTCAATGCTGTATCTTTACCCCTTCTTCAAAAATGCCCTCCTAGAAACATCATTTCCGGCACCTTCCCAAAAAGCTGTCAGAGGTTAGCCAGAAAAGGCTCCACATGATGTCTAGAGGAAGAAGCAAGGCAGAGGACATCAAGGATCATTTTTTTAATGGACTCTGGAACTGAAAAATCCTGGGATCCAGACTGAGGAACAAGGCTAGCCCATCACCTGCTAGGCCCCCACAGGGAAGCAGAGGAGGGCTCTTTGGCAAGTGTAGATCCTTCCTCTGCATTGTGAGCAGCAAGTTCAAGATCAAATGAATTTCAGGTCAAGTGAAGGGCTCTGCCTACTGAAGATGTTTGAAGCCAAGGCCCCCAGGGCACATTTGTCAAGCTCTCAAAAACTAGCGACGAGGATCAAAGCAGAAGCACTTTCCAAATATAAACATTTGTCACCTACATTTACTTTTGATGTGCCCCATTTTAAATGCATTTCTCCTTTATAAAAAGGACAGGTTAATCTTTCCGTGCACACACTCTGGGCCCTTCAAATAGAGCCTAAGGACAATTTGGGCTAGATGCTGGAGTGAGAAAGGAAGTTGCAGCCAGACAAAATAAGAGAAGAGGAGAAAAGAGCATTCCAGAAGAGTGAAGCAGGAGGCCAGAAAGGAAGCTACACGTCCACAGCTTCCCACGCTGGGTATTGATTCACATTTTCCTGCAGATTAACTGGAAAGGGGCACCGCTCTCCTGATTTGAAGAGCTTTGGAGTACATAGGCAGACCAGGAAGAGTTGGTTGGAATTTTCTCTAAATATCTGAGTCTGAGCTAACTATGGATCTTCTCGTAAGGTACCTGGGAGAAGTGCATGAGTTCAGTTAAGTAGAACATCCACTGGATGCTCAGAGTCCACTCATGCCCACATCTGCAGAAGGAAGGATGCTCCAAGTCCACATCTGTGGAAAGCACCATGTGTTGGAAGCCTGGCAGCATCCAGATGAGTCTGTCATCCTGCAGCTACTTGAGTTCTGCTGCCAGACCCCAGGAGCTCTGGTTGTACCTGTAACACCACCCAGCTCTGTCACAGGCTCCTGCAAAGTGGCACAAAGGGCGAGATCCTGCCAAATGAGCATGTGCATGCTGTGGGATACTTCTCTTACCTGTAACGCCTTATTCTTCTTATTATTTTTTTTAATATTTTTATTACGTATTTTCCTCAATTATATTTCCAATGCTATCCCAAAAGTCCCCCATACCCTCCCCCCCACTCCCTTACCCACCCATTCCCACTTTTTGGCCCTGGCATTCCCCTGTACTGGAGCATATAAAGTTTGCGTGTCCAATAGGCCTCTCTTTCCAGTGATGGCTGACTAGGCCATCTTCTGCTACATATGCAGCTAGAGTCAAGAGCTCCGGGGTACTGGTTAGTTCATAATGTTGCACCTACAGGGTTGCAGATCTCTTTAGCTCCTTGGATACTTTCTCTAGCTTCTCAATTGGGGGCCCTGTGATCCATCCAATAGCTGACTGTGAGCATCCACTTCTGTGTTTGCTAGGCCCCGGCCTAGTCTCACAAGAGACAGCTATATCAGGGTCCTTTCAGCAAACGCTTGCTAGTGTATGCAATGGTGTAATCGTTTGGAGGCTAATTATGGGATGGATCCCTGGATATGGCAGTCACTAGATGGTCCATCCTTTTGTCTCAGCTCCAAACTTTGCCTCTGTAACTCCTTCCACAGGAACGCCTTATTCTTATGTCACAACTTTAGCCCCTCTCAGAGACTCAAATGTCACTAGCTCCATAAAGTCTTTTGGAACACATGAGCACCCGTGTTCACCTTTCAATTTCTTTAGTCTTATGAACTTGGGTCTCTCAGCCACAGCATTCATATTGTGTTCTGTGCTGTAAGCAACCTAAAGATGGTTTAAAATATACAGGCAGCTGCTGCAGCTGCAACTCAGTGATAGGGTGCTTGCTTAGCCACATGAGGGGCCGCCTTCAACCCTCAGTACTGCAATAACAACAACAACAACAATAATAATAATAATAATAAATCAGAGGATATGTGTAGGTCTCAGGCAAAAGCTGTGTGGCCTTATTTCTTTGTTGGTTTTTAGGACTAGGAACGGTTCTCAGGGGCTTGTGCATGCCAGGCAAGCTCTGTACTGCTGAGCTACACACCCCTAACCTCATGGCATTTTATTTTACTTTAAGAATTATTAACATATATTAACAGCATATGTATTGTTCCATTGTAACATTTTGTACATAGATGTGATGTATTTTGATGGCTTCTATAAGTCATTTCCTTTTCTTGTCCCCTTCCCAACTGCTACTAATCCCTCCCTTTTTTTTTAAAGTTTCCCCTCAATTTTTAACACACATGCACACACATGTATGTGTGCCTTAGACGGTGAGGGGATTGTTTGAATTTCTACAGGGGCTTGGTCACTTACCAGTGTCTACATTATTGAAGAAAATCTCTCTCCCCTCTTAGCAACTACTTAGTGCCTACACACTCTCAGAGAGGATAGGGTGTCATGAGTGCCCCTCACTCTGTGACAGCATGTTGGCAAGCCCAGTCTCATGCAGGCAATAACAGCTGCTGAGAGTTCCAGATTGTGTTGTCTGTGCCACACCCAGAAGCAATGTTCTACAACACTCTACCTGTCCTTTCTTCCTTAGATCTTCCTGTCCCCTCTTCTGTACTGGTCTCAGTCTGGGAAGGGTGAAACCTGCATTATTACTTGGGACTTGAGTGTCCATAGATTTTGAGTGTCCACTGATACAAAAGTTAAAGTCTGTGCTTTAACTGGGCCATAAGCAGCCTGAAGTACTTCGAGTAAAGGGAATGTTCAACCAGGGACACTGCCCTCAGGACAGACTGCATTGTTAGAAGCCTAGCTGCTGTTGAAGGACTGAGGACACCCTTGAGTTCACGGCCCTCATACTCACAAGTGGCTGGCTTTATCCACTCGCCTGGCCAAGAGATGAAGACAGCTGAGTTCTGTCCCAACTCATGAGCCCAACAACTTCACTTTAAAAGAAGAGACCAGGAGTCAGGAATAAGCTGAAGGAAACGTCTCCCAGCCTACTCCTCTGACTGGGCCCCAGCCTGGTTCCTGCTTCCCCAAATGTGGAAAAAACAAAAACAAAAAACAAAAAAAACAACCCAAAACTTACTTTTGCTTCCACAAACCTAGGAATCGACGTTCAGATTCATGTAAGGCCACCCAGAGAGACTGACTCACTGCATCAATGACAGATTCCTTGTGATGAAATTTTAAGATCTGTCATTACACCCAGGGCTCAGATTTAATTTAGGAATTCTGGTCATGGATGAGCATGGGGAATCACCATCCAAACTCTCAGAGTCTTCATGGGAAGGTCCATTCCCCTATGGTGAGTAGTGTCATGGAACCTGTGGCTAGGTCCTTGGCAGAGTTTCAAAGCCACCAGGTTACAGTAGGTGAGACAGAGCTGCTTACAGCTACTGGGATTTATGGAAAAGCTGGCACCCAGGAGACACGTTGGATAATCTTTAACAGAGGGAATCTGGCTGGTGCTTTCTCTTTGTTTCAACCACACTTTCGAATCTGAGAACCCTTGTGATAGAACTGCTCTTCACAGCAGGTTCTCAGGCCATCACCAGGCCATCCCTGGCAGGGCTCGTGGATGCTGGGTAGACATGAGAGTGGCTCACCACTAACTCTCCTTCACTGAAACACCACAAAGCTCGGGCAAATTGTGTTCTCACTTGGTAATAGTTACCAAAGGCTGTGAGAAACATATTTCAAAAACATATTTATGGGTTTTTTTTTTTTTTTTGTGGTTTTTCGAGACAGGGTTTCTCTGTGTAGCTCTGGCTATCCTGGAACTCACTTTGTAGACCAGGCTGGCCTCGAACTCAGAAATCCGCCTGCCTCTGCCTCCCGAGTGCTGGGATTAAAGGCGTGCGCCACCACGCCCGGCTATATTTATGGGTTTTATTTTAAAAATAAGTAGTCTAGCTGGGCAGTGGTGGCACACGCCTTTAATCCCAGCACTTGGGAGGCAGAGGCAAGCAGATTTCTGAGTTTGAGGCCAGACTGGTCTACAGAGTGAGTCCAGGACAGCCAAGGCTACCCAGAGAAACCCTGTCTCAAAACAAACAAACAAATAAATAAATATAAATAAAAATTAAAAAAAATAAGTAGTCTAACTTCTCCTGTCTCAGCCTTCCAAAAGCTGTGACTGGATGAAGATTACATTGTCAATTCCTTGAAGACAGATAATAAGGAAGAACTTAGGAGATGGGTAGATGCCCTCATGGTCAAAAGAAGCCTTTGGATATCAGCAATCAGGAGGCTGAAGCAGGAGAAGTGAGAGTTACAGGCCAGGCAGGGCTGTAAAGAAAAGAAAGAAGAGAAACAGGAATTGTAGGGACAGAGAGAGGAAAGGAAGGAAGGAAGGAAGGAAGGAAGGAAGGAAGGAAGGAAGGAAGGAAGGAAGGAAGGAAGGAAAGGCTAGTGAACAATCCTAGTATTCTAGTACTTAGGAAGTAGAGGCTAGAGAACCAGGAGTTCAAAGGCTAGCCTTGTCTACATGGTGAGTTTAAGGTTAACCTGGTCTACATAGCGAGTTCTAGACCAGTTTGAATTATGAGACCCAGTTTTACTTAAAAAAGAAAAAAAGCCCACCACCTTCACCTTCCTTCCCTCCAAAACAAAGCAGAATAAAGAAGAGGGAAGAAGAAAGGAGGTGGGGAGGGAAGGGAGAAAGAAAGGAGACTTCAGAAAAGTTCTTAGGACACAAACATGTTCCATATGAAGTCTGTTTTCCTGCCCTGTTGTGTGTGGAAAAGGCTTTGAGATGTATGGTATAGACATGCATATTTTCACTTACACTTTACTTTATCCAAGCTTTACTTTATAATGGCAACAAGAACTTCAAAAAAATGGTTTTGATGGGTTATCTTTCTCCTACTGCCACATCTGAGGAGGATGAGGGTCTATAAGGCCAGGGTTAGCAGTGTGCTTGTGTGTGTGTGTATGTGTGCACACGCGTGTATGTGTGTGTGTAACAATTTTCCCACTCTCTTTTGTTGTCTTGATTAACTGCAAGTCTTCTAGAATGGTCATCTGTTATTGTCACTGCTCTGGTGCCTGCATGTAGGGCCGGATTCTTGTCTCTTCACTAGAAGTGCCTGAAATGAGAGACGGACTTCACTCTGTGTAGCTTTTTTCATACACAAATAGAATATCACTTCATACTGTAGAATCTTTGAATTGCCCACTTGGGGTTAAACACAAGGCTGCAGAAATTGACGAAACATGGTCACTGCCTTTAAAGGGCTCTCTGGGGGAAGGAGTATCAGGAAGCAGTTATGAAAGCACGGCTTTGTGCTGTCCAGGTCAGGAATAGGAGAGTGGCAGGGCTGCTTCTCCCTAGAGGGAGAGTATGGCAAAAGGATCAATCCACCAGGAGGCTTTTGGGTCTTTGGTGATCACTCTTCTCACAGAGCAAACCCCAGGAGTGTTAACCACCGAGGCCCAGGATTGTGCCAGGAAAGAGCCAGAGGCTTGTCAACAGTTGCAGAGCCAAGTGGAGAGGAAGTCAGGCCAGCTTACCAGCCTGAGCTTTTAGCCCTGGGCTCTGGGCACCAAGCAAGCCTGAAACAGTGGTACTGCCATCAGGATCTGCAGTGGTGACCCCCGGTGACACTCATCCCCAATGCTCTGCACTTCGTGTCTGAAACCTTGCAATGGATTAAATGATTCTGCCCCTTCTCAGCCGCACACTGAAATCTTAGCCCCTAAAGTGGCAACATGAAGAAGTGGAGCTTTTGGAACTAAATTTGGTTATGGGGGTGAACTCCTCATGGATAGAATTAGTGTTCGTTTAAATTGTATTTTAGATACAGTCTCACTACATAGCTTTGGCTGACCATGAACTCAACATGCAGATTGGCCTCACACACAGAGACTTCTGCCAACTTCTGCTTCCTCCACACTGGGACTAAAGGCATGTGTGCTAAATCTGGCCAGAATTAGTGTTTTTATAAAAGAGACTCCAGGGATCTGACACCTTTGTTTAGCCTTCTTGAGCACTGTGTGTGTGCGGTACAGGAAGATAAAAGGCTCATAGAGAGAATACTGATGGGGAGGGGTCTCAGAGAGCGCACCGATCTGCTCCCACTGCAAGGACACCAGGTCAAAGCTGAAGAGAGGTGGCAGGAGCCAGGGAGGAGAATCCTACTGCCCAGAAAAAGCAAAAAGGCCAAGAGAAGAACGAGACCCAACAGTACAGAATTCACCCAGTAGTAAACTGGATGCCCAAGGCAATACTGACTTTCCCTGGAAAAATTCTCTGACTTCCATAGCAAAGAGAATAAAGACCGCCATGGAAGTAAATGACTGCTTTTCTTTTCCTGAGATGGGCAGGGCACCTCACATCAGATCACCTTGTCACCTGCTACAAGACCCTGACTGGCCTCCCAAGCGTTGACTTTACAGGCAGGAGCCACCAAGCCAGCAGTTTTTCTTCCCTAGTATGGTGGCTCACACCTGTTATCCCAGCACTCAGGAGGCTGAGCTAGGGAGACTATTATGAATCTGAGACCATCCTAGGCTGAGAGACTCTGTCTCAAAACAAAACCCAGAATGGAGAGAGGGCTGGGACTTGCCTTAGTTGATATAGAGTACCTGCCTAGTTTGCACAACGTCCTGGGTTCAATCGCCAGCCCTGCATAAAACCAGGCATTTGGTACCCAACTGTAATCCCAGCACTTTTAATTTTAGCTACATAGGGAGTTTGAGGCCAACCTGGGCTATATGAGTCTCTGTCTCAAAACAGACAGACAAACAAATACTCTCAAGGATTTCTTTCTAACATAGTTCTCCCCCCCCCCCAATAAATTATCAACTGTGTAGAACATTTTGTGTATCCCTATGTATCTATCACATAGAAAACATTGTCTGGGAGGGAAATTCCACAAGATGAGGCTTTGTGTTTCTACAAACTATAATCCTGTGTGGGATCCACACCCTCAGGTGTGAAGGGAAGTACTAACCCCCAGGACGTCTGAGGCCTCACATTTTACCACTGGCTTCCCTGGCCTAGCACACTGCTCTCTATCAGCAAGGCCGGCGCTGGCTTTTCATTCACTCACTGTTTGTCCTCCTTGCCAAAGGACCTCTCTCAAAGAAAGGAAATTAATAAGGAAAGAAAAACTAAGGAAAAAAAGAGAAAAAAACCTAGTTGGGTGCTTTGTGTAGAGCAATTTTTCTGTTGTATTTAGATTACAATCACCCTGTAAAAGACATGCTATCAGCTTGTTCCTGCTCCAGGACCTTTGTCCCCAATATTAGAGAAGCTATAAATACTACATAAGAATGTTTACATTTTACAAATCCATTTTCCTTGATCATTAGTTGAAACAGAAAAAAAAACCTCCAAATTAATACACTCTTTCATCTCTACTTTGCAAAAAGCATTCTCTCATAGAAATTACATTTTGCACAAAGCCACCTTCCATTCAGTGTTTCCTTCAGAGACAGTTCAAGGGCAATGTGAACTTAGTGAGAAACATGTCTTAAGATAAAATTCATAAAAGAGGCAGAGTGCCTGCCCAGCGAGCGATCAATCCTAGGACCGCACCACATATAGCAGACTACATGGCCTTTATTTCTGAACAGCCCTTGGAGGAGAGACTGTAGAAAGGGATTTCATCTGGTTTAAGCAAAAGGAGAGGTGGTGTGAACCTCAGAACTGAAAAGACAAGTGTCCAAAGCTCTTCTTTCTTGCCCTAGTCTGTCCTAGCCAGCACTTGGCAGAACATATATGTTCTCTTTTGAATGACCATCCTTGGCCTGCCCTCAAAGTCATGGACAGACTCCCAAACTATATGCAGAGGCTTGTGTTGGGGTAGCTCAGGATCATGCTGATCTGCACAGGACAGACATCTGAGCTAGACCACATGTGGTTCTCCTTCCAGGCAAGGCAGAGGAGACATCAGGGACCAAGGCAAGTCAGACTTAGCTGAAGAGGGCTAGTGAGCAGTTTGAGGCACAAGTGGCAGTTTAGTTAAGAAGGCAGAACCAAGAGTTCCAAGGATGAGAAGGGGCTAGGGATAGAGTTCAATGGTATACTGCTTGCCTTGCACATAGGAAGCCGTGAATTTATTGTGAGAGAGAAAGAAAAAAGCAAAACAGAGTGAGAGAGGGGGCAGGAAGAGGAAGAGGGCAAAAAGGAAAGAAAAGGAAGGTAAAGGGGAAAGGAAAGGAAAGGAAAGGAAAGGAAAGGAAAGGAAAGGAAAGGAAAGGAAAGGAAAGGAAAGGAAAGGAAAGGAAAGGAAAGGAAAGGAAAGGAAAGAAGAAAGGAGGAACAGTGAGAAACACTCTCGGGGGACCCCGTCTGAGGCATTTGAGGACCTGGCATTTACACTGAGACTGGAAGCTGGTTTGGCAGCATAGGGGCAGGTGATAGCCATTGGCCATAGTGAGCCACTGTAGTCAAGTAAAGTACAGAGGAGGGGTCAAGAGGCAAGGGGCCCCCGCTCCAGTGGAGGGGAGGAGCAGGGAGGCTGGAGGTTGCACGGGAGGCAGGTGGCACCATGTGGGCAGCACCAGCTGCCATGTTGAGTGGCTTTCTCCTGTGGTGGGTTGGATGGAGGAAAAGGACACCATCTGGAAATTGCTTCACCATGTAGGGAAAGAGAATCCTGGGGGCTGTGGCCTATGAAGAGAAGAGAAGTATCTGAGTAACATCTAGGATAGGCAGACAATAAGGAATCACTTGAGGCTCCAAGGAGGCCATGGGGACGAGAGGAAAACAGGAAACCAAGCAGACCTAAAGACCAAAGGAAGGATGTACAAATGCTGGAACAGGCAAAGCAGGACTCCAGGGTCCACTGCTGGATTTTACCCCAAGCCAACTGTAGATGACCTTGACCAGAGCAGACCCAACAGAGTGTTGGGTCTAAACCAGATCCCAGTGGTTTGAGGTATAAATGGCAGTGAGGAAGTAGAGACCTGAATGTAAACAATTTTTGCCTGAAGCTGGCAATTAAAGGGATCTGAGATAGCTAGGAAGCTTGTTGTGAGGGTCAGCTGAGATAATGAGGGTGGAAGGGTGGTAACCATGGTCTTCCTGAAGACTTGCTCGTGCTATTAGAGCATGAAGCTGCACTCAGGCCCACACTGCCAAGAGCCTCCACCCTGGGTGCCAAGTAGGGCTCCGTGCCTTGCATACACCTCTTCCTTTATTCTTCACCACAGCTCTGTGAGATTGGGATCAAGATTTCAGTTCAATGGTGACAAGTGGAGGCTAAGAGAGGCAACTTGCCCGTGGCCAGTACCAAGTTTGAGTCAGCAAATTAAACTAGGTGTGCCCCTATTTGAGGCCCACAATCTTGCATTGAGCCAGACATCTCCATTGTGTATGCATACATCTTCCCTTAGATGTCTCCCAAAAGCTCTTCCCTGAAGTCCCAGGAGCTAGAGACTACATTCATTAGGCTCTGTTTATTCATGTGATAGCCTGACACTGCTGGAAGATTGGCTGAGTGCCGGGGAGCACTAATACAATGTAAGTTTAATTGGACCTGGGTTCAAATTATGAACTGCTTACTTACCCAGGAGCTCTTATTCTTTTCAGTAGAATAATAAAGTTCCATGCCACACAAGGCTACATAGCAAGATCTTGTCTCAAGAGAGGAGGGGGAAAAGGGAAAGGGGAGGGAAAGGGAAGAAATAGAGAAAAAAAAAATCTATTTTGGTGGTACATACCTGTAATCCCAGCCCTAGAGAGCTGAGGCAGGAGGATTTTGAGTTCAGGGCCAACCTTGGCTATATAGTAAGCTCATTTTTTTTTTTTTTAAAGAATAAGCTGCTAGGGATGTAGGTCAATTGGTAGAGTAGTTGCCTAGACTACATAAGCCCTGGATTTAATTCTCAGAATCAACTAGCATTGTGAGACATGGAAGCAGGGAGGTCAGATGGTTAAGTTCATTCTCAACTATATAAAGAACAGGGCTGTGCTAGAAGTGGAAGACCAGCCTGAGCTTGAGACTGCCTCATAGTAAATAAATAAATAAGAAAGAAAGAAAGAAAGAAAGAAAGAAAGAAAGGAAGAAAGAAAGAAAGAAAGAAAGAAAGAAAGAAAGAAAGAAAGAAAGAAAGAAAGAAAGAAAGAAAGAAAGAAAACATGGTAGCCAGTGATATGGCATATGGCCTTTGCCTTAGGTTCAATTCCCAGTACTATCAAAAAGACAAAATACAAACAGCCTAAAGGGAGAAAAACAGCCCACCCACACATACACACGTGTGAAACTTGCATAGCTACATGAGGATGATGTTCTTCAAGTCCTGTCTCCCCAGCATGAGAGCACAGAGAGCCTCAAATTCACCGGTTACTCCGTTTCCAAGGGCTGCATTTTTTTTTTTTCCTGCAGTAGCAAAAGCCCCAGTTCTTTGAACCAACAACTCCAATATTTTCTCAAACACTGCATGTCCATGAGATGGAATCATTTGGTTCAGTTTGTTTTTTAAAGCTGGAAGTTAATACAAAGTTGCCCTTGGGTTGGGTGTGGTACAGACACAGGCCTATAGTCCCAGCACCCATAAGGCAAGAGAATCACTTGAGCAAGTCTGGGCAAGTAAGATCAGGTCTTAAAAAAATGAAAACAAACAAACAAAAACCCCCAAAACAGTCCTTGAGCAAGCTTTTCCTTTTTTCCCTCGTCAGAACTCTCAGTTTTCACTTGGACACTACATTGTCCCATTCAGGAAAGCAACTAAGAAAGTCTCCAAGTGCTTACATTTTGTTAAGATCAATTTTGAAAAGCACTTAGAGCATATTAGTGAGATTTCCACTTAAAATGACTCAGCAAATAATTACAGATAACAGTGGTCTGCCTGTGGTCTGCCACCTCTATATGCTACTAGGGACAGAAAAATAAACAAAACACCAGATTGTTGTTATCCACAATCTGGAAGAATGGGCAGAGACTGGTGGGGAGCCTCAAGGGGCCAGGAGACATCATGGTCAGTTAGGAGAAATTGGTTGCTAGGGAGAGAAGGGCTTAGGAGTCCAATGCCATATGAGATGGCATGCAGATCTGAATTGTTTCTATCTGTCATCTATCTTTCTGTCTATCTGTCTATCTGTCTATCTATCTATCTATCTATCTATCTATCTATCTATCTATCCATCTATCTAAATGTGCATTGGTGTTTGCTTGCATGTTTGAGGGGTGTCAAATCCCCTGGAACTGGAGTCACAGACAGTTGTGAGCTGCCATGTGGGTTCTGGGAATTGAACCTGGGTCCTCTGGAAAAGCAGCAAGTGCTCTTAACTGCTGAGCCAACTCTCCAACTCCCAGATTTGGATTTTTAGGAAACTCACTGTGGGGCTGAAGTGTCACTTGGCAGTGTAATGGTGCTTGCCAGGTAGAGAATGGATTAATAATAGGTCATTAGCTAATGAGTAGGGAGACGGTGTCTTAGAGTTCTTCAGAAAGAGACGCAGCAAGCTTTCAAGGCAAAAGGACAGAACAGTCACTGTGTCTTATTCCCCTGGGAAGTAGGGGCTGAGGAGGTAGGGCTGTAAAGGTTAGCAGGTTTCTTGAAGGTCACCAGGAACTCTTCAGATGTCATAGTTTTTTATACTGATGACAAGCAGAAGTTGTCAATCCCTCAGAATGAGACAGTCTCTTGGAAGTGACACCTTAGGACATAGCCCTGGGGTGAGGATAGTCCCTGAAAGAACACCGGAGGGGTCTACAAGGAGCTGTCTTTGGCTAGGAAGGACCCTCCCTGACCCTGGGCTCTATCTGCCAGCTTCATAAAGGGTCCATTCTGTGCTGTGTAACTCCCTTAGCAGCATTTGCAGGTGTAGGGGGAACAAAATTACAGCAAAATGTTACCTAAAGCAGGGCATGTTAGTACATGTCTGCAATTTTATTACTAGGAAGCCAGAGCTAAGAGTGAGTTCAAGGCCATACTGAGCAAATAAATACCTCCTCTCCCTTAAAAAGAGAAATAAAACAAACAACACAACAAAAGCCAGCTGCCTTGGGACACACCTGCAATTCCCGCACTCCAGAGGCTAAGGAAGACCTTTGAGAGTTCAAGGTCAGTTTCTGCCCAGTAAGGAGTTAGAGGCTAGCCTCACCTATGTGGCACTACATTTTGCACTAGGCAAATAAACAGTTAAAGTTCTTCACTAGGACCCAGGCCTGGTGATGTAAGGCTGTAATCCCAACACTTCGAGGGTATGCGGTACAAGGCCATTTTTGGCTACAGGGCAAACTGGAGACTAACCTAGACTGCCTAAGACCTTGACTAAACAAAACAAAACTTTCTGCAACAAACCATGACTATGACTTATTTAAAACAAATTTTGGGAAAACCTCTATAATAAGCTCCCAAATAGGAATTTTTCACATATATTTTGAGTGACACCCAGACTCTCAAATTTTCCAAGGAGTGTACTCTTGGCCCATTCCCCCCAAACAATAGACTTCTTAAAGAAGCCTTAAGTTTTTCTCTGCCCCCAACACAGTCAGAAACTTGTTTTCTGGGGTCTAGAAATGAGCTCACCCTGCAGGGTGTAATTCTGCATCACCCCAACCAAGATGCATCCCAGGACACCCTCCAGTGTCAGCTCAACGCTCCCAACCAACCCCAGAGATTAACAGAGGCCAGCATTGTCGTCCCCATCCCCCAAATGAATCAATACAGGCTGGTTGGTGTAAACAGATCCTCCTCTGCTTCAGTGAAGCCACACAGGAACATCTAAGGGGAGCTAACAACGCCACTTTGTGAGGCTGCTGGCATGACGCCATCTTACTCCCAAGAGAGCAGTGAACAACTCAGGCTGCTGTGTGGAAGGCTCACTACACATTTGGGAGACTACCATGAGCTATTAGAATAGATCTCTGGGGCGACAGGTTCACCCCAGGCAGAGGGGAAGACCCTGAATAGCAGCATAAGTGTTTTCTCCTCTACTTCTGAGGTAAGCAGAAGAGGGCTTAGTCTCAAATGAATGAAGCGAAGCAAAACCACATGTGTCGGGGGACCTGAGTGGCATCCTGTGTTCATTTCCCCTACACACCTTGAGCCTCACACAAAGACCCTCCTTCAGGCTGCCAGTCTGAGCCAAGCTGGCTCTGTTTTCACACCTCTGCCCAGAGATAAGAGGTAACACTTGGGAATCACATAACCCAGTTGCGAAATGAACCTGATCAGCTAAAATTGACCATTTTGAGTGCCAAAGCGGGAGCTAGCATGGTAGGCACTCAATGGGTCCCCTGTTTTCCTTCCTCCTCAGCCAGAGTGGCACATTTCTGTTGGCCACTCATTGGCTGACCCATTGGCTAGGGTTTAGAGCAGCTAAGGCCTTGTGCTCAGTCAAGTGCACCAATTTTGACTCAGTGCCTTTAGGAAAGCATTGGTTAGCTGACACCAGGAAGCTGCCTCTGACCCTCCCAGCAGCACAGGTAACTGCTCTGTTTGGCATGCAGCACCTGTCAAGAGCTCCAATTCCCAGACACTGGGAGTTTCAGGAGATGAAGTCTAAGTGTTGACAGGCCCTTGGGTTTTAGTCTCCTAAGTACAATTCCTGGGATTCTAACAGTCTAGAAAAGGCAGGTAAGAATCCTGTGTGCTCTCTGCTGCACACTCCATCTGCTTCTGAAATAGGATCTGGGTTCACCTATGCTTACCTATGGGGCAGAAGCTCTAAGGGAGCAAACTCCTTGGAAGGACAAGTGTCGTGGGCTGGTTCTGTCCATGTTGTTTCCTTCCTTCCTTCCTTCTTCCCTCCCTTCCTCCCTCCTTTCTTTCTTTATTCATTCATATTATTTATCATTCATTCATTCATTCATTCATTCACATCCCCATCACCACCCCATCCCTCCAGTCCTCCCAGTCCCACCCTTACAGTAAAACCTCCCCCAATGACTCCCTTCCTCTCTCCTCAGAGCAGGGAAGTTCCCCTTGAGTGCCACCTCACCCTGGGACGTTCAGTCACAGCAGAACTAAGCACAGCGTCTCCTACTGATGCCCAAAGAGGAGTCCAGTTAGGAGAAGGGGATCCAATGGCAGGCAACAGAGTCAGAGACAAACTCCACTCCGGGTGTTATGGAACCCACATGACCATTCATTCATTTTTAAGATACGGTGTCATCTATCTCAGGCTGGTCTCAAACTCTGTATAAAGCTAAGAATGGCCTTGAATTCCAGATCCTCCTACTTTAACCTTCCAAGGCAAGCACTACCTACCACACCTGGTTTATGAGGTAGTCAAAATGAAACCCAGGAGTTTGTGCATACTGAACAAGCAATCTACCAAATGAGCTACAGTCTCAGCCTTATTTATTTCTAAGACAACCTAACTGTTTATTCCAGGCTACACTTGAACTGATAATCCTCCTGCCTCAGTTTTCTGAATGCTGGGACTGCAAGCTTGTACCACAAGGCCTGGCGCAATCTGTTTCTATGGTCTAGTTTTAGTTATAGTCTTCCCCTAAGCTCTACCTTCTTTCCTGTCTGACTCTCCCAGCCCATAGGTTTAGAAAGCTTCCAGTCAATAGATACCAAGCTGCCTAATTACAGGTCATCATTGAAATTGTTATAGAATCAGAATCATCATCCCATCAATGTTACTCAGTATTGTCTCAGTTTAGTATTGTTTAGTACCTGAATTTGTAGGCATCTTCATAGACCATGCAGAGTCAAAGCAGTCCTAAATAGAAAGAACACTGTTAGAGAGATCACAATACCTGATTTCAAATTATACTACAGAGCCATGGTAACAGGATAGTACTTACACAAAGACAGACATGTGGGCAAGTGGAGCAGACTGGTCTTGAACTTACAACCCTCCTTTCTCTGACAAACTTTTTCTGTCTTATTTGACACAACCTGTCAATAGACATTTGAATGGAACCGGGCACTTCTGTCTTTATCACTATGAGTTAAATATTATTTCATGGACTTCATATACTGAAAAATTATGTCTATCAATTAAGCTGCACTTATTAAGAAATAATAACTTAAATTTTTGTGTATATATATATGTGTGTGTGTGTCTGTCTGTCTGTCTGTCTCTGTCTCTGTCTCTCTCTGGGTGTATATGTACATGTGTGCCTTTCCTTTGTCTTTGCATGTGTCTTACATAAGTACTCAGTACCTCCAGAGGCTGGGAGGTGGGAGACTGGATCCCTTTCAACTGGAATTACAGACAGCCCTGAACCTCCATGTGAATGCTGGCAATCAAACCCAGATCCTCTACAAGAACAGCAAGTGCTCTTAACCACCCAAACACCTCTTCACTGACTCCAACCCAGACTCTGGTTTTTGGACACCGGTTGTCACAATGTAGCGTTCGCTGGTTTTAAGTCTAGGCTGTTCCTCCGTCTGCCCCCTGAGTGATAGGACAGGTATTATCATCTTGTCTGATGAGACTAAGATTCTGAATTCTCAAAGTCTGAAGAGGTTCATGGGCTAATTCTATTCTTATCACAGACCGAGCTGTCAGAGGGATGTGGGCAGCCCACAGGACCAACCTTATGTCTCCAGAGACTCTTTCAGAGGACCCGAGTTAGATTCTCAGCACCCACACAGTGTCTCACAAACGCCTATCACTCTAGCTCTAGGACATTTGATGCTTTCTCATGGCTTCCACTGGGCACTGCACACATACAATGCACATACTTGCAAACAATCATATATTTAAAATAAAAATAAATAAATTTCTTTTAAAAACATTTTCAGTTATGCTTGGTTGAGTCTGAGGAGAGATATAGATATAGATATAGATATAGATATAGATATAGATATAGATATATATTCCATGGCTATAAGACAGTAGTTCTCAACCTATGGGTCGCAACCCCTTTGGGGGTCAAATGTCCTTGTCACAGAGTGATATATCAGATATCCTATATATCAGATGTTTAAATCTCATAACAGTAGCAAAATTAGTTATGAAGTAGCAATGAAATAAATGTTTAATATCTATTTGTTTTTATGTATATGGTTGTTATATATTCACACACACCGGAAGACAGATCAGATCTCATTACAGATGATTGTGAGCTACCATATGTTTTCTAGGAATTGAATTCAGGACTCCAAGAAGAACACCACTGAGCCATCTCTCCAGACGTGAAATAAATAATTTTATTTTTATTTTTTATTTTTTGGGTTTTTTTGAGACAGGGTTTCTCTGTATAGCCCTGGTTGTCCTGGAACTCACTCTGTAGACCAGGCTGGCTTCGAGCTCAGGAATCCACCTGCCTCTGCCTCCCAAGTGTTGGGATTAAAGGTGTGCACCACCACTGCCCGGCATAAATAATTTTATAGTTGGGGTTACCACAACTTGGGGAATTGTATTAAAGGGTCACAGCATTAGGAAGGTTGAGAACCACTAATATAGAGGGTCAAATGTATAAAATGTATAACTTTTTTTTTTATCTTAAAGTCAATAAAGAAGAACAGAAGATGCATCAGGTCATACCAAAATAATTCTCTTTATACCTTTAATGATGGGCTGGAGAGATGACCCAGTGGTTAAGAGCACTGACTGCTCTTCCACTGACTGTTCGTTCTGAGTTCACTTCCCAGTAGCCACATGGTAGCTCACAACCATCTGCAATGGGATCTGATGCCCTCACACACATGAAATAAATAAATAAATCTTAAAAAAACAAAACACTTCTAATGACAAGGAACTTAAAGGCTATTAGACTTCTAAACAAAACACAAAATATAAACAGCCAAACACCAAGGAAATCTGTCCTCTTTCCTCTGCTTGGCATGAGCATTCTCACAACAGACAGTCTCCACCTCGGTCCCCACAGTGGCTTCTCTTCTCCACTGTCCTGGTTGGTTTTGGACTCCTTGCCTGTGTCCGGTGCTGTAGTCTGTGGGCCAGAGGGCTAACTGTCTGGAGAGCCAGTTTCCTCCTCTCCTACACATGGGACTCCTTTGGGACTCAAGCCCACAGGCTTGACTTGCCCCAAAGTTAGGGCTCTATCTAGGCTCAAGCCTAAAATGTATTCCTTTTTTTCCTGAGTCCTTGGCAGAACATTTACTTGCCTTGAAGATGAAAGTGTTGCTCTAGAAGACTAGACTTTGGTTCCCAGCAGCATCTGAAGTGAAAAATTTTGGTTTCTTTGGAAACTCATATGAAGTTTTTCTTTTTTTCTTTTTAAAGATTTATTTATTTATTTTATGTATATGAATATAATGTGGCTGCACAGATGGTTGTGAACCATCATGTTGTTGCCGGGACTTGAACTCTGCTCGCTCCAGCCCAAAGATTTATTTATTATTATATGTAAGAATGCTGTAGCTGACTCCAGATGCACCAGAAGAGGGCATCAAATCTCATTACTGGTGGTTGTGAGCCACCATGTGGTTGCTGGGATTTGAACTCAGGACTTTCAGAAGAGCAGTCAGTGCTCTTAACTGCTAAGCCATCTCTCCAGCCCAATAAGATGCTTTTCTGAAAACTGTCTTATGAGAAGATGTTTTCCTGAGGCAGGCACATGAGAGGATGTTTTGCTGAAGCAGACAGATACATGGGAAACTTGTGTTTAGAAAGACTATAACTATGACCCCATGACAATGGGCAGAGGCTCTGGCATCAGCTCTTCCTGCCCAGCGTCGTTGATCTTCACTTGTTATGACTTCATGGAGAAGAACTCACCAAAGAACATCTCGTATTATTCCAGCGGCTTCTTGCCACTTACACAGACTTGGCATAGCCTCACTGTTTTTTCTGGATTGAACTGCCATTGCTGATTCGTTAGTGGTGTCTGCCCAGTGGACTGGACTGCAGCTGCTGATTCCTGTTGGTGTTTTGCTGGTGGACTGGACTGCTGACAATGAAGATTAGAATAGCCTCAAAAAACTATTTCTAAACAGGTCCACAAACCTGTTTCCTATTAACCTTTCTTTCCACTACCTCTGACAGGTGATGGGATAGAACAGAGCTTCAAAGGATTAAGAACTTTTTTTTTTTTTTTTTTTTGAGACAGGGTTTCTCTGTGTAGCCCTGGCTGTCCTGGAACTCACTCTGTAGACCAGGCTGGCCTTGAACTCAGAAATCCGCCTGCCTCTGCCTCCTGAGTGCTAGGTTTAAAGGCGTGCGCCACCACGGCCGGCTAGGTTTAAGAACTCTTACTAAAGTACATTTGCTGGATCACAGGGCCCCCAATGGAGGAGCTAGAGAAATCTGCAGCCCTGTAGGTGCAACAACATGATGAACTAACCAGTACCCCGGAGCTCGTGTCTCTAGCTGCATATGTATCGAAAGATGGCCTAGTCGGCCATCACTGGAAAGAGAGGCCCACTGGACATGCAAACTTTATATGCCCCAGTACAGGGGAATGCCAGGGCCAAAAAGTGGGAATGGGTGGGAAGGGAAGTGGGGGGGAGGGTATGGGGGACTTTTGGGATAGCATTGGAAATGTAATTGAGGAAAATACGTAATAAAAAAAAATTCAAAAAAAAAAGAATTAAAAATGTCCATAATGGATATCTGCATTTGTATAACTCCAGCAGAGATCCATAAAATTTAGAAAACATCTGTAGTTAATTGTAAAATAGCTTATAGTTAAATAATAGCTTGATGTATGCAAAGAAAATGGGGAATTTAGAAGTCCTGGTTTAGTTTACTATAGATAACTTATTTATAAATCCCTGTAATTTATTATTAATGTCCTTATACAATAATTGCTCATGCATATAAACACAGTTAACCTTAAAATTTCATACTGATTCCCATTTCTTTACAAAAGAGATGTTTTTGCTTTAGAATTCATTAGCCTTAAAGGTTCTTGAGGACATTAAAGAAATATGTTACCATATATTTTATAGGGAAAAATAGTGATTCTTTGTTCACAGTCTCATTTTATTCATCAATAAACCTCATGAAAAAGAAAAATCTAAACCGAGCAGATGGCGCACAGCTACCTGCAACTCCAGCTCCAGGGGAATCTAACGCCCCCTACTGGCTTCTGCAGGTACATGTACACAGTGCCACACAGTGCTACACAGAGACACACGTTTCATATAAATAAAACTAAATAATAAAAAGTTTAAAGGAGCTGGGCAGTGGTGGCACATGCCTTTAATCCCAGCACTTGGGAGGCAGAGGCAGGTGGATTTCTGAGTTCGAGGCCAGCCTGGTCTACAAAATGAGTTCCAGGACAGCCAGGGCTACACAGAGAAACCCTGTCTCAAAAAACCAAAAAAAAAAAAAAAAAAAAAAAAGTTTAAAGGAGCTGGATGCAGTGGCACACTCCTTTAATCCCAGCACTCAGGAGGCCGAGGAAGGTGGATCTCTGAGTTCGAGGAGTTCAAGGCCACAGTGGTCTACAAAGTGAGCTCCGGGACAACCACAGCTACACAGAGAAACCCTGTCTCAAGAAAAACAAACAAACAAAACAAAACGAAACAGAAAAAATATTAAAGAAGTGATAGTAGCACGAGGCATGGAGTCACAGACTTGATGCTTCATTCCTGTTTTATTTGTGTAAATTACTACAAGCTCCAAATGCCTGTGCTGTTTGCCAGGAAACCCCAGTTCTCTAGAAAGTCTCGTCTGACTGCTGGTCTCTGAGAGAGAGATCTTATGCATGAAGTTGCGCCGCTGCCAATCAAATGAATCCTAATCTCCAACCCTAGGTCAAATGCTTCTACACAAAGCGTTTCCAATAGGCCAACGTCCAAGCTCTCATCTGTATTTTTCTCTTAACCTTGAAAAGGTGAGGAGATTATTCGGTAAATAATTTGTGTCTTGTGCCCATAGAGGCCAGTAAATGACAGGCTGGAGAGGGCTCAAGTGAAGGCATTTGCCACCTAGCCTGAGTTTGATCCCTGGGACCTATGTGGGAAAGGAGATAGCTGAGTCCCAGAGACTGTCCTCTGACCTCCATGTGTGTGCCTTGGACAAGAGTAGCTACACACATACAGAAGATATAAATTAAAATGTAACTAAAAGACAAAATAGGGGCTGGAGAGAGAGAGGCTTAGAAGTTAAAAAGTACTTCTTGTTCTTGCAGAGGACCCAGGTTCAATTCTCAGCTCCCACAATGAGGCTCATAACCACCTGTAACTCCAGTTCCAAGGGAGCTGATGCCCTCTTCTGACCTCCAAGGGCACCAGATACACTTTTGGTGCACATACATGAATGCAGGCAAACCATTCACACAATACAAATGTAAACAAAAGATTAAATAAATAAAATGACCCAGACACTTGTGTGGCTCTTCAGTGTGTTTAAACACCAAAACATGCATGTAGTAATGTAGACTTCCAACAGTTGTCTAATGATGTCCTGCTAGCCTAGAGCCTGCAGCATCTGGGGTGGATTTCTGCCAGGATCTTGCTGCAGCTTGCACTGAAATTAGCAGATGCTTGGGTACCTATAGGAAATGGCTGGGGATGTTGGTAGATGCCATCCTAGCACACACAAGTCCTGGGTCCATCCTAGCATTACACAGACTAGGTCTAGTGTTGCACAGCTATAATCGTAACCCCAGGCAGGAGAGTCAGAAGAACAAGTTTGTCTGTTGTGGGCTTAAGTGGATTTGGGCCAGCCTGGGATATATGAGACCTGGTTTAAAAATTACAGGGGTTGGAGAGATGGCTCAGCAACAGAGCATATGCACAGCATGTGTAAGCCACACAGCTTGATCCCCACACACCAAACCCCCAAATGTGAACAAGTAATAATGAAAGTGATTTGAAAGTTATCAGCTGTACACAAACTAGTTACCAGAGAAAGAATTATAGTTGATTTCACATCATAGACTCAAACCACAGATTGATTCAAAATATTCTTATTTTAGGAAACTGTATCTGGGGGTCTGAAGAGGTGACTCAGTGGTTAAAACTAATTGTTGCTTTCCCAGAGGATCCAGGTTCAATTTCCAGCTTACAGGCAACAGTTTATAACCACCTATAACTCCAGTTCCAGAGAATCACATGGCCTTTTGTGGCCTCCATGGATACAAGACACAAGCACATGCATGCAAATCACTCATATGCATAAAATAAAAATTAAATACTAGAAATTACGAAAGAGAAAGACAGAGAGGGGGGAGAGAGAAAGGAGAGAGAGAGGAGGGAGGGAGGGAGAGAGGAGGAAGAGAGAGAGGAGGGAGGGAGGGAAGGAGAGAGGGGGAAATTATATCACAGACTGGAAATACGGCTGAGTGGTTAAGAGAGCATACTGTTCTTCCAGAAGACCTGAGGTTACAGCTTCACATGGTCCTGAAAGGCCTCCTCTAAAATTGTCCTCTGACCTCTGTGCTTACTCCATGACACATACATGCCCATACACATTTATACAAACATATGAAAATTAATGTAACAAAAGTAAAAATTTAAAAAGTTTGCTCAAGTCTATTGTGTACTTTAAGCATAGTCCCCCTCCTCCCTCCCCCTCCTGTTACCTCTCCCTCCTGCTCCTTCCCCCTCTTCCCTCCCCTCCTTCTTTCCCCCTCCTCCCTCCTCCTCCTCCCTTCACCTCCTCCCTTCTCCCTCCTCCTTCACCTCCTGTTCCCACCCTCTTCTCCCTTCCCCTTCCTCCCTCTCCCTCCTCTTTCCCCCTTTTCCCTTCTCCCTTCTGCTCCCTCCCCCTCTCCCTTCTCCCTCTTGCCCCTCCCCTCCTGCTCCTCTCCCTCCTCCCTCCCCCTCCCCCTTTCCTTCTCCTCCCTCCTCTTTCTCCCTCCTCCCTTCCCCTCCTGCTCCATCCCTTTCCTGCTCCACCCTCTTCTCAAGCAGTCCTAGTCTCATGCCATGTGTGTTTATGTTTTTTAATTTCCTTGCTTTCTTATTAAATTTTTAAAAATTATTTATTTTTATGTTATATGCATTGGCATATTGCCTGTCTATGTGAGTGTGCTGGATTCCCTGGAACTGAAGCTATAGACAGTTGTGAGCTGCCATATGGGTGCTGAGAATCAAATCCAGGTCCTCTGGAAGACCAGCCAGTAACCTATGGGTTATGTCACCACTTCCCCTTTACTGTCACACATGCACACACACACACACACACACACACGTGTGTGTGTGTGTCTATGTATGTATGTATGTATACATATATATGCACCTATCTCCTATGTTTCATATATATATATACATACACACACACACACACACATATATATATATATACTAGATTCCCCCATGTGAGAGAAATGCATTCTTATTTGATCTCTAGACATAATTTTCTACAAATGACATGCCTAGCTGACCTCAAACTCAGAACAGTCCTCCAGTTTCACCCCTCCAGGTGCTAGAGTTACAGGTGTGATCCACTATATCTAGCAAAAATTTTTGCAGATACATATCTATGAAAACCTATCATTTTTACAATGCATGTGTGTACTGGCTATTTTTGTGTCAACTTGACACAGCTGGAGTTATCACAGAGAAAGGAGCTTCAGTTGAGGAAATGCCTCCATGAGATCCAACTGTAAGGCATTTTTTCAATTAGTGATCAAGGGGGAAAGGCCCCTTGTGGGTGGGACCATCCCTGGGCTGGTAGTCTTGGTTCTATAAGAGAGTAGGCTAAGCAAGCCAGAGGAGGCAAGCCAGTAAGGAACATCCCTCCATAGCCTCTGCATCAGCTCCTGCTTTCTGACCTGCTTGAGTTCCAGTCCTGACTTCCTTTGGTGATGAACAGCAGTATGGAAGTGTAAGCCGAATAAACCCTTTCCTCCCCAACTTGCTTTTTGGTCATAATGTTTGTGCAGGAATAGAAACCCCGACTAAGACAGTACATATTATCAATAATATTTTATAATTATACATCCCCATTCTAATCCCCAGAAACAGAGATAAAAGATTCTACCACCAAGCCCCATCCCAAGCTTCACACTTAAACTTTCTATCCTTCTGTCTCAGCCTCTGAAGTAGAATGCTAAGCATCCACTACTGTCTTGTATGCAGTAGGTTCTGTTTGGTTGTTTGAGGCAGGTCTCATACAGCTTTGAAGTTTATATAAGTAGAAAGCTTTGAACTTCTGATTCTCCTGCCTTCACCTCCCAAGTGCTGGGATTCTTGGGGGAGGGGGAGCAGGCTGCCATATCTTGCTAACCAGTTGACTCTTAATGACTATAAGAGGAGAGAGTAGGGTGCTTGCCAGGAAGCCTGACGCCCTCTGTTCAGTTCCTCAGAACCCACATGGTAGACATTGAGACTCCTGACAGCTGTCCTTTAACCTTCACATGGGTGGCAGGTATGTACACATGATCAATGTTTTTTTTTTTTAAAACATAACTGGAAGGTGAACTGAGTAAGCTAAAGTATTAGTGAGGATCAATGCTGAAGGAGCACTGATTAGTACTCCCACTTGGATGTTTCTACAGGAAGAAAACAGATATTCAGGTTAAGATCACAAAAAAACCCAAAAACCAGTGGAAAAGGACAGGGAAGATGAAGAACAGCACAGCTAAGACTGTTCCATAAAAAAGTCTGTGTGTGTGTGTGTGTGTGTGTGTGTGTGTGCCTGTTTGTGCATGTGTATAAGCATGTGTGTGCACATGTAAGCACTATGAAGAACAGCACAGCCAAGGATGTTCCAGAAAAAGTCTGTTTGTGTGTGTACATGTGCATGTGTGTGTGTATACATGTGGGTGTGTTTGTGTGCGTAAGCGTATTGTGTGCATGTATGTGTATGTATGTGTATGTGAAGCATGTGTGTGCATTCACATGTGTATGAGTGTGTGTATGCACATGTAAGCATGTATGTGGGCACATGTATGTACATGTGTGTGAGCATTCGTATGCACATGTGTGTGTGTGAGTGTGTCTGTGTGAGTGTGTGTGTTTGTGTGTGTTTGTGTGTGTGAGTGTGTGTGTGTGTGAGTGTGTCTGTGTGTGAGTGTGTGTGTTTGTGTGTGTGAGCGCGCGTTCGGGCACATGCAAGTCTGTGTCTTTGTATTCATTTGTTTGTTTGAGTTTGATGTGTTTAGTGCACTGCTCCTTCATAGCCTGAACTTGCTAGTTAATTTCTGGTCACCTGTTAGATTTAGAATCACTTAGTCTTAAGTGTTTTTTTTCCTTCTAGTGCTGAGGATCTAATCCATTACATGATTGACTGAGCTACATCCATGCCCCAGTGGCAGAAGATGGCCTTCCTGGAGCTGAGGGACTGGCTTAGTGGGCAAAGAGCTGATTGTGCTACAAGGAGGACCTGAGTTAGGATTCTCAGAGTCTTTGGTAAGCTGGGAGTCATGTGATTGCTAATCTCAGAGCTCCTGCTTCAAGATGAGAGGGAGAGACCAGAGGGCTCCCAAAAGCTCCTATGCCAGCTAGGCTACTGTGTGCACTGGCAAGCAACAGGAGACTGTGTCAAACAAGGCGAGTAGGGAGGACCCACACCAGAAGCTGTTCTGTAACCTCCAAAGTTCTCTGGCACACACACACACACACACACTTACACACTCATATACACACATCATACACAAAGTCTTTTACACACACAAAGATAATTTTCTCATAAATATTTTATTTTAAATTGTCATGTCATGATACAGTTTTTTGAAATTATAATGTCCTTGGAATATTGAAGTCAACCCCCTCCCCACAAAGCATTTTTTAATATACTTTTTTCACATTCTGAGTTGTGTGGGGACAGTGAGGACCAGGAGTGACTGCCTTTCTCTCTAAGCCCCGGCCTCTGAAGTATGACAGGGATAATAACTCCTACCTACTCCCAACTTTGTTCCCAGGATGCTGGAAATGACTAAGGCATCAAGACAGTAAAATATAATCCCTGGGAGGTTAAACAGTTACTTGTATGTCTAGAATCACAAAGAAAACAGACAGAAGTATGTACTGGAGAATTTACCATAGCTAAGGCCTCGCCTTTTTATTGGCCTTTCATCAGAAAGGTGTGAAATGGGGAGAATGGATTGGCTGTGAGTTAGGTCCATATTCTTCTAGATTGTACATGCCAGGAGTTACTGAAAAAGGAGGACCCTGAACATAGGAGTTATGGGAAGTGTTATATTGTGTTTTACCACAATAAGAGATGTTGGAGAAGTTAGGCATAGCGAAGTGCTAGGTGTTGTGCTTATTCTGTGTAAAGCACCTATACCCCCTCCCCCACAAAACCACCCTTAGAAATATGTAAGAATGAATAATATCCTCTGTAACAGGAAGAAGTGTTGGAGAATGTGGGGCTTTGAACATATGTACAAGACTATGGTTGTGATAGATTGTTCACAAAAATGACCAAGCTAACGCCTTCCATTCCTGTTCTTACATCACTCAAAGGGTAACTTTGCCACATCTCCCGTTTAGGTGTGAAGTTCATTTTCTGACCCTTTAAGTCAGGGTCAGGTTTGAGATTTACTTCAACCTAGAGAATGTATCAGAAATTGGATAATTTCTGAGCCTTGATCTTAAGATGCCTTTCAGAGCTCAGATGAAGCCCAGTAGTGATCTCTCTCTCTCTCTTTCTCTCTCTCTCTCTCTCTCTTTGATGCTGAGAGAGCAGGTAAACAAATAAGCCCAGTAGTGGCCTATATTGATGCAGGCATGTGCCTGAAGCCATAAACCCAGCCAGGCCACTGCTGACTGCCACTAGATTGCACTCACACAAGTGGCCCAAACAGAATTAGAAAGTGACACATCTGGGGAGGGCTATTAAATAGGAATAATCATTATATTACAATAATCTGTACTAGAAGTGAGGTGCTGCCCTCCCCTAAACCTAAAACCTCATATTGTTTGATCAGCAGCAGCCTTATTTGAATTATTTATTGCATCGTCTAATACAACCCAGGCTGGCCTTGAATTCATATACTGGAGACCTAGAATGCCTGATCTGCTGGTCTACTTCCCAAGATTTTGGAATCCAGGTGTGGGCCAGCATAGCAGCCTCCACACAGCTTTTAAAGGGATTGGACCTGTACTGGACTAAACTGAAAGGGGCACAGTTAGTTTAAAGTGCAAAGGGCAAAGAGAAAGCTATTCATCTGAAACCTGGCAACTCTCAGAGAAAAGGACATAACATTTCCAAGGGTTGAGCGGAGAACCAAGAAGGTAGAATGAAGAGATAGGTCACGGACAATGGAACCAATTCCAATAGCAAGAATGGGCCCTAATCAAAGGAAATTGACTTTGTTAGTCAGCATCCACCACTGTGACAAGTGCCTGAGAAAAATCAGTCTATGAGGAGGAAAGTAGCCAAATAGCTTCAGATGGTACAGTCCCTGGTCATGGTCCTTGGTGTTGTCATTTTGGACTGGTGGCAACATGGAAACCATGAGAGAATTGAGTAGTGAAATAAAGCTACTATCTTGTGATGACCTGGAAGCAGGGACCAGGGAGGTGATGAGGAGAAGCCAAGGAGGGGCCTTGTTCCAAGGTTCCCCTCAAGGGCATACCTCCAATGACCCAACTTCTTCCCAGTTTGCCCCACTTCCTAAAGATTTGTGTGTGTGTGTGTGTGTGTGTGTGTGTGTGTGTGTGTGTGTGTCTATCTGTGAGTCTGAAAACATGTTTACAGTGCCTGGAGAGGCCAGAAGAGAATGCTGGATCTCTGGATCTGGAATTACCCATTAATGTGAGCCCCCTGTTGTGGGTCTTCTGCAAACATGGCAAGCATCCTAACTGCTAAGCCATTTCCCTGGCCTGTTGCCCGCCCCTTTCTAAAGGTTCCCATCTCCCAAGCCAGGAGCAATCCTTTAATGGGACTCTGAGAAACATTAATCCAATCTGTAGCGTTCCCCTTAGAGAAGAGACACTTGGAAAATGTGTCCCCAGATGGGTTTCAGAATTGTCATGAACCAATGAGCATTGGGAATCTGAAGACCTTCCTTTTTCTGAATAGAAATTTCTAGTCATTGCTTTTGGCCCTTTTTCACTATTCTGTGTTTGGGGGCAAAATGGTACAGACTTCTGTAAGAGGGAAGAATAAGTCATCTGCCCTTTTCCTTTAAGAGTTGAGATTTTATTGGTTGAAGATCAGGATACAGATATATCAAGTCTGGTATATGAGAGAGGCCACACCCATACCTGGAACTAATTGTGGTGACCAAATCCTAGCCATTAAGCTTAATGCCCTAATGAGATGAGTGTTAGAGATTCATGTTTCTCTTAAAGGAGTGATGTGGTTTATCATGGTTACAGGTGAACGTGTATGGCTGACTTGCCAAGATAGAACCAATAACTTCTAGCCCTGAATGCACACCTTCCTAGGACACCTTTGCTGCTTCCCCATCAGGAGCTGGAGCCTCTTTACCCAGTCTGTGAATCAGAGCAGGTTTCAGTAGATGTCACAGAAGAGACCTTTTGCAGCATTAAGCCCAGGCTTCAAGACCTAGCTTCTGCTCTAATCTCCTTGGACCCCTGCCACACATAAGAAGCCCAGGCTGTAGCAGACACAGAGGTGGATGCTCACAGTCAGCTATTGGATGGATCACGGGGGCCCCCAGTGGAGGAGCTAGAGAAAGTACCCAAGGAGCTAAGGGGATCTGCAACCCTATAGTTGGAACAACATGATGAACTAACCAGTACCCCGGAGCTCTTGACTCTAGCTGCATATGTATCAGAAGATGGCCTAGTCGGTCATCACTGGAAAGAGAGGCCCATTGGACTTGCGAACTTTGTATGCCCCAGTGCAGGGGAGCGCCGGGGCCAAAGGGTGGGAGTGGGTGGGTAGGGGAGTGGAGGGGGGTGTATTGGGGACTTTTTGGATGGCATTGGAGATGTAAGTGAGGAAAATACCTAATAAAAATTAATTCTAAAAAAAAAAATCTGTTTACTCCCAAAGACATAAAAACTTCTTCTGCAATCTAGTTTATTGCCGTTAATTATATTATCCTCCTATGTTTATCTGAAGACCAAAACAAGCAAAAATAAAAATAATTTAAATTAAAAAAAAAAGAAGCCCAGGCTGGCCTCTATGATAATGAAGTGCCCTGTGAAGTCAGTAGCTGGCCCAACCCACAGTATCAACTGCCAGACTCACTAGTAAAGCCATCTGAGACCCCTTATTCCCTACCAATTGATCCAAGCAAGAGTAGCCAAGCTATCCAGATGGGCCAAAGCAAATCACTGACCTGCAGAGTCATGGGTAAATGAAAACAGCTATTATTCTGGGTTGACTCATTTATGCAGCAGAAACTGATATGATGGAGACATGTCTGCCATACTAGGAAAACACAGTTCAGGTGAACTGTTCAAGGTAGTTCCTGCCATATTCCGTGTGGGTAGAATGAGGACAGCTCAGGTCCAGTAGCATGGCTCTCACTGTATAGTTTTTGGTCGAATGATTTGGCCTTCTGCAGAAGAGGGACACCTGTGTACATATGGAGTGCTCTATTAGCTACCTTTGAGCTTGGAGTTTCTCAGGGGTGGAGAAGGTCAATGGCAGTGTGAACACTCAGTATCAGACACAGTGCCTGCCAAGTACTAGCCTTGGAGCCCTAGTTTAACAAGGGAATCCATTGTAACTATTTTCATTTGCAGTAACTGAGCCTTGCAGAGGGGATTTTGATGAAACTCAAGCCTAGTCTCATTCCAGAGAACTGAACCGTAGTGCTAAGACTTCCACCTTCCCTGTAAGACTAAGCATTACAGAAGCAGACAGGGGTGCTGTGTGTGGCAGAAGGTGGAGTATGGAAAGGAGTTGGTGCTTCACAAGTGAATCAAGGGGGGAATAAGAAATCGGAAGTGGATGGAAAAGAAATTGTGTTGGAAAGTTAGAGAGGGGCTAGAGATGAAGCTTAGGAGACACAGTGCTGGCCTCAGACCTGAAGCTATGGCTATGGTCCCTAACACCACAGAAACTCAGCATAGTTTTGCACTCCTATAATCCCAGCACACCAGAGACGGAGGCAGAAGGATCAGAAGTTCAAGGTCATCTTTGGCTACACAGCAAGCTTGAGGCGTAAGACACTGTCTCAAGAAAAATGACAAGATCCATTAGAAGAAAGGATCCATCAGAGAAATGTCTAATGCCATTGTATACTTGTAACCCCAGCCACTGGGAGATGGGCATAGGAAGATCCAAGTTCAATATCAGCCTGAGGTGCAGGGGTTGAAGGGTGAAATAGAGAAATGAAACATTTCACACACACACACACACACACACACACACACACACACACACACACACACTTGCTCTCAGGCACACCCTCGCAGAGAGCAACAGGCCATCAGATAATCTATAGTTTGTCCTGCAATTCCTACTACAACTTCCCTCTCCTCCTGATTTTCTTAAATTGTTGGGAGCTCCCTCAGTTCTTTGCAAAGGGCAGCCTCTGCTCTGTGCTGAGCCTCTCTGATTTTCTCTTCTAAACATTTCAGGAGCCAGCCAGTTAGGCACCTGCCTGTCTCTAGAACCATAGCAGTAAGAGGCCCACTGGGTTTGAATCTTGATAGAGGACAGCAAAAGCAAGAAGGCTGACTTCGCACAATCAAAGTTGCTCCAGGATCCATCTGGAAAATGCATGGAGTTCTGAGGGAAATCCTGAACATTTTCTAAGGAGTCTGGTTCCCTCTTCTGGGTTCTATACCATCCACAATTTCCATTTTGTGGTTGGTTGGTTGGTTCTTGAATGGTTAGTTATTTGAGTCAGAGCTCAGCCTAGGCTGGCCTGGTACTTACTTTGTAGCCCAGGCAGGTCTCAAATCTAGAGTAATCTTCCTTCTGCCTCCCAAGGGCAGTGGGACAGGCACCAACAACCACACTCAGTGATGTTAGTAAAACACTGAGAGGTTGAGGGTGAATGGGGGAAGAAGGGATGGATGTGGGCCTAATTGGGGATGCAGAGGAGGTGAATGTGATCAAAATACATTGTATGAATGCCTCAAAGAATTAGTAAAAAAAAAAAAAAATAAGGGTTTTTGTAATTTAAGTTATTTTTTGTCTTTAAAAAAATGCTGGTGTATTTTCCAAAATTAAGACAAAACCTATATAATAAAAGAGTCATGCTACCAATACCAATACCAATACCAATGCCAATACCAATACCAATACTAATACTGATAAAAACACCAGTGAGAGAGAATAGTGCACACAGTGGCTCCACTATCCACCTTCAGCATTGGTAAGGCTAATGAGTACTGAAGTTGCAATGCGGTTTTAAACTTACCTTGATGTCTTTCCTTCCTCGGACACATTATCCATCCTCCTCTTCCAGCCCTAGCCTCATGCAGGCTAATGTTGGACAAAGTGAGGGATCTGTAGGTTGAACGAGACCCTGGCTTTGGGATGAGACCATTACCACTATCTGAGTGCTACCTAGAGGTGTGACACAGGCATTTGATGGAGTGGGTTGAGGTCATCAGACTTAGCAGCAGGTGCCTGTACCATCTTAGCAAGCCAGTTGTTTCTCCCCCATTGTTAAGCTTTAATAAAATGCCAGTTGAGACATAATGATCAGAAAGAAATCAGGAGTCTGTGAGAAGTGACATAATTTGGGAGTTAAAGTTTTCCATCAGTTCTTCTAGTTCACAGACAATTTTGCAAGACCAAGCCAGTTCTTTTTAAAAAAATATATAATTTATTTTTAATTGTATGTCCACTGGTGTTTTTCCAGTACACATGTCTGTATCGTTGGGTCAGAAGCCCTGGAACTGGAATTACAGGCAGGTATGAGCTGCCATGTGGGCTCTGGGAATTGAACTCAAAACCTCTGGAAGAGCAGCCAGTGCTCTGACCTCTGAGCAATCTTTCCAGCCCTGCAAAACCAGTTCTCATCGTGAAGCAGCACCTGTGAACTCTGCACGCTGCCTGCTCTTTTCACATTTAGGACCCCAGATGTCTGTGCTAGCCCACCTAGCCCAGGTACTGGATGAGCCTAGCTCTCCACATGCTAGGCAAGGCTCTAACATTAAACTGTAACTCTGCCCTCCCCGTCTCTTGGAACTATTTATCATTCATTATTTTGAGATACAGTCTCATGTAGGCCAGATTTGCCTCAAACTCCCTGTATAGCCAAGGACAACTTTGAATTTCTGATCCTCCTGCCTTTCCCTTCTGAGCTCTAGAGTGTAGGAATTACACTGCCATTCCTATTGCTTTGTCTAGGAGTCTACCCAGGTTCTCTGAAGAGCATCCAGGGTGGTAATTAGCAAGTTAGCTTTCCAGCCCTTCAAAACCTTTGGAGGGAGGGAGAGGAGAGGAGAGGAGAGGAGAGGAGAGGAGAGGAGAGAGAGAGAGAGAGAGAGAGAGAGAGAGAGAGAGAGAGAGAGAGAGAGACTGACTGACTGTAGGTAGCCTAGGCTGGCCTCTCTGTTTGTTTGTTTGTTTGTTTGTTTGTTTTTCAAGACAGGGTTTCTCTGTATAGTCCTGGCTGTCCTGGAACTCATTTTGTAAACCAGGCTGGCCTTGAACTCAGAAATCCACCTGCCTCTGCCTCCCAAGTGCTGGGATTAAAGGCGTGCGCCACCACGCCCAGCGGCTGACCTCTTTTTAACATTTTATTTTGAGCTACTGAGTGTTTTACTTGCCTGGTTCTGAGCTTTCAATCAGTCTGCCTCAGCCTCCAGACCAGCCAGACCACAGTCTTCACAGCCATAGCGGATACTCTTTCCTTTCCTTCCTGGAGAGCAGGGGATAGCAAGCGACTGCCAGCCCAGAGCTGCCGCTTGGTGGGAAGACCTTCTTGCTGTTGCAGTTCAATCAGCATACTTGTTTTGGACAAATCTACCCATTTTTGTAGCTCAGTCTGACTACATTTTTGTTTATGTTTAAAAAAAGTTTCTAAAGGAGTCTAGATGAGCTGAGAAGACATCTGGTTTGTGCTGTTCCTTTTCCCATTGAATATTTATGGAACTAAAAATTTTATTACATTTATTTATTTTATTGTATGCACCTGCCCCAAGTGGGTGTGGAGGTCAGAGGACAACCTGTGAGAGTCGGTTCTCTCTTTCCACTATGTGAATCCTTGGGATTGAACTCAGGCTGTCAGGCTTAGTAGCAGGAGCCTCGCCTGCTGAGCCATCTTGCTGGTCCTGGACATTGTTTTGTTTTTGTTTTAGATAGGATCTGTCTATGGAGTCTTGACTTGTCCTAGAGCTCACTCTATAGATCAGGTTGGCATTGAACTCACATAGATCCTCTTGCCTCTGTCTTCCCAGTGCTAGGATAGCAAATCCCAAAGATCCACTTGATTCTGTCTCCCTTGAGCTGGGATCACAGAAACCAACCACATCCATCTTTTATGTGGATGCTGAGGTTCCAACTCAGGTCCCTCATCAATGTGCCATGTGCTTAATTTCGACTGAGCTATCTTCCCAACTCCCACATGTCCTATTTTCTTATGTCTACATAACCAGACCTAAAGTGACTTTTACCTACCACAGATAGGACCTTCTGACTTGCCATTCTTTCTAAAGGCATATATTTCTTACTTGAAATTCCATTAAAAGATTTCTTACATCCTTGTGAGGCTTGAACTCCTAGTCTCACTAAGATGCTAAACCATGTCCAAATCAAATCCAAGAGAAAGCTCGCCAGGAAGTCAAAGGGTATGATTGTAAGGTTAGAGAGTACACAGCTGCTATGTCTGTAGAAAGAGACTGGGCAAGGGCTGGAGGTGAAGCCCAGTGGGTTAAGTGTTTGCTTAAAATGAACCTTCACCATCCAGTACCAAATAAACCAGGTGTGGGAATGCACACCTGTAGTTCCATGAACTCCAACTCCCTATGTAGGTGAGACTGACCTGGAAGTCCTGTCCCCCTGCCTCTGCCACACCAGTGCTGGGATTACAGGTTTCTATCTCCACATCTTGTAAGCATTTTTTTTCCTTGGGTTTTGTTTTGGCAAGGTCTCGCTATTTATCTCAGGCTGGTTGAGAACTTATGGCAATCTTCCTGCTTCTGCCTCCTGGTACCTGGGACACAAGCACGGCACACTATGCCTAGGACTTACTACCTCCATATTATGGGAAATTAATTTCCCTTCTTATGTCCACAGAACAGAATGTGGAGCAGGAAAGGCTGGAGTTACCACTTTTTCCATCATGAAGACAGGCTGATAAGAATATCTACATTAGGGAGTTGGAGTGATGGCTCAGTGGTTAAGAGCACTGACTGCTCTTCCAGAGGTCCTGAGTTCAATTCCAGCAACAACATGGTGGCTCACAGCCATCTGTAATGAGATCTGATGCTCTCTTATGGTGTGTCTGAAGACAGCTACATTGTATTCATATAAGTAAAAAAGTAAATAAAAGAGATCTACATTATACTGTTTATGGTCATCTTGAAAGAGCTTGTTTTCCAGAGCCTCCAAAGACACTGTCAGGCTATAGAAGTCTCAGTAAGTGTCAGAGACAATGCTGACATCGGGGAAAGCCAGGTGTTTCTGCCTTTGTGGACTGAGCAGAAGAGGTACACTTGCAGCAGGACTTGAGTGGCATTTGACAGGTGTTATCTTCAGTTATTGATTGTCTATTTGCATGTATGCCTTGTGCCTCTATCAAGATGTACATTTATGGAGGAACGAGAGCCTGGATCCAATTTTGCTGCATCCCTTGCACTAACTGTGGTATCTTATATACCATAGACATCTGACAATACTTATTACTATCTAAAGGATTGGGACTCCTGTAATAAAATTTTATCATAAAGATCCTATTCCTTGATGGAGTTTCATGTTGATTGTAGTTTGATCAAGTCAATATATGAAAAACTAACATATAGCCACTTCCACTCATAATCTTTTCAACCACTTGTCTCTCATGGATAGAGTTCTGATACCATGAACACGCAAACTGAAGTTACTCGCACAAGGCAAGCATTGTCCATACTTCATAGGTAGGAAAACAAAGCACTGAAAACCAAGGTTATTTGTCTAAAGCCACAAGGAAGTGGTGAAGCTGAGATTCGAACCTAGGACAGCTGACCCAATGGGGGAAGGAATACCCATTCCTAGGTAGCACTACTTGATGGGTTAACAAAAAGATCACTTGGCCTCCTCTGATAGGAAAATCCTGGCATATAAGAACCAGTAACATGGCACAGTTTCCTCTGCAAAGTTCCCAGGGAGGCTATGTATGGTGACACTCTGCTGCGTCTCAACCATGTTGAGAAAGGCATCTGGATCCAGAGGACCATTTTCTCTGGGGCTCCTGGCCTGCCTGTAGAACGCTGGCTCAATTTCTCACCAAAATCCCTCAACTAAGACCCTTTAAGACCTCCTCTGCTCAAGGTCCCTCCACCTGGTCCTTTTCTATTGTAGCACCACAGATGATCCCTCACTACAGGCCACCAGCAAAGGTTTCTTCCCTTCCTCTCATGGTGCTGTTGCTTGGTGACTTTTTTTTTTTTTATGATTTTGCTCAGCCTGTTGTTAGCCTGCTGTGTTTGGAGATAGTAGATGATTAAACCTCCCGGACAGGTGTAACCGCAACCTTTGTCATCTGAGGCTGAGAGAATTACCTTGCTGAGCTACCTACCACCTCCCTGAAGCTCCTGAGCTTTCTGCCTCCAGCAGAGCCTCTCCCAGGGCTCAGCTCTGCAAAGCTTGGGCCCCCATGAATGATTGCCATGCTCTGAGCCCAGCACAGAGAGCCTAGCTAAAGTCAAGGGCCACACAGACCCCGAAGATACTCAAAGCTTAGGAATAAATTTCTCTCTACCTCTCTCTGTCTCTTGCTCATTGTGTGTGTTGGAATTTTTACTTGGTAAATAACAAAATATGCAAATATGTATTTATCTTATATATATGATGAGTACACTGTAGCTGTCTTCAGACACACCAGAAGAGGGCATCAGATCCCATTACAGATGGCTGTGAGCCACCATGTGGTTGCTGGGAATTGAACTCAGGACCTCTAGAAGAGCAGTCAGTGCTTTTAACCGCTGAGCCATCTCTCCAGCCCTTAAAATATGCAAATATATAATTGACTACTATTTCAAACCTGAGTGGTTTAATATTTGCAGTAGTATTCATTCCTCCTGGTCCCTCACTTTGCCTCAGTTGCCACCGGCAGCCCTCAGAGTTCATGTATCCACTTGATGAGGCTTTTGAGTTCAACCACAGAAGCTATAATCCCATAGAGAAGCAAGAGCAGACTAATGAGCCCCTTAGCAGGATGGATCTATAAACAAACCTCTTCCGTCAAGAGAGACCCTTTGGTCCACACCATATCTGACCACAGGCTTGAAGCTGTAGAGACCGAGCCAGAACTCCTAAGCTGGGAACTACTAACTTAAAAGACAGAAAGTCCTGGATCTGTGCTAAATGTACTACCGGCAGCCCAGTGCCCAGGAAAAGCTGCCAGACGCCCTCTGTTGATTTTGTAAGGCCCAGTTCTCACCAACAGAGCCACTTTTCAGGAAGGCTGGGGCTGAGCAAACACCGCCAGGCAAGCACACTTTCTGGTGCATGTTCCCAACCTCCTGAGCCTGGCTGCTGCTCAAGGTGAGCTCAAGGCAGTGGAACCTGTTCTCAAAAAGCTTTCGTTTGTCTGTCACTGGCCTCTCTCAGGCCTGTCATGGCATTTACTGGGTATTTTTGCAATTGAAGCAAAGAGGTAATAATCAAATTCAACTTCCTCTGTAGACAGTTAGCTAATGTTTGTCAAACACCAAATGACCAGCTCAAAAAATCAATCAAAATATGTTTAGTGGGTGTCAGCCCCTTCCCTGCCCCCAGCACAGCCCTGGGTAGCTTGTGAGGGGCTTGGCCCCCAGCAGCAGCAGCAAATGGAGGATTTATTTGCAAACACACTAAATCACTATTCCTGCCCTTAGAAATTTCCTTCAGGCAAAGAGTACAGGAAATAGGTAGAATTAAACAAGGGAAAGTAAGTCAGAGGGGGGACAGGGGAAGAAAGAAAATAATTGCTTTATTACTTTGTGCCTTAGTCAACAGGTCACAAGGCGCTGTGGGTTTTGAAGAGGCTTCTGCACATTTTGCCCTGCAATAGAACAGTGACATTTCCAGCAGCAGAGTCACATTGAGTATTCGAGTAAGGAGGCAAGCCCTTTAATGGATGTTCGTGGCAGGTTAAATGGAGGGGATGAGTTCAACCCATTGTGGGAAATGAAGGCCCCAACTGGAGACAGTTTGGGGGTGGGGGTGGGGGTAGGGGTGATTAGAATAAGAAAATATGACCCTCACCTTGCTGATCTCAGGGATGATATATTGATAAAGTATGTTCTTTGCTAAGCATTGTGCCAGCGTGGGACTCATCTATTCTTTCGAGAAAAAGAAAACCTAGTGATCAGAGCAGAGGCTCACATATATAATCCCCACACTTCAAGAGACTGAGGCAGGGTATCACTGTGAGTTGGAGGCCAGCATGGGCTACAACAGAATGAGCTCTTGTCTTAGAGGTGGGGGGAGGAGAGAAGGAAGGAGGACAAGCAGAAAATATAACCCTGGGACTTGGGGGGGTCCACCATGAAATAAACAGATCCATGCATGACAATGTAGTCTAAACAAGAAGGAGGAACAGTGGTTATCAGAATCACTTACTTCTTTCTTTTGTTTAATGAGAGAGTCTCCCTATGTAGCCCAAGCTGACCCCACGCTCCAGACCCTCTCCCCAGTTCTTGGGAGAGTTGAGAGGATTCCACGCATAGATGAGAGTTGAATAAGATCAAAGATGTAAAAACTCAGACACTCAAGTGTGTGCACATACACACACACACACACATAGACACATCCAGAGAAATATATATGTACATGGGAAGATATCCTCAGACACACACAGGTTGCCACACAAGTGAGCGTGCGCGCGCACACACACACACACACACACACACACACACACACACAGGCAGACATACACTCAGGCACACACACTCATTTTTCATTTTTTTGAAGACCTGTTTATTTATTTTATGTATATGAGTACACTGTTGTTCTCTTCAGACATGCAGAAAAGGGGTCAACCAGTAGCACCTTCTAAAATGTGGCATTCTTAACATAAATTATAAAGGGGAGACTCTCCACTGGGAAGCCTGCACCCACTTTCTTCACATGCGTCTTACTTTCTTCCCAAGTGCCTTTCTTTCTCTTCATCGTAGTGCATAAAAATCTATATTAAAATTATTAAATTCCTACTGTTTTAAAATAAAATAGAATAATAGAGGCCTAAACGTGTAGTTTAGCAGTGGAATGAACAGCTCTCAGCAGTACAAACCTCTGGGTTTGATCCCCGATACAGTACTGAATAACAATAAGATGTTTTATCAAGTTTTTGTAGGGCCCTAATCGTTTGTTCTCTGGCAACTCCCTGCTTCAGCCTTCATAGTAACTGAAACTACAGACAAGCACCACAATTTACCACAGCTTTTTGGGGAAGAGCAGGGTCTTATGTAGCTCAGGCTAGCCCCTAACTTACTGAATAGCCTCAAATGACCTTGGACTTCTGATCTTCCTGCCTTCAGTTCCTGGTGCTGGGATTGCAGGTGCCTAGTTTATACACAGCTCAGGATGGAACCTAGGACTTTGTCAAGTTAGATAAGCACTCAGCCAACTAAGCTGCACGCTGACAAGGGTTCTGATACATATGAAGAACCCGACACACACTGGTAGGTATTTAACACCTATTTATCTAGTGAATAACATTGACACCAGGGCCTGGGTGAAACATTCCCAAAAGCAACACAGTGCCCACCCACAATGTATCACTGTCTCGTAGGAACTGCAGGGGTGTGTGTGTGTGTGTGTTTTGGAGGGCACACTTTAAATCTCAGTGCTTAGGAGGCAGAGGCAGGTGGATCTCTGAGTTCAAGGCCAGTCTAGTCTACAGAGTGAGTTCCAGAAAAGCCAATACTACACAGAGAAACCTTGTGTGGGAAAATAAGACAAGACAAGACAAGAACTGCAGATGTGTGCACACAGTATGATAATGTAACTGCCAGCCTGCAGGACAAAGTCCAGACACGTAAGGGATATCATTCCTGTTTGTTTTATTTTATTATGTGATATTAGCTGTGTGTGTATATGTAAGTATGTATGTGTGTATGTATGTATGTAAGTATGTATGTATGTATGTGTGTATGTATGTGTGTATGTGTGTATGTATGTATGTATGTGTGTATGTATGTGTGTATGTATGTATGTGTGTATGTATTAAGTATGTATGTGTGTGTATGTATGTATGTGTGTATGTATTAAGTATGTATGTGTGTGTATGTATGTATGTGTGTATGTATTAAGTATGTATGTGTGTGTATGTATGTATGTGTGTGTATGTATTAAGTATGTATGTGTGTATGTATGTATGTGTGTGTATGTATTAAGTATGTATGTGTGTATGTATGTATGTATGTATGTATGTATGTGTGTGTATGTATTAAGTATGTATATGTGTGTGTGTATGTATGTATGTATGTATGTATGTGTAGCATGTGCATGCAATGCCTGCAGAGGTCAGAAGAGGGCATCAGATCCCCTGGAACTGGAGTTTGGAAGGTTGTGAGATTCCATGAGTACTGGGAACCGAACCTGAGTTCTTTAGAAGAGCATGGAATGTTCTTTACTGCTGAGCCACCTCTCCAGCCACACAGGAAAGGCTCTTTATAACTAAAGAACAAAGAGCAAGGAGACACAAGGCTCAAATCAACACAGGGACAGGGTGCCAAGCCAAGCACTCTGATCTTTGTCTGGAAGACAACATGAAGCCACTGTACAGTTGGAAACTTGACATTATCAAGTTTCCAAAACTTGGCATTATTCCCCCAAAAGCTGTGGTAAATTGTGGCACTTGTCTGTAGTTTCAGTTACTAGGAAGGCTGAGGCAGGGAGTTGCCAGAGAACAAACGATTAAGGCCCCACAAAAACTTAATGAAACACCTTGTCCCCTTTCGAGTACATTCTGGAAAGGTCATTGTGGCAGCTGTACAGATATTAGCTTAGTTAAAGGAGACTAGGGAGAGGGTAAGCCAACTGGGAGGACATTGCAAAAGCCTGGGTAACAGCTGTTGGCTCTCGAATGTAAGGGAGCATTGGGGTGGGACAGAAACAAAGCACAGCTTCAAGTGCTGTTTGCAAAGTGATCCATAGTCCACTGGAACTGATCTGGTCCTGGAAGCACAAGAGAAGAGCGCATCAGAGTATCCTCTGGTTTTGTGTTTGGGTAGCCTAGATCACTAACTTGCTGTGTACCTTTGAGCAGTTGTCTTAACTTCTCCAAGCTTCAATCTTCATGCAAGTTACAGAGAAGACTTGTGTGTGAGTCTATGGAAGGGTAAGGAGTGCCTGTGTATGCCTACAAGCCAGGTTTCCACTGAGTGAGACTGAAAAGTGTGTGTGCCCTAGACCTACAAACTCCTCTCCCACTGCCACACGAAGGGTGTTCACCTACATCTTCCCAAGGATGCCAGAATAGTAACACTCAGTCCTGATGGCAGTCTTGAGTCTCATGCCAGCTTCAGGAGGCTGCATCCTGGTGCCATCTTTAATGATTCAAACCCTGAGTCCCTGGAAAGCTTCGGTAGGACTCCCCTTTCCTATCCAGTGGGTACCATTTAGCAATGAAGAATGTTGCTCCCTGCCACACACTAGATGATTTCAGTGAAGCAAAAGCTTTCTGCAGCCCTCTGCAGACTCAGCCACACAAACTCCAGCAGAAACAATCCATATTCTTTGCTGACCTACTAAGGAATAGACATTGTAACTGTCTTTGTGTCTAACAAGCAATGCTAGAACAATCAAATAGCTATGTGCCAAATACTGAAGTGAGACTTGAACAATGCACCAGACAGAGTTTAACTTGAGCCAGGAGGGGGGGTAAAGGCTGAGGGTGGCTTGGCTGGTAAATGACTTGCTTTGCAAGCACAAGGAGCTGAGTGTAATACTCAGAACCCATGGTGGTGGAGCGGGAGTCAGACATGTGGCACACAGCCAATACCAATACCAATGCTACAGAGTAGGAGACAGTAGGACCCTGGAGCTCACTGGCCAATCAGCCTAGCCTACCTGGTGAGTTCCAGGACACAGAGAGACTTAGTGTCCAAAGACAACATCAGAGGCTATCCACTCGTCTACACACACACACACACACACACACACACACACACACACACACGTGGAGGGTGGGGGAGGGAGGAGCAGGAGAAAAGAAATGGCAGCAGCTATGTCTATCTCATGGCTGTTAAGAAATTAAATGGGATGACTTACATGCAGCCATCAGCCTGGTTCCGGGCCTCTTGAGAGCTGTACTGTGCTTTCTTTCTGTTGTCTACTACAAACTCACATGTTCTAGCTCCAGGACTTCAGACTGTGACTCCATCTGAAGCTAGGGTTTGTAAAGAAGTAGTGTAGCAGTAACTTTTATTTTCCTGCAATAATTGTCATCTTGGAGGCTTACTACCACTGTCTGCTAACCTAGTCCTAGTCCTGGAAGTGTCTAGCCTCCACACAATCTTATCTAGGCCTAGAATGTTTTCGATCTCTGAGGCTTCCTGCTAAATAAGCTCATCCTTCCGAGTTTTTTTTCGAGCTCCGGCTGGTTGGTCAACTCATCTGCTCTGACTCAAACTCTTCTCCAAGATGACTGATTCAATCTGGCTTTTCTTTGGGTTTCTGACTGAATTGCTCTGCTTGGCCTCATACTGACTTTGGCAATCTGTTTTGCTCTTCTGGTTCCTTCTCATTCTCTGGCTTGTTCTGTCTTCATCTGTTGTAATGGTTTGTATATGCTCAGCCCAGGGAGTGACACTATTAGAAGGTGTGGCCCTGTTAGAGTAGGTGTGGCCTTGTTGGAGTAGGTGTGTCACTGTGAGTGTGGGCTTTAAGACCCTTATCCTAGCTGCCTGGAAGCCAGTCTTCTCCTAGCAGATTTCAGATGAAGATGTAGAACTCTCAGTTCCTCCTGCACCATGCCTGCCTGGATGCTGCTGTGCTTCCTGCCTTGACGATAATGGACTGAACCTCTGAACCTGTAAACCAGCCCCAATTAAATGTTGTCATTTATAAGACTTGCCTTGGTCATGGTGTCTGTTCACAACTAAGATTGAAGTTGGTACCAGCATAGTGCATAGTGGGGTATTCCTGTGACAACCTGACCATGTTTTGGGGAGGATTGTGGAAGGACTTTGGAACTTTGGGCTGGAAGAGCTCTGTGTGATGTTCTATAGGACCTTGGAAAAAATAAGAACAGTGCAAACAATGGAAGCCTGGCTTGTGAAATTTCAGAAGGAAGATTAAAGATTCTTATCAGGGCCATTGCTGGGTTTTTTTGTTTTTGTTTTTGTTTTTTGTTTTTTGTTTTTTGTTTTCGAGACAGAGTTTCTCTGTGTAGCCCTGGCTGTCCTGGAACTCACTCTGTAGACCAGGCTGGCCTCAAACTCAGAAAGTCGCCTGCCTCTGCCTCCCAAGTGCTGGGATTAAAGGTGTGTGCCACCATGCTGGCTGCCATTGCTGTTTTGATTGTGAAGAGTCTGTGGTTTTGGTTAACTAGGGCTGAAGAATCAGCTGTGATTAACAAGATACCAGAACTACTAAAGTGAAACCTTTGCATTACTGGGACTATGAATGCTGGTTAGCTGGAACTAACTAGTGGTGATTAAAACGAGACCAGTACCATTGAGGTGAAATCTGGGAAGTGTTTTCTGAGATCGCAAAAGGCTGTGTTCCAGAGATAGCCAAGGTTGTACCTTGTGCTGCAGCTGTACTTGGTAATGTGTAAGAGTCACCAGGTGGTACTGGTTTTGAAGGCATGAAGGGGTCATGAAGAGCAGCTGCGGCCTGGCACTGTGAGAGGCCATGGAAGGCCATTGGTGAAGATACAGCCTCAGATGCAATTGATGGTCCAGGACTGAAGAAGTTATACAAAGGAGTTGAGGGTTGGCACCATGAAGACAGCCTATGAGAGGCTATTGGTGAAGCCTAGTTGCAGCAGAAGATAGCAGTGTTTTGGAGATGCCAGTACCATAAGATGACCACTAAGAACAGCAGCAGCAGTGGAGTACAGGCAGCTGGAGCCTATAAGACAAGCTGTGTGCTACAAAGGGCAGAGCTGGAGAAGTGGCCCAAGCCCTTGGAGGATCCTAGAAGATGGTGAGTGGATCCCAGACATTGGACGGTTCAAGTTTGATTTTTGCCTTTGATTGTGACTGTGCTCTGATATTTTTCTTAAAGCAAGAAAGTATTTTAGTGGAGCCCACAGTTAAGAGACTTTGAATTGTAAAAAGTTTTTGAATTTTAAAAGATATTGGATATTTTAAAGGGATTGGAATTTTAATATGTAAAGACTGTGGGATTTTTAGCTATCTAGGTCTTGGGGATGAATAAGAAAGTAAGGGTGAGTCAATTGTATACAGGCTGGTTTTGTATGTCGGCGTGACACAAGCTGGAGTTATCATAAAGGAGCCTCCTTTGAGGAAATGCCTCCATGAGATCCAGCTGTAAGGCATTTTCTCAAGGAGTAATGGGGGGGGGGGCATTGTGGGTGTTGCCATCCCTGGGCTGGTAGTCCCGGGTTCTATAAGAAAGTAAGCTGAGCAAGCCAGGGGAAGCAAACCAGTAACATCCTCCCATGGCCTCTGCATCGGCTCCTGCTTCCTGACTGCTTGAGTTCCAGTACTGACTTCGTTTGGTGATGAACAGCAGTGTGGAAATGTAAGCTGAATAAACCCTTTCCTCCCCAACTTGCTTCTTGGTCATGATGTTTGTGCAGGAATAGAAACCCTGACTAAGACACCTGTGTCTAGCTTGTTCTCTCTTCAACGTGTCTCTGTACAACTGCCTACTCTCTCTCTCTGTACTGCCCCTCAAGTAGCTTCCCTATTCTATTCTGTCAAATCTTTCTCTGATTCATCACTTTGTCTGCCACTCAATTAGACATCAGTTTCAAACATGAGTGCTTCCTTCTACAAACTTGCTTTATCTTCATTGTTTGGAATTAAAGGTATGTGCTAAGGGTGTGTCTGTATTCCATCCAGAGGGATTGAGCCACACCATAACTAGAAACAGGGTTTGGGTGTTTGTTTGTTTGTTTGTTTGTGGAGGTTTTTTTTTTTTAGTAAATAACACAGTCTTGGGGTTAATAGTGTGATAAAATGTCTTGCAACAGTAGTGTGTCAAAATGAGTCCATTAAGTTGGACTCTGTTCAAGATCACTGATGTCATTAGAGGAAGGGATCAGGACACATACACATCACACACAGAGAGGGTCATATGAGGATGATGGAAAAGATGCCCCAGGCTAAGGAGAGGAGCCTCAGAGGAACCCAAACCCCTCAACACTCGGTTTTGAACTTCAAACCTGGAAGGAGCACAAGCTTGAGATTTAAGTCATCCAGTCTTTGTCACAGTAACCCTGTCACATCTGTCAAGTAGAACCTATTACATATATCTCAACGTAGCCATACAATAAAATGCTACAAGCAATTAAAATTTGGGTTCCATATGTATTTACTGACCTATAATAAAATAGTAGTGAGGAAAAACAGGCTATTAAGTAATACATATAGAAAGCCACCGTTTTATTTGCATGTGTATAAATAAAGGGTAGAGAACGTGATTATTTTTTGGTTTAGTTCATTTCCTTGTGCTGCTGGATGTCAGGACAGAGCCTGGAGATCCTTCCATGTTAGACAAGCGCTCTCCTACTGAGCTACATTCCCAGCTATCATTTATTTATTTAGAGATTTTTGTTGTTGTTATTATTGCTATTGGTTTTAATATAATGTCTCACTATGTAGCCCAAGCTGGCCATTTGCCTCCACTACCCAGTGTTGGGATTCTGGATTTACTGCATCGCATCTGCTGATAATCAATCCTACAGGAAAAATCATGTAAAATTCTTTTCAGTTTTGTTTAACTGAAATTTCTAATTTTTCTTCCATGAACAATTATTTCTTGAACATTACAAAACTACTACTACTAGTAGTAATAATAATAATAATAATGCTAAATAGATACCATTGGATCCAGACACCCTGGGAAGGTCAGAGCTCAGGTACCTCACCAGGCAGCTGTGGACAGGAGCTGGAGGAAGACTGGAGCCTCAGAGCATATGTGCCCTTGGTGATGGGCATAGATAAAACCAAATCAATTCGTTCTAGAAATTTCATTTATGACCAAAGCTTTTAAGGCAGATTCTAAATTAATCTCCCTCAATCTCCTTCCTGCTGCCAGTAGGCCTTCCATTACACACACACACACACACACACACACACACAGAGGCTGTAAACACAGTGTGTCAGCTCTAGAGCCCAGAGCAGCCTGCAAGCCATTCAGATTCACCCAGGGATTAATGACTTCAAAAGGCACTTTCCAGGAACTCTTCAAAGCTGGAAACAGAAGCCAGGAGCATTAAATAGAAATAAATACTTACTTGATTGGTTTCTTCCCTGTGTTTCAAAGGGCAATCTACTTCCTGGATTATCATCATAGTAGTCTGTCCTCCAGAAGCGAGGATTATTTGAGTGCCCTGGTTCAGGGCCGGGGCGGGAAATCTCTAAAGATCGCCTTGTCATAGTTCTGCTATGTGCTACTGTGTGTTTTGTCTTGTGGAATCTCTGTGGGGAGAACAGAAGCCGGAGCCCATGGTGTATGCATGCTGTACAGGGATAGCTGCCATCGCCTGCTCACCTGACCAAGTCTTCTCCAGTCTACTAATTCCCTAAAGTCTAGTTCACCTTTTACTATGGTGATTTTAAAACAAAGTCACTGTCCCTGCTGGGAAGTATTTAGTGAAGTTCTAGAATGCGTCAGAGCCTGTGTTAGAGGCAGGAGCAAACCAAGATAATATAAGAGCTGATTCCCACTGTCAAAAGAGGGGCCATTGTACAGACAAAATGTAAACAGTGCTGTAAGATATAGGCCATAGTTGTCACAAAGGTGGGGATTTTCTGTTTTGTTTATTCTTTTAGGGTTTTTTTTTAGGGGGTGTGGCTTGAATAAGTGTCATGTCACGCATGTGGAAGTCAGAACAGCCCCAAGTACTCTGTTCTCTCCATCATGTGGGTTCCAGGAATCAAACTGAAATCACCAGGCTTAGCCGCCCGCACCTTCATCTGTGAAGCTGTCTCTCCAGACTTTCCCTTTAGTTTTGAAGGTAAGGTCTTGCTATGGAGCCCACACTGGTCTCAAGCTCATGGCCATCTTCCTGCCTCAGTCTCTTGAGTGCTAGAATGATGGGCTTTCCCTGAGTATTTAACTGAGACCAGTGGGTGGGGAACCATAAAGCTATGACAGCACCGGCAAGTGTGCCTGTGTGTACCTAGAGATCTGCTGTAACTGAGGCCCACGTCACCCGTGAGGGCTGAGATTACAGCGATGACGGGTGGAGAGAAGCATTCTAATAGCTTTCTTCCCAGGGCTAGTGGTGATAAAATGAATTCTGGAGGCAGAAACCAGAGGGATGTGACTATTCATTTGTGTATTTTAGCCAGTTTTCTTCCATTTTTCTGATCCAGTTTTCTCTCACATTTCTACCTTCACGGGTGGTTCTCAGAGCTGTCACCATGGCACCCAGTCCTGAACTTTGGATGAAGTGCCCATGTTCACAAAGAAAGACAGGGAACTTTTAAAGCACATGTCCTAGACTCTCCTGGCAGCTCTTCTGCTGTTGGGACAAGTCTTCCTGTCTATACTGGATTTACTGATTCTCACGGAGCTCTGGCCTATGTGGAAACCACATTCTCAGAATCACAAGGAGTTTGTCCGCGATGCACAATTTTATGCTGTTTTCTTTCCTTTTCCACCTCCTCCTTTAGTGGTGGTTTTGTTGATGGTTGGTTTTGTTTTTGTAGAAAGGGGCTCACTCTCTAGCCTATGCTGGCTCGGAGGTCACTCACTGTGAAGTCCAGGCTCTGCACAAAAATCACAGCAATCCTCCTGTCTCAGCTTCTGCTGAAGCTGTAGACCTTCATGCCCACCGGTTTTCCCTTTGTTTGTTTGCGTAGTATGGAGATGGAACCCAGGGTCTTTCACATTTGAGATGATACCCGCACCACGAGACCACACTACTTCCTGAGACAGGTTACTTTTCTTACCCCCTACAGTCCGAAGTACACTTTAAGGAGCAACCCCCAGCCGGCCCTAACCCCTGCCAGCTCCATCTTCCTAATATGAAATGGCATGGGCTGGTGATAGATACGTATTATAATCTAATTGGTGGGGACAGGAGACAAATCACAGCCCCAGAAGTACTCACTGGGGAATTCTAACTACAAAGAATTCTTGACCTTCTGTGTTGGGAAAACTGGCTTTCCCGTCTCATCACATCTATTTTTCATTCTCCCACTAGCAACTAAAGACCCTTTCTTTGGAGATTTTCCACAAGTTATTTCATCTACCCAGAATGCCTTGTCTCTTCTAACACCTTGTCTTTCAATGTCTGACTGGGAGTGTTCTCTCTCAGCACACACTCCAAACACAGCCTCCGCCCCCATCACACCCAGCCTTACATTCCTGGAAGGGTCATGTGCACCAAATTCACTATGAGTAATGATTCAGACGTATCACTCATTCACATGGATACCAGGGATTGCATTTAAATACTGTGTCAGTCTTACAAGGGAAGGTTAGTATCCCGTAAAGGGATGTTGGTTATGACGTTGCATGCCTGTAGTCCCAGCAGTAAGGCACGTTGCCTTAAGTCAGAAGGTAGTCTGAGCTACAGTGAGACCCTGCCTCAAAACAGGAGCAGAGGATCTTGAGAAGTTGCTCAAGAAGTTAACTCAGAGGTTAAGAGTACTTATCACTCTTCCAAAGGATTCAAGTTTGGTTCCCAGCTGTACCAGAAAACAGGCATCCTTTTTTGCCTCTGAAGGCACACATACACACATACATACTCAAGGACACACAGGGACACACACACACATTAATTAAAAAAAAAAAAACTTGAAAAAAAATTAAAAATCACAAGGCTTTAAAATCTGTCTAGGCCAAGGATGTAAACTGAGCTTTGACGAACTTCCTAAGGACCAGGGTTTAATCACAGCACCTCAAAAAGAAAAACAAAAGAAGAGGCAAGGGAGAGAGAGAGAGAGAGAGAGAGAGAGAGAGAGAGAGAGAGAGAGAGAGAGAGAGAGAGAGAGAGAGAGAAACTGTCTTTAATTACACCTGGAATAAGGATTTAAAGCTATACAGGCCCAGCTGTAAAAGCAGTCAGTGCCTGTGTGCTGGGGACTGGAGAGAGCTTTGCCTGTGTGCTGAAGACTGGTAAGGGCTTTGCCTGTGTGCTGGGGACTGGGAAGGGCTTTGCCTGTGTGTTGGGGACTGGGGGATGGGGAGCTTTGCCTGTGTTCCTTGACTGCTTTATAAGAACTCTACAAGAGATGCAAGGTCTTTACCCTTGGTTTATAGATGAGCAAACCCAAGCCCAAGGTCACACAGCTACCACCGGTAAGGATGTGCTTTATCCCAGGCTGGTTCTTTTAAAACGCATGCCTGTAACCACGGCTGCCTGGAAGCATAGCTTCAAAGTTCATCCTATTCTTTTGAACCTCAATAATAATTTACACTCAATTTATTGCTCTGTGAGATAATAAAGTTCTTTTATCTCACATCTTTGTCTCCACAACAAAACCACATGTCTATCATTGATTTTTCTCCTTTAACAAGCATTATTGAAAGTTGACATTTGACCAGTCTTTCTGAGGCTGGGAGGGCTAGAGTAATGAGGGGCTCATGCAATATAGGGTTACACACCCTGTTTTATACACTGGGGTCTCCCACAAAACTTAACAGGGAGGGGTTCAGAACACAACAGGCCCATAGAAACCTTTTGAGTCAAAAGCTACTGGTTGCAAGAAATTATAAATGAAAGGGAAATAGAAATGTGTTGGCCGTTCCAGGGCCAGGAAATTTCTAATTTTGTTTTTCTTGAATAAGTGTTTCCTCTTAAAATGCGAATTTTTCCTATTGTCTCTCTGGGGTGACAAGGATAGAGAAAATCCATATTTGCCACCATCTTCAGTCAGCTTTCTGTCACTAAGATAAAAATACCTGAGGTAATTAAATTAAAAGGAGGAATTTGGCTTACAGTTTCACAGGCTTTAGTCAGTGGTCACATGGCTCTGTTGTTTTGAGGCCTGTGGGGAGAACATTGAGGGGACAGTGTGCTGGAGCTAAGTGGCTTGTCTTCTGGTGTCACAGAAGTAAGAAGAGACAGGAGTCCCAACATTTCATTCCAGTCATGACCTCCAGTGACCTAACTTCTTTCCAATAGGTCACACCTTCTAAAGTTTTTGCTGCCTCTCAGTAGCGCCATTGGGTTGGTGAGCAAGCTTCTGACACAAGGCCTTTGAGGAACAATTAAGGTCCAGCCCATAACAATATTGGTTCAAATTTCAATGTCCAACCTAGAGTTTCCATATTTGGACAACCCATGCACAAGGCAGCCTCCTCTTCTGTGGTCCTCTCAACCGTGAGCCATAGTTTGCTCAACACACTCACTCTTTTAACCAGTATCAACCCGGCACTGCCTCAGTGCCACATACAACTACAGGAATTAGCAACAGCAGTGAGCAAAGCAGACAGAGCACCGGGGAGTTCACTGTCTCATAGGGGAGGTAGCCAGCACTGCATCAACGTTCTAGCATGGAAGGTGAGGAGATGTGCAGAGTGGGGGCATGGCTATGGGGCAGAGTGGCTCTTGTATGGAAATGGGTCAAAACTTCCTATGGAAGAGTTGATATTTGAGTAGAAATCCAAAAAAGGCTCTGGGTGAAGGACATGTGAAAAGTAGGCCCCTAAATAAACAGTGGCAAAGGAGGGATGTCTAGGAAGAATGTGTTCCCGGCTCAGTATGGGCCATGGGAATAGGGGCAGAAATATGGTCTGTCCTCACTAGGTTGTAAACTGACTATGCTGTGCCCGTCCCCTCCCGCCACCCATCCCTAAGGACCTGGGGGATCACCTATTCATTACCCATTTTGTTTGGTTGGTTGGTGTCTTTGAATTGTAGTTCAGGCTGGCCTGGAACTTTGTAAATAGCCCAGGCTGGTCTAGAACTTGCAGTCCTCCAGCTGCAGCCTTCCATTGTAACCCTATGATTACCCATAGGCACCAGCATACCTTGTTATTTTTCTCTACTTCCTGCAGATCCTTACTCTTGTATGCACTCCTAGTCAACATGCAGTTCAGTCAGTGATCATTTTGGTCTGAAATTTACTATTGTGATATATATATGAATGAATATGAGAGAGAGATCCAATAATGGTGCTTAACTAGAATCGAGACCTAGCATCTGCCAGAGTAGAAACATGAAATAAAATCTAAAAATGAAACTGTTAGGGGAGAAGTTCACAAATGCCCTGCATTAAGGTCTAAAACTAGAAGCTTACTTGAACCAGAGTAAGGATAACTTGGTTTAATGGCAACTCCTGAAAAATAAAAGGGAGATCTCCAGCAACCCCAGGACCTCTGACAGCAGTAAACCCAGTAAGGGGCAGCTGCATGGCATCATCGTGCACACAAATTGCCACTGCTTCATCCCAGTCTGGGACTGACACATGGGAAGCAGGTGGCTGACACAGTGGAGTTTTCACAAAGGAGGCTGACCGGGAGAGTAAGGGGCTGCAAACCTCGTCAGATAGACAGATTTTCAAAGCCAGCCTGAAGGAAGTGTGTCCTTAGCCATCCCAGGCCACAGGTACATCAGGAACTTTAACTTCAAGGTCGCCGTCTGTCCAGGATTCTGTGGCCCCCGTGCTATGCTCTGTAGCTCTTGTGTCCTACAACTCTCCAGCACGCTAGGGCTTTCCTCTTTGCCATGTACACTATTTACCTTCCCTTCTGGCTTATCACAAAGCAGACACCTTAGTTGTCTTTGTTCAGTGATAAACAATATCCAGCACTTGGTATTTATGTGATAAGTATTTGTGTATGTGAGACTATATGAAAGATGATCTCACATGGAATTAGCCCACTGACTTTACAAACTCTCCTTTTCAGCAAAATTTAAAACATATCTCCTATGTTTTATTGCCCATATGGTTGCTTAAAGTATTGGATAAACGATACTAGTGCCCTAAAAAGTACATACAGGAGGTTCGTGGACATAACACTAAAGTAGCAAAAGATTATATACATGTCAATTGAACAGGCCTGGTATGCTCAGATTATAGACTCTCTAGTGGCTATTCCTGATTGTCAATTTGACTATATCTGGAATGAACAATCCAGAAATGGAGGGCACACATGTGATCCGGATATTGAGGCATAATGGCCCAGGCAAGTAGCACATGTCTTTAATCCCAGGGGACAGAGGAAAGCAAATCTCTGAGTTCAAGACCAGCCTGGGACAGAACAGCCTGGGACATGCCAAATTCAGGCATGGTGGTACACACCTTTAAGCTATACCTACATAAGACGATAGAAAAAGGGAGGATTTTTTTTTTCTTCTTTGCCTGCTTGCACTTACTTGCCAGCACATCTGTTGGAACCTACCTCTTCAGAATTCCAGCTTATACAGAAACACCAAGCATCATGGACTACTAGACTCTTGGACTTCACACTCACAGCTGCCCATTGTTGGGTTAGTTGGACTGCAGACTGTAAGTCATTCCAATAAGTTCCCTTAATATATAGAGACATTCCATAAGTTCTGTGACTCTAGAGAACCCTGACTAATATAGAATCTCATATAGGATGGATTGATTGACTGATTGATTGATTGAGACAGCCTATAATATAGCCCTGGCTGGCTTCAAACTTACTATATAACTATGTGAATGCCGGGATTCGAATCCAGATCCTCTGGAAGAGCAAATGTTGCTCTTAATTGTTGCTGGTCCATCTTTCCAGCATGCCCTACCTTTTCTGTAATCCTCCTGCCTCCACCCCTCAATTCTGTGATTACATATGTATAATCCTACATCCAGATCCATACCAATGGGCTGTTTTTTTAATGGGAAGGTATTAAGGCACTGACTTGCAATGGTCTCCAGGTAGATCACTAGTCAGAAAACAGACAATAATAGTACCTGTTAAGCTCCCATTTGTGTTTCTAAAACACCCTGGGAGAATTTACAGAGCAGCCTTGCCCTGGCTTCTCTGCTTTGCTTTGGTTTCCTGGTTGTGGCTTTGGTGGTTGCATGAATATTTATATAGTGGGTTTGTTTGGGGAATGATTGACAGTCATAATTAGAGCACTAGCTGTATGCCAAGCAAGTGCTAGAACCCAACCCAGCACATCATTCCCTGTAGCAGATGATCCTGTGGTTTCAGCTCCTACTTCACTGTCACCCAAATTGAGGCTCTGGTTTGCATGAGACTGACTGCTCACTCCTGGCTTCTGCTTGGTCCAGAGGAACCAAGCCTTCCCCTTTGCACCAGAGGAGCACCGCCACTAAGGTAGCACTACCATCCATTTCCTGCCATCTTTTCATAGCTATTATGGTGGCACAGAGGAGTGCCAATGAGCTGGGATGGGCTCTGAAGCCATCTAGCTTCCTGGCTTTGGGAACTCTGACCAGTTCATCTCCTGCAGAGGAATGGAGTAACCAGATATTGTCATAGCCCTGTCAAAGAATAGGCACTGGCCAGTCTATTGCTTGCCTGTCCAAGAAACAGATTCTGGCAGACAAGCACAGCTAGCTGCCTACAAGAATGACGACCTTGGTGGTAGCTTGCTCCAGTTACCTCTCTACCAACAAGAGAGCTTCTGCCATACTCTGGGGTCACAGGAATGGCAGAAGCTTGAGCCACCAGGGCAGTCTTAATATCAAGTCAAGCTCTGTTATGTCTGAGACAGAGGCCAGAACTGAGTTTACTTTATCACTCTCAGTGATTCAAATGTTTTTAAGAAAAGAGAGGACCTTCGGGCCTGTGGTCTCACAGATAAGAGAGTGTGGAAAGCAGTAGCAGATGGGTGACCTTGTTCAGCCTACTAACTCTCTTCCTTCCCCTCTGCCCTTCCTCACCCCTCCCTGACTTCAGTTTCTAGTCCAAGGTTTGCAGAATCCAGGGGAGGAACAATGAGTACAGCTAAACCTTGGGAAAATGCTGCTTCAGGGCTATCTGCGTGTGCTTCATGGGTCTATGGCCTTCAGGCAAGGCCCCTGCTGCGTGCTTGCCAAACCAACCACAGCATCCCTTAGGGAGGAAGGCAGCCAGTCTGTCATCTGCAGTAGTGAAGGATAAGGCAGAATGCAGAGCCAACCTGGTGCTCTGGGATGAGGCATACCAGTAGATAGTAACCCAGGTGGCCCAGGAACTCAGCAAACTGAATTCTCACCCATGCTAACACCATCTCCTCCAGCAAACATTTATCCAGTTAGAAAGCAAAGTCTGAGATAGGGGCTGGGGCACTGGAAGGAGACCCATTTTTACTGAAGAACGAGCTTGTAGTTAGTTTAGTTAACGGGGCCTGGAAGTCACGAGGTGAAAGAATGAAGAAATGAGATACAGGTCCAGAACTTTATAGAGACCACTTGACCCCCAGAAGCTCAGAAATGTGATGAGAATTCAGAGGCCTGGAGAGCCAGGGTGGGGTGGGAAGGGCAGGGCTTTAGATCTTAAATATTCCATTTTTATCACCTTAGCTTAGTTAGATTTCTCAAGCAATCTATCTTAGCCTGCCTTCCTCCTCCTCCCTCCCTCCCTTCTTTCCTTCCTTCTTTCCTTCCTTCCTTCCTTCTTTCTTTTCTTCCTTCCTTCCTTCTTTCCTTCCTTCCTCCCTCCCTTCCTTCCTCCCTTCTTTCCTTCTTTCCTTCCTACCTTCCTTCCTTCCTTCCTTCCTTCCTTCCTTCCTTCCTTCCTTCCTTTTTTATGGAGTCTTGTGTAGCCTCAAACATACTATGTATCTGAGAATCACCTTAAATTTCTGATCCTCCTGCCTCTACGCTCCAAGGCATATGGCACTGTCTGAGCTGAGGATTCAAACGCACAACCTTGTGTGTGCCACCATGCTACTAACCAATCTATACCTCAGCCATCTTTTTCTTTTTCCTCTAAAAATTTTTATTTTACTGTATATGTATCTGTGAAAGTGTATACACTTGTGCACTACAAGCATGCCTGGTGGCCTAGGTGCTAGAGAGAAGCTTGTATACCTGAAACTGGAGTTACAGTTGGTTTCAAGCCATGTGGGGGCTGGGAACCAGATCCAGACCCTCTGAAAAAGCAGCAGAGCCCACTCCCCATCTCCCCTCCCTCCCTCCCTCCCTCCCTCCCTCCCTCTCTTCCTCCCTCCCTCACCTTAGTTGTTTGTTTGTTTGTTTATTCTTGGGAATCTTTTTATATAGTTCAGGATGACCTGGAGTTTACTGTGAAGCCCAGGCTAACCTGATATTAGATATTAGCAATTCTCCTGCCTCAGTCTCCCAAGTACTGGGAGTACAAGGTAATCACCACCAGGCTAATTTTCAGTTTGAAAATACATTTTCCTCGTGTGTGTGTGTGTGTGTGTGTGTGTGTGTGTGTGTGTGTTTAACATACTTTGAAATGTTCTGTCTTGAATCACTTAAGCCCATGAGTTTGAGGCCTGCAATACAGCAAGATCTTGTCTCAAAACAAAGATTATGGGTGGAGCTCAGTGATACAGTGCTTGCTTCCCTTCAACATTGAAAGATCTCCTGTGTCGAATCAATTCTGTCTCTTATACCCTGAAAAGTTTAATAGACTTTTCCATTCTCCCCACCTACCTGGGAACCCTGTGAGGATTTCACTGATTTAAAGGGTCCTATGCCTGTTTAAGGGATGAGAAATGGGGCTGGAGAGATGAAATGGCCTCATGATTTAGAGCACATATTGTTTTTTAAAAGGATATAGTTTGATTTTCAACACCCACATCAGACAGCTCACAACTGCCAGCAACTCAGCCTCCAGGGGCTCTGGTTCCCTCCTCTTGACTCCACACATCCCTGCACTCAATTGCATACCCTCATGCCCCTGACACACACATACACATAATTTAAATTTTTTATATAAATAAAACATGAGACAAGCCAGCTGGGCATGATTGTACATACCTATAATCACAATACCTGGGAAGTGGAGGCAGGAGGATGAGAAGTTCAAAGTTTTCTTCCGCTTCATACATGAGCCCCTCTTAAAGAGAAAAGCAAAAGCACTAAGATAAAGTATGGATTCATTTCATTTCATTGGCTTCTGCATCAGCCGATTAGAATGTACTCTGAGTGTAGTTTTGCCAATTGAATCTCATATGTAATTTATTTAGTATGTACCCAGTAGCATCTGTTTGCAATTGGTGGCAGGCACACAAGTGCCTGCTCAGAAATTGGGTGAGTGCAGTCTTCTCTGCTGTCTGTGGCCGGTGTTCGGAACAATCTTGGTACAGGTGCTGACATCATCGCCATGGTAACTACACTGCAGTGGCATCCAGCTGCACATCTCAAGTGCTGCCCATGTTCATTCGTGCTCTCCTTTACCTTCACACTGATTATTGTGGGTTGAAAGACTTTTATATTTATAATTTGTTTATCTATATACACACATATATTCTCTCTCCATTAACATTAGGTTGTGATTTTTAAAAATTGTTTCCATCCAAACACAGTGGCACACTATTTTAATCCCAGCACCTGGGAGGAAGAGGCAGGCAGATGTCTGTGAGTTGGAGGCCAGACTGGTCTACAGAGTGAGTGTCGAGACAGTCAGGGCTACATAAAAACAAACAAATTCACTTCCAAAGTTCCAGTTTATAGCATCGTCTCTCTGCTGCTGATATTGACAGCAAAAGTAACAATAACATTAATAGATTTTATATGTGAAAGAGGCAGCATTTCACTCTACACCCCAGTCTGGCCTTGAACTCAGGTGAAGCCTCGGCTGCTTTCAAATTCACACCAATCCCCATATCTTACCTTCCTAGTTCTGGGACTGTAGATGTGTGCCACAAGGTCCAGCTTATGGTAAATATTTAACAAATAGCTAAGAGCCCCCTTCACTTCAAAAAATAACTTGGGAAACTCTTTCATTGGTCAAGTTTCTGAAGGCGAATGAGCCTTCCCTTTGCCAGACTTGTCCCACAGAGATTTCAAATGGCTACCACAGTTGTAAGTGAGAAGCCGGCTAAGGACCACTTTCCCCTGGAATAAAAATGTGGTCCATTCAAGTGGCCCCTGTCCTTGCAGTATACTTGGAAAGGCAGAGCAGCTCAATAGCATGCTGCAGGCAGGAATGTCTACAGCTTCTAAGATTGTGTGTATTTTTATGTATATAGATGTTTTGTCTGAGGGAACACAAGTGGACACATTGAAGCCTACGGGACTAGTTACAGGAGCTTGTGAGCTGCCCTGCGGAATTGAACTCACAACCTCTGAAAGAGCAGCCAGTGCTCTAAACTGCTGAGCCATCTCTCCAGCCCGTTTTCAGCTTTACATGAAGCTAGAGAAAGCAGACACCAAGCAGAGGATCCCCAGACTCACCAATGCTCTCCATGTTCACGCTGACTCCAGGATTTTCTTGACCCAGTGTCTCAGATGCAGGGGCCTCTTGGCCCTCAGAAGCCCAAGGTCTGGCCAGGCCTTTTTTTTTTTTTTTTTTTTTTTTTACTTTTTTCATGATGTCCATAGTGCTGATGGATGATGTGAAAGGCCTAGTGACAGACACCAAAGGTGGCCTTCTTTCCATTCTATCATTCAAGGAAATACAGGCCAGGTCAGGGAGGTCACATAGGCAAATGGAGGAGGTCACAGTCTTTGCCTTCTTAGTGAACAACTCCGTGGCCCAGTTGTTCAGGCCCAAGCCCTAGGTGCTGTTCTCTCATGAGTCACTTCCAACCCACAGAAAAGTCTCTAAACACTCCCTTCAAGGTAGATCGGAGTCTGATGCCTTCCCAGCAGCTCCTTTGCCTCCACCTAGCCCACCCACCAGCCTGTGTGGTCGTGATGAGATCTGTCACACCTGGATTCCTTCAGTCCGATCTCTAGCAACATGGGGACCTTGATCTGTCCTTTCCTTCCTTGTTTCTTCTCCTCCTTTTTTTTTCTTCCTTCTACATTCCTCCATTTATTTATTTATTTATTGCTGGTGGGAACTGTAGGGTGTGTGTGTGTGTGTGTGTTAATTAACTTAAACTGTTTTCCTCTTCTCAAGCCCTTCATATGACCTCCAGCTCACACAGAGCCAGACTCAAGGTCTTTCCCTAAGCATGTACCTAGCCATGTTCTCCAGGCACCCTGGCCTCCTCCAGAGCACACACAGATGGCAAGGTGGGCAGGTTTGGGTTTTGATTTTCAGTCTTAAGTTTCCCCTTAGAAATTAGCACTGGATATTGCAAGGCTGCAGCAGTGCCTGGCTTTCCTCACTCCTGGAAGGGTCTTTCCAGGCCACCTGGATGACTCTGTGTGAGCTCCAAGCTCCTTCCTCCAGCAGGTGTTTCTGCTCCTCCCTCCCTTCCTCCCACCACCCCCACAGGCCTCGGCAAACACACAGGGCCACAGTGAGGACACACACTCTTTCTATTACTGTAGGTGGCAGAGCGCCCAGAGGCAGAGCAGTGCTGGCATTTAGGGAAACTACAGCCTGAAAGAGACACCAAGGCACAGAGGTCCCAGCACACTTGCAGCTTGTACTCAGAAACAATCTGGAAACCAAGTGTGGCAGGAGAGTATGAAGCCAGCTTGGAACCAACGCCAGGAAAAGTGGTCATCTGTTTTGACCAGAACCAGGCCTCTGGCCTCCATCTCCTTTACAAGTTGGGGGCTCTACATGTTATGGCTCATACCTGGCACAGACAACCCCAAATTCCTTCTTCTGTGCCCTCACTTTCTGGTGGCCTGGGCTCAGGAGGGCCTGCTCGGTCATTAATACAGACAGCCAGTTTTATAACCCAGCTCCACCCCACATACACATTGCACACAGTAGGTGCCTCACCCCCTAAGTTCTTGCAGAAATGAGGTACACCTGCCAACAAGGCCCCTCACTTCCTGCTTCTCCACCTCAGCTCCCTGTTTCTTTTGATTGGAAGTACAGAAGACGCATTCTGTGTGCTCAAGGCCTAGTCCTCTAACAACATAAGTGCTCACTTCCACTTCTTGCCTTCCTGTCCTTTCAGAAGGACAAAGGGGTCTGACTCCAAGAAACAGTCTCCTAGAGTCAGGAGAATTCCTGGAATGGGCTGGGATCCAGCCTAAAAAGGAAAAAGAATTCTAGGTGAAGGCAGAGGGAAGCAAGGGACAGATCAAAGAGAGCCTGGACAGGGTCAGACATGAGGAGGGCCACAGGGAGACAAATGAGACCTTCTAAGGGGTCAGCCCAGGGACAGGGTGCCGGCACAGAGATCAGGCAGGCACACTGGCCAGGAGACAGCTCATTGCAAGGAGACACTAGATGGCAAAAGATAAGAGGTGTAAATTAATGGAGAAAAGACCAACCAGAGATAAGGGTATCACACTGTAATTAAAAACGGATAGCCTTGCCATCTCCAAGGTTGGTGGTGTCCCATACTCTCCCTGTCTGAGATGAGAGGTAGCTGAGTCCTAGGTGGGGCAGAAACGGGGACAGTTAATTATTAGCTCCCAGCAGGAAGACTTGGAAGCTGACTCATCCTCCTCCCAGGCAGGAAGAGTGCCTGAGCTAAAGTCCCCAAATGAGGTAAGTGGCCAGCATAGCCCATGAAGAGCCCTGCACCCTCTGGCCTTTGTCAGGGCCAAGCCTCATTTCTTAGGCTGGCCAGGTTCATCAGGCTTTTATTATTCTTCAAGTTGATGGCAGTGATTGATCCTAATCTGGGTTCTAACATTTTAACCTTATACAGTGGCCTATGCCTACTACAATCCCAGCTGTCTAGAGGCTGAAGCAGGAAGATTGCCTTGCATTCAAGATCGGCCGGCCAGCCAAATCTACATGGCAAGGTCCTGGAGTTTTGGGGGATTTTATTCTCATTGTTCTATACCACATGCTTACCCGTTGTGAATGCAGCATGGCAGTAATTGTGAGAACTGCCCTTCATGGACAGTGGAGAGAGGAAGGAATCATTTGATCCAAGAGAAAAGAAAGGAAAAAGAGGGGGACTAAGACAGAAATTTATAGATCAAAAAATTGTTTTCTTATTATGGGGATTGGAGAAATGCTTCCATGGTTAAGAGCACTTCTGCTCTTTCAGAGGATCTGAGTTCAATTCCCAGCACCCATGTCAGGAGACACTCAATGACCTGTAACTCCAACTCCAGGAGGTCCTCTTCTGGCCTCAACTGCACACATGTGGCATATACTCAGACATGCAACACACATGCGCACATAAAGATAAATCTTTTAAATTTTTTTATTTTAAGATGTTTGCATAAAGACACTCCCATTTCTTTTTTTAATATAAGTTAAAAAATCTCCAAATTAAGAAAAAATTAGCATAAATTAGAAAGTTCAGTGAAAGTGAAAGATCCTAAAACCCAAACAAGAAAAAAAGAGAGCAAGAGCCAGTGAGTAAATGCCAAGGGACACAAAGAGGAGGTGAGCAGGTACTGCAGTGTGCACTGTGTGGGTGGGAAGAGGAGATGAGCAAGTACTGCAGTGTGCGCTGTGCGGGTGGGAGGTGATCTATTTGCTTGGTAAAATTCCAACAATAGTCAAGTAACAGAGTCAGCAACCAGTGAGGAAGACAGGTGTAAGACCGTTCTAAGAGCAGAGCTGCTTTGATTGTCTCAGAAGCCGTCAGGCAAGTACTCACCACCTTGTCCTGGTTGTTGTTACCTCACATGTTCACTTAATAAAACATGAGATTTGTTTTCTAGAGAAGTCACAGAAAAACAGTCTACAAGAATCCCAGAAATAGGTAAAAACAGAAAAGGAAGCATAAGAGAGGTTATTTGTGAAATAACACAAGAAGCCTTGAAGGGCCGGAGCCTTGGGTTTGAAGACTGAGTTCAGCCACAAAGACTAAAAGCCCTTATCCAGACACATTACTGCATTCCTCAGCATCCCTTCACTGGACAGGACGTTCTTAGTGTATGTGCATAGGAATATTACATTTTTGGTTTTTTTAAACTAAAAGGCCACTATTCTGCTTATACTGCCCTCAAATGAAGGTAGTAACTTTGAAAATAATGAAATAAGGTGGGGGTGGGGGAATGAACCTTAATAGTTTCCTTTTCAACTCAAGCATTCTGCTGTTTAATTAAATAAACTTCTTGTTTAAAAATATATAAAATAATACAAGGAAATGTGAAGGGCGGCAGATAGGAGTGTCCTTGAATCTTGAAGCTCTGAATGATGCTGTGGTGCACAAGGGATGTCTGAGAGACATTGTCAGGACAGCTCCTGGCACGAGAGCCCAGGAGAGACACTGAAGACTGGACAGAGGCGATTGTCTGCAGTGAGCCTGAGAGCTTGGGAATGCAAGACTTCCAGCTGAGACAACACAAAGATCACCCTGGTAAAGCGGTAAAGCGTTACAGGGCTGGCACAAACAATTTAACTAAACAGTAAACTACTAGGCCCAGGCTTAGTCAGGAAGATGCAGACACACAAGCACGATACCAGAGTTTATATTCTAGCACCTACATAAAGCCTGGGGTATTGGGGGCTGGAAAGACAGCTCAGCAGTGAAGAATGTTTGCTGGGATTCATTTCACATCAGGTTGTTTCCAATGGCCTGGAACTCCAGCTTCAGGGAGTCTGAAACCCTTCTTTTGGCTTCACTTGCATGGCAGTACCCATACACACCAGATACTCATACTTACACATGGATAAAAGTAACACAAATCTTTTTAAAGAGAAAGATCAAAAGAGGGCAGGTGAGTATGAAGTGGCCTAAACTTTCCTAAATTTGGTGGAAAAGAAACAAACCTCCTGTTACCTCCCCACCAGTCACTATGAGCAATAACCAGGACGATGACAAAACCAGAGCTAAGTACACCATGCCCACCTTGCTGGGAACAAGAGGAAGCTCAAAACATGGCTGAAGGTTGAGGAGCAGCAGAAAGATGAACCCCACTTTTGCCATCTCCCTTTAACCCCCAGTGTGAGCTGAGAAATGGTACTTATGTCTATCTCCAGCCATCTCCCTTTAACCCCCAGTGTGAGCTGAGAAATGGTACTTTTGCCATCTCCAGCCATCTCCCTTTAACCCCCAGTGTGAGCTGAGAAATGGTACTTATGTCTGACTTTTAGATGTGTACTTGAAATGTTTATTTAATTTTGAATAGATAATGCATGAATATGCTTTTTAAACAATCTAATAATTCTGAATTAGAGTTCATTCCAAGAGCCATCAGAGTTACGTACACAATAAAGGATTTGTTGCACATAGTGATCTAACACAGGGGCTAGTAAAACACTCTATGTAATGCTATTATCTCAACATCTGATGGTAGAATCTGAAAGAAGATGAATAGAAAGTGGGGACATCAAGGATAAGCTGAAACCTCAAGTCTGCTTCAGAATCAAAGATGGTGAAGCAAAGATGTCTGCACTCAGTGCAGTGACCTTCCTGTGCTGCAGGAGGCTCAGAGCTGTGCCCTTGGAATACCACAGGAGAAGCTGGTGTACTCTTCCCAAGAGTCAGAACTGGTCAATCAGAAAAGCTTAAATTTCTACCCAAGGGAAAGTACCCATGGCAAACTCAGACAGAGCTGCCTCCTGTCAGCACTGGAAGCCAGCAGGTAACAAAACCAGAGGGCTTTGCTTCTCCCTTCCAATCCCTTCGGAGGCCTACTCTAACTGGAAAGGCACAGCATAAAGCATTCTGGGGAATATGGTTGAGCTGAACCAAGTCAACACCCTACAAAGGTGTTGACTTTGTATGTACACATAACAGGGTTCCAATTAGAGACTGTCTCTCACAGCCTATCCTCTCCATTTCCCTGTCCTTGAATGGTAGCCAACATCAGCTAACAATTTCTTATATTTCCTACCCAAAATATCCAACATACAGCACATACATGTGCACACACGCACACAGTTGGAAAGCATATGTTAGGCAAAATAAGCCTAATTTTCAAATTATCTGGTACTTGCTTTTACACTAAAGATTACTTACTGGACCTGCAAGATGACTCACAATGTGAGAGCCCTTGCCACACAACCTGAAGCTGAGCTTGTGCTCCCAACCCACCTCAATTAAGCCAGCTGAGATGGCTCATTTCTATAATGCCAGCCCAAGCACTCTTACAGTGTTATAGGAGGCAAGGCAAGAAAGTCAGCCTGTACTTGGCACAGTGGTGGTAGCAGAAATAACAGGAGAGACCCTGCCTCAAAAACAAGGCATACAGAGAGAACCAACTTCCAAGAATTTGTTCTTTGACCTACGTAGTCTCAGTAGCACCCCTCTCCCTCTGCCCCCACTCTCACTCACACATACACACTCCCACATATAATATTATATATATAATATATAATATCTTTTTTATTCAAGGACTTTATTGAGAGCAGTTTTGTAATTTAGATTTTAGAATTAACATTTTACAGATTAGAAGTGCCTCAGCACACGTTACCAACACTTCAGAACACATCAGACAATCCTCCTTTACTTCCTTGGGTTTTTCTGCTCCATGCTGAGCTCCTGAGAGCATTTTTCTTTTCAGCTTCATTGTCATCTTCCTTAGAAGATGAAGAATCACATTCCTGACATAAATGTCATAGCCTGTTTGTTTAGGAGATTTTTTTCAAAGGAGGATCTAAATAGTCTGCATTCATCACATCTGACGAGACGCTCATTATCTCCAGTTCCTTTGCAAGTTGAACATTCAGTTCTTAAGTCTTCAGCCTTGGCTTCTCCTGTAACACAGACTGCCTCTGCCTTCTTTCCCTAGGAACTCTTTCCTCTTGATTCGCTTTCGTCCTCTGGTTCTCGTGTTTCTGATTAGAATCTGTTTGGGTTCTGGTAGCACATCCTGTGGAGCAAACTTCGCTGGCTCCTTAATGTGTTTCCTTGATCGTTTGGTTCCCTCTGGCAAAATTTCCACGGCCATCTCTGCTACATGTTGCTGCTCCCTGCCTGGTCACACTCTGAGCATTGCCAATAACTGGTTTTTATCTTTCTCGGCATCCTTGTAAGAGGAGGATCAAGGCAGCTGAGATGATAATGCAGTTTACAGGTGTCACACAGTAAAAGAAGATGATGATCATGGTTCTTCTTACAAAGTCCACAACTATAGCACTGTAGGAAGAGTAGATGTCCTTTGTGTGCCTCCTGCTTTCTTACTTGGTTTCCTTTCCTTAGGTGCTCATAAGATTACATCCAACTTCTGCCCTGTAATTGGGCCAAGTAAGACCCATATCCCTTGCCCTTCACTTTGAAGTTTCCCATTCAGATTTTGCAGTTCCTTTAACGGTTCACAGAGCTGCTTATATTCCACACGAAGCTTTTCTTGCTCATTATCCTTTATATTCTTTTGTTCAGTCATATTTTCCTCAATTTGAATAATGTGTGTATTTCTCTCAAAATAGTAATTCACAAAATCAGCAGTGAGAGCTGGCTGCTATGCTTCCGCCTTCCATCCACACTAGAACTAGTATCTGAGTTGTCCACTGGAAAGATATCCGTACTTATTCCTAACAGTTCTGCTTACAAATGGCCGTAGCACTACTTGTGAGTGGCCTGGGTAGCTTTTCCCCTGGAACCCAGGCTTGTGGTCTGGTAGATTGAGCCAGCTCTGCCTTGGCACGATATTGCTATAGTTGGGCATTGATCCTTGCCTGTGCTTCAGGGGATAGCTGTTCTCTCTCTCTCTCTCTCTCTCTCTCTCTCTCTCTCTCTCTCTCTCTCTCTCTCTCAATGACATTTTACAATAGGATTGTAGAGCCAATAGTTTTTTCTTTTCCATTTTCTGGATAACCTATCTGTATGCTGCTTACAATAAACAAAAAATGGATCTGCTATATCCTCTTCCGCTGCTGCCTCTGAAAGCAGGCCTTCCTTCTGGGCACAGGTAACATGAAAATAGGTTCTACACATGCCTGCATTACAGCTAATGCAAACCCCAGTTCTAACAAAGCGAGGATCTTCATAAAAGCTACACTCCTTGGCACCATATTTAGAATAGTTCATTTCTGTTAATGTTACTGGTCATAATTTATCAGTAACTCCAAAGACTACTTTAGGAACATATAGGGCACAAAAAATGTGGACCCACCTTCCAGCATCCATCTCCTTGAAAATCCCATCCTGATTAGGACATAGCTCACAGCCAGGAGATACACCACATTTATAGGCATCACAAAACCAAGGCTCGGTGGCGTTTTCAGAAGCCGAACTCATAATAGACTTACTCTCTCCATCGACTCCATAAAACCTTCATAAACTGTAATGCCACAATTGTCCCACTGAATTATTTCATCTGCACCTTTACTATTATCTCCAAGATAAACACAGCAAATCAGAATGTGGTCCATTTTCTGAGAACTCCAGTTCTGACTCTTCTCGAGAATCAGCGAGTCCTCAGTGCTCTTGCTTTGAGATAGGGTCAGGCTATCATTGGTCAGTTCCTCAGCAGCAGCACTGTTTCTGCTAAGAACTTTACTCCTCTTCTTCTTCTTGCCACCTGCTTCGCTAGCAGGGCTGCTATGCTCTTCATCATTGCCCTCATCATTCTCATCTTCCTCACTCCTGCTTCCCTCATCTTCATCATCCTCATTGTCTCCATCACTGCCCTCCTTCTGAGATGCCGATCTCCCCTTTGTCTTTACTACAGGTCTCCAGTCATTATCATCCATATCATTCAGTTCTTCCATGGATACAAAGTCCAAGAGGGGACAGTTTTGATGAAGATTCCATTTGGGCTCACTGACGTGTTCCTCCGTGGTGGTGGTGGTGGTGGTGGTGGTGGTGGTGGTGGTGGTGGTAGGGACAGAAGGGGAGGTGACAGCAGGAGGGCTTGTGGCTGGTGTGGTGCCAGCAGCAGAAACAGCTGCACTATCAGATACTGTTGCTTTCTCTTTGTCCTTCTCCCTTTCCTTTTCTTTCTCTTTCTCCTTTTTCTTTCTAGGTCTTTCTCCATTTTCTTCTTTTTTCTTCTTTTCCATTTTAATTAACTGTTTGTCTGATGGCATTATTTCCTCTGTAGAATTTTTAAGCCGTTCTTCTTTTACTTGAATATCTTCATTCAGTTCTTCTTCTAAAATGTTTTCCTCGGCATCACTACAGGAACCTTCTTCACTGTTCCTTAAAGGGTCTTCACTTCCATTACCACTCCCTTCAGAATCTGAAGCATCTCCAACTTTAAAATCACTGTCATCTGGACTATCATAATCAAGAGCTTCCAGGAGAGAAGTGGCCAAAGGCTTCACCTGCCTCCTCTTGGAGCTGTGATCCATAAGGAATCCGTAAGACGGTCGTTTGAAGACCTAGGGAAAGCTGCAAGAGGCAAAGCAGCAGGGGCATGCAGAGGGTCAAGGAGACAAGTCAGAGAGCAGCTATTTAGGCAGGGCAGTGCACCAACCAAGCAGGAGTGACCCCATCCCTCCCCCCACACCCTGCGCTCCCCAGCCAGTAGCGCCAGGCCCCAACAGGCCGCCCTGCGAGGAGAACTGCCCAGGTATATATATCTTAAAGTAAATGCATAATTGTATTATACCCACTGATCAGTATCTTCTCTTTTTCCTTTGAACTAAACAATGTGTTTTAGAAAATAGTCTATGTACCACATTAAGGCTGATGAGCTGAATGGCCAGCCAACACTTGGAGAAGGATTTGACATCCTTGGCCTTCTGGAAAACAGAAGTTAAAACTGCCCTGAGATTTCATTTCAGCAGTCACAATGGCTGTGATCAAGAAGATAAAGTATCACAAATATGCCGAGGATGTGGAGAAGGAGACACTGGATCACTTCTGGTGGGAGAGTAAACGTGTGCAGTCACTATGGGAATCAATAGAGATTGCTCCAAACCTGAAATCAGAACTGTCGTATAGCCCAGCTATTCCACTCCTGGGTATATGCCCAAAGAATTACAAATCTGTAGATTTGTGCATTAACGTTCATGGCTGCATTAGTCACAATAGCCAGAAAGTGGAGCCAGCCTAGACATCCATCAACAGATGAATGGATACTGAAAATGTGATTTATATACACAATGGAATATTGTGCAGCCATAAAGAAAGACAAAATCATGACATTTGCAGCAAAGTGGATACAGTTGAAACGCATGTATTAAGCAAAATAGGCAAATATAAAAAGACACAGACTGAGTGTTCTTATATGTTGCAGCTGTATTTAAAATAGGAGACAAAGTTTGGAGCTGTGATGAAAGGATGGACCATCTAGAGACTGCCATATTCAGGGATCCACCCCATAATCAGCTTCTAAACGCTGACACCATTGCATACACTAGCAAGATTTTGCTGAAAGGTCCCAGATATAGCTGTCTCTTGTGAGACTATGCCGGGGCCTAGCAAACACAGAAGTGGATGCTCACAGTCAGCTATTGGATGGATCACAGGGCCCCCAATGGAGGAGCTAGAGAAAGTATCCAAGGAGCTAAAGGGATCTGCAACCCTATAGTTGGAACAACATGATGAACTAACCAGTACCCCAGAGCTCTTGTCTCTAGCTGCATATGTATGGAAAGATGGCCTAGTCGGCCATCACTGGAAAGAGAGGCCCATTGGACACACAAACTTTATATGCCCCAGTACAGGGGAACGCCAGGGCCAAAAATGGGAATGGGTGGGTAGGGAAGTGGGGGGGGAGGGTATGGGGGACTTTTGGGAGAGCATTGGAAATGTAATTGAGGAAAATATGTAATAAAAATAAATAAATAAATAAATAAAATTAACTAAAAAAAAACCAAATACACTGAAAAAAAATAAAATAAAATACCATGTGTGTATATATACACACATATATATGTATATATACATATACACATATGTATGTATATGTGTGTCTGTTACAAAATTAGAGAGGGGAGCATGAAACAGGAGGAAGGGCTCCTAAGGAAGAGAGGAAACAAAAAGAATGGAGTATATGGATAAGAAAGCTTCAGGGTACTAGCTTCGTGCAACAAATGGAGGAGGTGGCACTAGGAGGCAGGGAGGACACAGGGCAGGGCAGCAAGGGAGAGCAGAATCTGATGGCACATATGTAGGAAGATGCAGTGGAGAAACGATTAAACTGCAGTTAACTGAAAAACTTAAACTGATGTTTGGGATGAGAAATGTCCCCCATAGTCTGGGTATTTGAATACTTGGTCCCCAACTGATATAACTCTTTGGAAGTTTTAAGAACCATGGACTTTTTGGAGAAAGTGTCATTGAGAGCAGGCTTTGAGAAGTTGAAGAAAACCATTTTGAGTGGGTCCTCTCTGCCTCCATGACAAACCCTAATCCCTTTAGAACCCAAATCAATTCTTTTTATAAGTTGCCTTGGCCATGGTATCTTTCACAGCAATAAAAAAAATTAACCAACACACTTAATGAATAAATAACATAAAAATAAAAAGCAGTAAGACAGGAAAATATGTAAAGATCTGTCTTTTTTTCTTCATTAATTGAAAAGTATTTTATTGTAAGTATGTGTCATAATCTCTTTAACCAAACCCCAGTCTGGTTATTTTTGAAATGCTGCTGTTTGACACAGCCGAGAAAGAGTAACCTTGTTGCTCAGTGTCAAGCTGGTTTGATATCAACCAGAATTGAGGTCACAGTAAGAAACCTATGGTGTGGGTGTGATAACCCACACTTGCAATCAAGTCCACCACTTAGGAATTTTGAAGCAAGTTCCAGGACAGCCTGGTCTATCCAGTGAGCCTGTCTCAAACTACAACAAAATATGAAAACAGTACTGGTCAGCAATTATGAGATGCAAGAGTGTGTGACTGCTTCCTACACCCAGTGGCCACTTGTCAAGTTTTCACCTGTGGATCTAAAGCTTTTCTCTTTGACCTTGGCCAAAGATGACAGGCTATAGCAACCGAGGATGTTGTAGGGGCCTGGTAAAGTATCTTCCTGGTGAACAGAAACCAATAAGTAACTCATTGTTCTTAGGATTGCTCCCTGAAAAATGCTCATCAGGAAATATCTGTTCCATACCTTACACACAGACATTGCATGGAGTAGAGAAATCTCCTGCATGTAAAATAGTGACTGACAAGTTGCAAAGCCATTCATTGCTCCACAGCCTAATGTCACCCTGTGACTCTCAAAGGGAAGGCAAGCTGCTTGAGCAAAGAAAGGTGACACCCACAAAGTCAGATGAGCAGGTTCTTTCCCCAAGAACATTTTCATTTATTTTTCCATTATTGAATATTTGCATAAAGGCCCTTTCACCCTTCATCCTAAAGGGTTTTATAAAGGCCACAGTTGCTTCATTTATGCTTCTGAAGATCTGGTCCTCTCTGGAGAAAAAAATATGTGTCTCTTAGGAGTCACTGTTTTAAAATGTGAGTGTGGAATAAACATTTTGACTTTTATAGCATAATAGTGGAGAAACTGGATGCGCATGGAAGACAAAGGTAGAACCACTAACAACAACCCATCTCAAAGCAATGTGTAGTTCTGCTCTACAAGAAAAGCACTCAGGACCCAGAGAGATGGTTCAGCAGGCAAAGACATCTGCTGCCAATCCTGAGGACCGGAGTTCAATCCCTGGGGCCCACCTGATAGAAGATTTTTCCCACAAGTAGTCCTCTAATCTCAATGTGTGTGCTTAGTGTACACACACACACACACAATATGATAGATAGATAGATAGATAGATAGATAGATAGATAGATAGATAGATAAGGCAGATAGATGGGTTGGTGGACAGATGGACAGATAGATGGATGGACAGATGGACAGACAGGTTAATAGAGGATGAACCAATGACAAAACAAAATGTCTTCAAGAACCAGACAGGGCTCTGGATCACAGAGCCTTTTACTTAGGGTCCCATCCCTCTAGAGAAAGAAGGCACCTTCTTGTGGCTATAGAAAGCAGTGACTGGACAATCCATAGTCTGGATTCCAAGCACGCGTTGGTGGAATACCAGCCTGGAACCCCAGCACTAAGAAGGCTAAGGGTCATCACAAGTTCAGGGCCAACCCAAGCCAAAGAGATTCCATCTCAAAGTGGGCAGGGATGATGAATAGATTGACAGGTAGGAACTTGAGCCCAAACATGATTTCCAAGAGAAAGTATGTCTTTCACCTAGGACGAGCATAAAAGCAGGAAACCCTGGCAGGTGAGATGGCTCGGTGGGCAAAGTGCTTGAAGTACAAGGACTGAGACTGATTCTCTAACCTGAGTAAAAGCACACGTGTACAGTGCCATCAGTCTGGCAGTGAGATGAAAGGTGGAGACAGATGTCTCCCTCTGTCTGATGTAGCTCAAAGGCCTGCTGGCCTCATGGATGCAGTGTCGAACAACAAAAGGGAGACTGGGTCTCAAACAAGGCAGAGACCAATACCAAGATCACCCTCTGACCTCCATATGGCACACAGGCACACTTACACACATACATGCACACAAACACACAGGCACACTCACACACATACTTGCACACAAATACAGAAAGAATTTTTTAAAGATTTATTTATTTATTATTATATGTAAGTACACTGTAGCTGTCTTCAGACGCTCCAGAAGAGAGCGTCAGTTACAGATGGCTGTGAGCCACCATGTGGTTGTTGGGATTTGAACTCAGGACCTTTGGAAGAGAAGTCAGTGCTCTTAACCACCGAGCCATCTCTCCAGCCCAATTTTTTTTTTTTAAAGTAAGCATTAAAATGAAGCAAATCAGTTGAGGGTCACATTAAAGAGACCCTGAAATGCCAGAATTATGAGAAGAAATTAAAGTTATTCAAATAAGGTTGGACCCAAAGGATAACGCTGTATGAAAATGCCTGGTAGGGACCCTGGGAAAGAGGTAGTATGGAGTCTAGATGGGGAACATTTGAATTAGTATTTGAGAGTGGCTGGTTTCCAGGTATGAGCTTAAGCTATCTTATGAGCCTGGCTACTTACAGGGTTCAAAAGATTTACAAAAGCATTAGGAACTCTCTGCAGAACCAGTGACTAGGCACGCTCCCCGCACCAAGGCTGGGTCTCATGGGCTGCAACTCGGCACCACTGGCCTCTATCTCCATTGCAAATCAACTAGAGCAAAATCCAGATAAGATTCACAGGGTCCGAGAGACCAATTCCTAATTACTGAGCTCTTGGCCCACAAGGAAGAATAAAAACACAAGCAATAACAAAAGGAGGGATAGATGGGGAAAGGGCGCTGGCCAAAAGCAACGGTAAAACTCCGCTGGGAGGACGGCCCAGGTCTAAAAGTAGCTTGTGGAACAGTAACTCAACCCTTCTGCAGGTTACGCGAGTCGGATGTGAGCAACGAACAGCTCTCTGGTTCCACGGTTTTAACTCAGACTGGCCAGCAGAAGATGAGACTACAGTTCTTACAGCTTTCAAAATGACAGAAGAGTCCCCATCAGCTAATGCTTCTGGAGGGCAAAAGTGACACGAAGCTAAAGCCAGTGTCAGGGAGAGCCACACCAGGGTGACATGGAAGGAGAAGTCTGAAATGAAAGTGTCTGTCATGACAAGCTGGCCTCTGCTTCCATCGCTCTGAGTCCTAAGCACGTGGGGACCTTTTCTTTACTTTAGGGATCTCACAGTCCAGAGAGGGTTTAGGTTCCTGTCAACTGTGGGAACATTAGAGAAGCAGGCTTCCGGGGCACAGCTGAAAAGCGGTTTAATCAGGAGCGAGAATTGAGAGCATTTGATAACTTCCATCTGCCTTCATATTTGCTATGCTATTCATTCATTTCATTTGAATATGCTATTCTATTCATTTATCTGTTTGTTATTCACATGTGTGGACCCAAGTGCTGTGGCAGTCCTGTAGCCATCAGAAGATGGCTTGTAGACTCAGTTGTCTCCTTCCACGGGCATGGCAGGGATAGAATGCATGTGTGTCCTGGGCACCAGGTTTGTCAGACTGAGCCAGTCCATGGGCCCTGATGTATGTTCTTGCTGCTCATCTTCTTGTGCATGCTTTCTGGTACACCCTAGCTGGGTTATTACCTCACCTACAGGACAAACTTGTAAGAAGGAACACTAGTTAGTTAAATACTTACTTAATGCATTTACTTATTTAATGACTTAATTAGTCAATCAGTCTGTTAGCCAATGACAGACTCCTATCAACATGTGGTCAGTGTTCTTGAAATGTTTAGTGTGGCTTTGGGAACCTGTAATACCTTTTGTAATAGAAACAGTAGTACAGGGCTAGAGAGGTGGCTCAGTGGTTAAGAGCACTGACTGCTCTTCCGAAGGTCCTGAGTTCAAATCCCAGTAACCACATGGTGGCTCACAGCCATCTGATACCCTCTTCTAGAGCGTCTGAAGACAGCTACAGTGTACTTACATATAATAATAAATAAATAAATCTTTTTTTTAAAAGCAGTAGGATAGATAAAGGCCAGTTTCCTGTGCTAGCTGGTAAAGTCTGTAATAATGCCCCTAATCAGCATGTGGGCTACTTTTAATAAAAAAGATATATATTAGAATTTTTAGCAAATTATTATTTTTAAACTATGAGCTACATTTGGCATATAATTACAAAGGCTACTATGACAAATTAGCATGTGGTCATCTTTTTTTATGCTTTCAAATAAACTTGATATCATCATCATCAGGAGTGCACCTTCAGCATGTGCCAGAGGGCAACCTTGTAAGTCTGTTATTTCCTTCCATTTTTACATGGTTACATACAGCAAACTAAAGTCATCTGATCTCACCGCAAGAACTACCCACCGAGCCATCTCTGCTTGAGATGTTTCCAAGACAAAAGGTATGCTGAATTCTATTTTAGAACTTGATCTTAGAAAAAAGGTTAAACACAAACACACACACATAGACACATATACATACACATGCAGAAACACACATACACACATACAAAAACACATACACACATATACACATATATACACGTGCATAAACACATATACATTCATAAAATACATATGCATACCTATACATACATGCATACATACATAAACACATACACATATATACACACCCTACTTGCTGCGGTAGAATATGCCTGCTTGGAGAATATTGTTTTCCGGGATGCCTCTAGTAAGAGAAAAAAGCAACTATTGGCGCCCACATGCAGGATGTTCCCATGTCTGAGGTACTTCTTGTTTTTGAAACAAGGTCTGATACAGCCCAGGTAAGCCTTGCTAGCCTCCTGAGTGCTGAAACATAGGTGTGTTCCCTCACATCCTTCTCCATGTTTGCAAGCTTTAATTTGAAAAGTAAAAAGCCCACATAATTTTTTAAACAGTTACAGAACTTTTAAGTCAAATTCATATCCTTTAAATCAGATTATTTTCCAAAGCTGAGACTTGGTCCTTCCATCAAGAGTGTTGGAAGCATAATGGTCCTGTGTGTCTGCTCTGCCATTTGCGTGATGTCAGATAGGCAGCCTTCATGCCTTGTGGTAAACATTAAACACTAGAATAAAGACCAGCTCTGCCTTCCCCGCTCCTCTCTCTTTTCAAATGGGTCTCACTATATAGACCAGCAGAAGCTGATCTTCCTGCCTCAGCCTTCCAAACCCATGCTACTGTAATGTGGCTGGTCCCACAGCCATCCTTTCATGTAAAACTTCAGTTCTTAAAATACATTCATTTATTTTCCTTTCTCTCTGACTCAGGATTAAAACTCTTTAAGCATGAAGCCCTCCATGGACGCAAAATGGATGAAAGCAAGTAGAAGTCCCAAGACCCAGGCAGGCAACTGCCTCTGCTCACCACTGCTGTCCTGGCCCCATTTCCCTGGGCTTGAATTCCAGCAGGCACAAGGGAAGCACTGCATTTCTTGTTTGCACTTTGCTAGCAGGTTAAAATTCTTGTTAGAAACCCAAAGTTTTGACTTCAGAAAAAGGTAAACAAAATCTTGATCTTCATTCAAACACTGTTACAAATAATTTAATCTACCTTGCCAGCTCTATCCAACGAGCTCTATCTTGCCAGCAGGATCTAACCCAGTTGGTACAATGTCCTTGGGGGAAAAAAACCCAAAGAATTCCTATCTTCTTGCTGAATGGCAGGATGCAAGGATACCCTATGCCCAGTGCTGAAACATGGTAATTTCTCTCCTGATTCTCTTTCTTTCGTCCTCCTTCCTTCCCTCTCTCCCCCTCCCCTCATCCTTTCTCTGTCTCTTTCTCTCTCCCTCTCTCTACTTCTCTCTCCCTCTCCCTCCCCTTAACCTCCCTCTCCATCTCTCCCTAGCCTTCCCTCTCCCTCTTTTCCCTCTTCCTCTCCCTCTACCCCTATCCCTGCCCCCCTCTCTGTCTCTCTGTCTTTCTCTCTCTGTTGCCCTCTCCCTCCTTCTCTCCCTCCTTCTCCCCCTTCCTCTCCCCCCACCCTCTGCCCCTCTCCCTCTACCCCTCCCTTCTTCCCTCTCCCTTTCTCTCTCCTTTTCTCTCCCTCTCTCTCCCTCTCCCCCTCCTTCTTCCCCTTGCCCTCCCTCTCCCTCCTTTCCATGCCCCTCTTCCTCTCCCTCTACCCCTACCCCATCTCTCTCTGTCTCTCCTTCTGTCTCTCTGTTTCCCTCTTCCTCTCTTTCTCTCTCCCTTTCTCTCTCCCTTTCTCTCTCTCTCTCTCTCTCTCTCTCTCTCTCTCTCTCTCTCTCTCTCTCTCTCTCTCTCTCTCTGGTTATTCACAACCTAGATGTCTATGGAGGCATAATCTCTCACAGAGGAGCAGTGGCAGCAGCAGTCAGTGAAACCAAATAACCTTGGCGTCATCAGTTGATCATAAATCATTACTATTCTCTCCCAGACCTCAAGACCAGAGTTCGTCCTTCCCAGAGCAAGCCCACGTCCTCCTTTCAAGTAATGGATCGGACAACCCCATCTCAAACACGACTCATGCAGACTTATCAGCACTGCCTGGAGTAGAACTGGGAGGGCACAGGGGAGAGAACAATCGCGCCCTGGCTGGAGGGACAGCGATATCAGGCTACCATCAGAACAGGGCCAGAGCTTGTTTTCCTTTCTGCGGAGCCTCTGAGCTGGTTGCTTGTACAGTACCAGGCGGTGTAAAAGGTGGCTGCGGGGTTCCTCTGTTTGTGAGGCCTGTTGATACAAGGAGGGGTCCAGGTGTGGTCAGCTGATTCCGCCCTGTTTTTCTGATAACCATAAATGAGAGAAACCCCACAGGCCCTTTGGCCCTGAGCTTGAGAGCTCCGATTTTCTGAGAATGGAGATTTCTATCCCCCAACCCCTGTGCCAGTTTGTGGAATGCTATGCAAGGGGAATTTTAATAAGAAAAGGTATTTTAGTGAAATATTACAAAATGGAACATCATTAAGGACTGGAGTTGCTTCACCACACGAGGTCACAGCCCCTTACCTACCTAACCTTTGTCCCCTCCTGAGGACTGCACACTATACCTGAGTTTCAGTTTGAAGGCTGGTCCATTTCCTGGTCTATTCCTGGTTTTCTCTAGTAATTCATGTGACCCAGGAATTTTGGAAAGGATCTAGTGGAAGTTACTCTGACTTTTCTGTTTTTAATCTTTCTTGGAGTAATAAATATTCTAGTCTCATTCATAATGCCACACTGGACTGGGTCATGACTCAGTTGATAGAGGGCATGGTAGTGCATGTCCATAATCCAAGCCCTTGAAGAGCATAGTCAAGAGGGAAGTTCAAGCTACTGAGTTCAGGGCCAGCCTGAGCTACGTTAGACTCCGTGTCCAAATAAGAACAAAGCCCTCCATATTCTGGGCCTGGTGACACGGATCTATCATCTCAATCACTGAGAAGCCTGTGAGACAGGACAGTTGCAAGTTCAAGGCAGACCAACCGAGTGAGTGCAAGGCCAGCCTGGACAATTTAGTGAAACCTTATCTTAGCATAAAAGGTAAAGGAAAACTGAAGTCTGAGAATCCAGCTCAGGAGAATGCTAGCCTGACATGTCAGGTTCAATCCCCACAGGCATGCACACTCACACAAACAAGCCAAGCTTGGTGGCTGAGGCAGAAGGAACAGCTCCATTTAAGGTCAGCCTGGACTATCCAGCAAGATGCCTTCTCAGACCAAAAGGAAGAAAGCCACATGAAATGCTGCCCCGCTAGCCTCTGCTAAGGCAGGGCCACTCAGCAACCATTTTAGCAGCTAACCTCATCCCTAGGTGGGAATGTCTAGCAATTCATATTGGATACAGAGAGTCTTAAGTAATAGTCAAATACTTGTAGAAAGGGGGTACGTGTATGTCCTTGGCTTCAAACATATGGACAAACAGCTTCAGAATGTTTACATACTTAATTTTGTCTTGATACAGTCTCACTGCGCAGCCCTGGCTGGCTGAGTTACAGAACTCACTTGTAGACCAGGCTAGCCTTAAACTCACTGGGATTCACCTGCCTCTGCCTCCCAATTGCCACCTCTGGTGTTTATAGATGGAAAGTTTGGAGGTGGAATCAGGTTTTGGGGACTTTGAGAAATAGACATGGGTGGGGTTGGGTTGTTTTTTTGGTGAGACTGTAAGCTGCTAACCAGGTAGAGTGTGCGTGCTTTCATCTCCAGCACTAGGAAGAAGAGCCCAAAGAACCAGGGAGGGGGGGGCATTATATAATTATAAAATCAGAAAGTAAATCTCTTGAGAAAAGAATTGTTAGTACACAGCAGTCTTGGATTTGGCTCCACACAGCCTTGTAGGCCAGACATAATTTGCATAAATTGTACAAGTTGACTTCCATTTACCATGTGATGATTTCATAGCCACTTAGTCTTTTTGCCTAAGTATTTTGTACTGGAGTTTGGAGGAGTGGTCACTTTAAATCAGACTTGAATGCACTACAAAAAAGAAAAAAAAAAAAACCCAACAGTAATTCAAGGCCATCTTCAATTTCATAGCTCCTTTGAGGACACACTAGACTATAAGACCCTGTCACCAAAGAGAGAGAGAAGGTATCCTGAAGAGGGAGCAAAGAATGGAGGGAGGAAGAGAGGGAAGGAGGGAGGGAGGGAAGGAAAGAGGGAGGAAGAAGGAGAGAGGGAGAGAGAGAAATACAAGCCATGAATCCAGGTCTTTTCTGAGCTAGGGTGGGCTTTTTGTCTCTGTTTAGTTTGTCAACTAGACATGTGATTCAGCCTCAAAACCTGACTAATGTCCCCTGAGACTGCTCATGTCCCCTGAGACTGCTCGTGTCCCCTGAGGAGACTGCTAAGGTGATAGCCACAGAGATGCTGCCTCACAAGAGGATCAGCACATCTCCACAGCTGACTTCACTGTCTGGGCACACAGGAGACTCACACACACCATGCTCAGCCCACTTGAGTTTTCACATGGCTTGCTCTTGCTCCTAGAGCGATACGTTTTCCTTAAAAATTCTTAAAAGAGGGAAGCCAGAAAGCCGAAAGCAAACAGGGCGTGTGTGGCCACCAGTGGAAGGAGAACTTTGTTCAGTTTTTTTTTTTTTTTTTTTAAACATGAAAGCTCAAGTAGAGGTTAAGAAAACAACTTAGGGAGCCACTAAGTCTGGATTCCAATTCCAGGTCCACTTACAAGCCTGGACCTTAGGCCAATGACCTGAGCTTTTTAGGCCTCGGTTTCTTCATCTATACCTGGGCTTGTGCTATAAAACATCATGTGTGTGTGAAAATCACAAAGATAATCTGAGGGAAGTGGCTTTTGGAGTGTTGAACAAATAAAGTGTTAGCCACAATTAATATGTGTACATCACAATGACACCATTGCTGTGGCCACTGTCTGCTGTAGCTCTCATGTTATCACCATTGTTCCTGTTGAGAACAACAAAAAGTCTGCTTAATTCCTTGAATCTCAAGTTTATAAATGCCTTCAAATACACACACACACACACACACATATATATATGGAGAGAGAGAGAGAGAGAGAGAGAGAGAGAGAGAGAGAGAGAGAGAGATATGAAGTCTCATGTAGCCTAGGCTGTCTCGGACTTACTAGGGAGCCACACTTCATCTTGTGATCAAGTGCATGCTATGCAGGCCAGGCTCTCTATGGTACATCAACAACCCTGCACACTTCATCTTTAGCAACAGTGGTATTAGCATTGGCAACAGTGTTTCCTACTTGACCCCTGTAAGTCATCCAGCCATAACACAGCAGGTTCTTTCTCAGTTCAGGTCAGAAGAGGACTCACTACTTTCCATACACGTCTCACTGAGCCCTTATAACAACTGGTGGGTTTGCTCACTTGTATTTTTCCATTTCACAGCCTCCCCCTACCAAAAAAGAGGGGAGGTTGCTGAAGAGAGGCCACTTACCTAGGCAACACAGTAAGCAACAGATGAAAGAAAGAAGCTCTCAAACTAGTTGGGTCCCAGAAGACAGAAGATTTCCTTTCAGGGTTGGGAAGTTATTATTCACAACAATCAGACTTGGTGTTCTTACCATCTGCTGTATGTGTGAATGTATGGGGTTGAGGGTTTGGCTCCTTGGCAGAGCATTTGCATAGCAGATGCTGGGCCTTGGTTTGGCCCTCAGCTAATAGAGTCGCTGGCTATCTGCTGATTTTTATGAAAGGCTTTGCTCTGTCAATTCTGCATAAGCAGGCTAAGTTCTCATCCCCCTTCGGGCCTCCCACACCTTCAGAGAACTCATCCTACATATGAGAATCCCCTTACAAGCCATCTGCTTTCTGCCAACAGAGCCCATGGCCAGCTTTGCCATCCCAAAGGTACTGCATACTCCACGACATCCATCCCTAAAGGTCTTGCTCTAACAACCAGGTCATTCACCCAGCAAAACCACCCAGAGTGCAGAGGACACAAGCTTGACCTCAGTGCCTATGTCAAGTGGTTCACAACCACCTGTAGCTCCAGCCCAGGAGATATGAGCACAGGCATGCACACACATGAAAACACACACTTAAAAGTAAAAATAAATGTTATCCAGGCATAGCAACAAACACCTTAAGGATTTTTAAAAAGAGGAGGAGAAGAATTCTTTGCATTTGTTGGGTATTGTGGTTCACTCTTATAATCCCAGCACTTGGGACACTGAGGCAGGAGGATTGTGGTGAGTTCTGGGTCAGACAGTACTACAGTGAAACTCTTCCTACCTCAAACAGACAGAAAGACTCCATAAATGTACATCGCTTCTACGATTCCCCCTAGATATGATCCAGTGATTATCTGGAGGCCAGGGACTCTTTTTTATTTTAATTTTTTATTTATTTAGTATTTTATGCATACGGGTGTTTGGCCTGCATGCAAGTGTATGCATTGCATACTGACCTGTTGAACTAGGTCAGAAGAGGATGGTAGACCTGAAACTGGAGTTACAGACAGTTGCGAGCTGCCATGTGGGTTCTGTGATTCAAACCTGGGTCCTCTGGAATAGCAGTCAGTATTCTTAACCACTGAACCATCTCTCTAGCCCCTCCCCCACTTTTTTTTTCTTTTTTTTTTTTTGTAAATCTCAATTTCACAAATGGAAGGAAAAATAAGATTCTTGTCTATCTTTCTGGCTTATTCCTCTTCACATATCCCTGAAAATGTGATTCCCTTCTTTATAACAGAATTTTATATAATACACCAGTTTTCTTTTTCTGAGACACGCTCTCACTCTCCCTAGGTAGCCCATCTTTCCTCAAACTGAAGATCCTCCTATTTCAATGCCCAGTGCTGAAACTGCAGTTGTGTGTTACCATGACCAACCTTGTTCTTTAAATCCATTCGTCTGCTTCCCTGGGCTACTGTAGATAGTGCTGAGGACAGAATTCCTTAACCTTGGATAGACAAAGTCCCTGACAGCCTTGTCGAGTAGATTCTGATCATAGGGCTCTAGGGTGGGGCCAGAGAACCCTAGTTTCCCAAGGACACGTGTGCATTATCTCAGCATGATTTTCAAGGAAGTCTCTTAATATTGGAGAAATATTAAGAGAGCTAAGCCCCACAGCCAATGAATGACAGGCTGGGATGTCAGTCTTGCTATATCTTTCCAACTCTGTGCAGAAAAGAGAAAGAAAAAGAGAAAGGAGAAAGAAAGGAAGAAGCATTTGAACACACATACATCCACATGCACACACATACCCAGGTATACATGTATGTATCCAGTATCAAAGCGAGTTCGTTTATTTATCTCATTTGTGAATACTGAGAGAAAATGTTTGGTCCTGCATGTTGCTTGCACACAGTAAACCTGAACTCTGCCCATGTGTATTGCAACATTCAAGAGGGTCTGGTAGGGCAGGCTTGCTCACTCCTTGAGTTTTCCCTGGGACTCCCTGCTCAACTCTGTGATGATTAAAGCCGTTGATGCTAACACCATTTTTTCTATCTAGCCACCCACCCCCAACAGGACCTTACAGAAAAGCATTTTATAATTTGAAGGGATCATTTATGGTGACTCATTGCCACCTCACATAGAGAAAGAGGATGTTAAGTCAATGAAAAAGAGGTGTGGCCTTTGCTCCTCCAATGAGGTAGAAGTTATGTAAGGCAGTCTTTTAGGACTAAGTTAGAAGATGTATGTGAAGTGAGAGGGGGCAACAAAAAGATGTAAGCAACTGATTTGAATGGTGTTTGGGAAGCTCCAGCTAGAACTTGGGCTTTGGACAAACTAAGCACACTCCTGCACCAAACTGCCCACTGGCCCTTTTAACCCTATGGGTAATTATTAATGAGGAGTAGTCCTGTGAAACTGAAAGATACCAGAACAAAAAGGAAGAGATCCCAGGAGCCAGTGGGCAAGTTAGGAGAGGAGGCCAGCATTGGAAGGCAGAGTGGGGTTTGGAGATATTGATGATTCAGATAGAAAGCAGGGACCAGCCAGTCTGGGGGGATGGATGTGACCCAGGGTACTCTTGGGATGCACTGAGCTGGCTCCACTTAAGAGTAGAGAAATCTCTATGGGACCCCAGCCAAAAAAGAGTAGCAAAATGACTGACATGAGAAGTGACAGGACAGTAAATAGTACAGGGGCTGTGCACAGTTATAGAAAGTATAATTGAATTCTGCCTCCCCCACCAAACAGGGAGAAAATGGGGTCGGCCACACCTATTGAATCTTACATACATTCAGCAGTTGCCTGAGTTTTTGTTTTGTTTTCTTGCATCTTGCAAGCCCTAATTGAAATTAATGTGTGTATATGTATACACACATACATAATATTTTTAAAGAACTCAGTGAAGGGGATGCCAATGATATTGAGTGTTGAGCAGCTGACACCCACTTAGCTGTGACTCCCAAGTCATTTGCAATTAGGTGCAAATCCTGACCCAAAGGGACATTGGGTTGGCTGCTCTCGTTCAGCATATCCCTGAAGCAGAGAGTAGCGAGAGAGGTAGGATGCTCTGTGGCTCTGAGGCTCTGTGAGTGTTGCTCCTGTTTTTATTACCCTGCCAGGCTGACCTAGAACTCGCTGTTGCCCAGATTAACCCTAAACTCATGGACATCTTCCTGTCTCAGCCTCCCAAGGGTCTCTGCTGTGCTCAGCCTCTAAGGTCTTTTATAGGAGGAGCAAGAGGAACATCTCTATCACAACTGTGTCCAAGGACTGTTTCAGAGCTCTTCTTAGCATCTAAGGCCAAGACAGCCTGAGGAGGTAGACACCAGGATGACTCCCAAGGACCTACTGTAGTTGCCAGGACACTGCTTTCCAGAAAGGAGAAGACAGGGACAACAGCAGCCACAGGGATCCTGAGGAAGACTAGTCAGTTTGCCTTTTTGCTAACAGATTAGACAATAGAGCAAGGCCTCTAAAAACAAAGAGACTAAGAGAGGCTGGGCCAGGAGAACAAGAGTCCAACTTCCTGATTTCTAAAGCATGAGGGCTGAGGGCCACCTGGGTGAGAGGCCTGAGGCTGCCTCTGCCAGGTTCTCTTTCCTAGGTGGCTCCCAGTCCTTCAGGCTCAGGGGACTTTGTGCCTTCAAGGAGTCATTACTCAGCAAAAAGCAGAAGTCTGCCTGGAGAGCAACCTCAACACAGAGCTATCCAAGTGGGACAATTTGCATAATTTTCCTATTTGTCTTTGCAACAGTTTTGTCCTCTAGGTATTTTCGATTCCAGTTCTAAGACATTAAGGCTCAGAGAACTGACTCCAATTCTCCGAGCTTGTCAGTCAGTGCCAGGATTCAGTCCTCGGTCTCCTTCATTCCCAGCCTCATGTGCATGTCAGAAGAGAAAGCACAGCTGTCACGACCAGAGCCAATAAACGAGCATTCTCCTATGAGCACCTGTTGTATACATGTGTTCATACAGGTGATCTCTCCCATGTAACCTGGGTTGGCCTCACACTCACTTTGTAGCTAAGGATGACCTAGAACTCCTAGTCCCTCTGCCCTCGCTTCCTAGGTGCAAGATTTACAGACGTGCACTACCACACAGAGCTAAATGATCTTTTATACATTTTTTATATTTATCTTTATTACTTTATGTATCTGAGTGCTTTGCCTAAAATAAATAGAAACTGTTCTAGGTAGCCATTTTGTCTTCTAAACAACCCTACAGGAAAGGACACTCATTACTGATGTATTTGTTAATTGTAAATTGGCATTATTAAAACCAACAAAGTTTAATCCCTTCAAGTGTTTGGAGCTTAGGGTTTGGAGTAGGGAACAAAGAAGAGGTTAGCATTCTTCAGAAGTGTGAAGGGGACTTGTACCTACTGGGAAAATGAACCCCTAAATTTTAACAAGCTATGGACAAAAGCATGTGCCAAATTTGTTGTTGTTAAAATAGCAATAAATATTATTATTTAAATTATTGTTTCATGGTGATCACCATGAAATTTTCATGAGAGGAAAGGAAAATAAATGGACTTACCCATCATTGGCTCAAATTCCTCATGTGGCCAACAGGAAATGTATTTCCTAGTACAGGTGATCCCGGTGGCAAGATGGAGGCTCCTGCTCATCCCACAGCAGCCCTGAAGCAAGACTGTCCCTTTGAGGGCCCCAGTACTCACCCTTTACACATACTCCAAAGGAAAAGAAACCTGTCTACCTCTCCAAGCCGCAATGCCAGCCAGTGGTGCACACTCTACAAGTGCAGCAGACCTTGGTGCCCCCAATCGCTCACCAAAACTCAAGGCATGGTCTGACCCTGCAAAGGCCTTTGGCTGTTATAAGTTCTCAGAACCTGGAAGCACAGAATTGCCAAAAAGTGACACAAAAAGCCACTGCTATGTCTTAGCTCTGGCACCACTATTTACTCTGCAGTTCACTAAGCCCATGCCATGATACCTACCATCTCAGAGCCACTGCAGTCAGCCTGCACAAAACTGCCCTGCCCAGGAAGCAGAGGAAGCGCTCCTTTCCTCTCCTCTCCCCAGCGATGTTTTCACAGTGTTCATCAGAACATTGCTACTAAGGCTGGGGGTGTGGCTTAGCTGGCAGAGTGCTTGCCTAGCATAGGAGAAGTCCTCAGTTCAATACCCAGCAGTAAACGGTGATATATATCTTGAGTCCAAAGCCAGCCTGGGCTATAGAAGATTGCTTCAAAAAACTAGCAACTAAAGACTGAGAGAGTAGATGTACCCTAATCAGTGTTGTTCTGATAAATCTACTCCAAGATGCTTGATGCCAGTTTTGTGAATGGGGCAGGGGGTGCACACATGTATAGGTGGGCACAGGTATGGCTTTGAATAGAGGTCAGAGGTTGACATTGGGTGTCTTTCTCAGTCTCTGAAACAGTCTCTCTCTAAACCTGGGGCTTGCTGATTTACCTAGACCAGCAAACCCCAACGTCTCCATATCCCCTAACTCACCCAGAGAACCTCCTGTCTCCACCTAGCTAGCACTAGAACTGTAGGCATGTGTGATCTTGCTTGAGATCAAACTCAGGGTCCCCATGCTCACACAGCAAGCACTTTACTAACCCAGCCATATTTGCTAGGGTTTCTATTGCTGCAGCAAAATGTCAGGACCAAAAAGTAAGTTGGGGAGGAAAGGGTTGACTTGGTTTACACTTCCAGATCATAGTCAATCATTGGAAGAAATCAGGACAGCAACTCAAACAGGGCTGGAGCCTGGCAACAGGAGCTGATGCAGAGGCCATGGAGGGGTGCTGTTTACTGGCTTGCTTCCCAGGATTTGCTTAGCCCACTTTCTTATAGAACTCAGAGCCCAGGGATGGCTCCACCCCAACTAGTCACTTAACTTAGAAAATGCTTTACAGCTGGATCTCATGGAGGCATTTTCTCAACTGAGGCTCCTTCCTCTCTGATGACTCTAGCTTATGTCAAGTTGACCCAAACCCAGTCAATACACCAGCTATCTTCCCAGTCCTTGAATACTAATTTTAAGTGTGAGCATCAAAGCCAGTCATATAATACCTATAACCTAGAACTCAGGCAGCAGAGGCAAGAGGATCACAAGTTCAAATCCAGCCTGAGCTACACAGCAGAAAGAAATGACAAGCACTAGTCCTGAAGTATCTATACTCAACTGGAAGATGCAGCCCCCATTGATATTAACACTTCCTTTCCTTCATGGCTTATTTATTTGGCTGGGCTACAGGGGCCTCTGTGCTATATGCTATGTATAAGCAGAGCAAAAGCGCTTGACTTATTCTTTATGTTGCTTGGTCAAATGAACTGAGTGTTTTGTTTCTTTTCTCTTTCTCCTTTCTAGAGAAGGATTTCGGAAAAGAATCTTTCAGACCAAGACTCATTGTGTCATTCTCTGTGACCTGATAACATTCATGTCACTCCTGAACCATGGTAGTTTTTTACAAGGAAGAATGTTGTAAATTTTTTTCCAGTCCTTTCTTAAGTGTTACAAATCCTTAGTAAATAATCATACTTCTTTGAGGAGTGGCCTTGGATTTCTTGGGGGCCTGATCACAAAGGGTAGAGTTGACCAGACCCCAGCAGCATTGCCAAGATTCCTTCTGTAATTCCCAAATTCTTCTAAATTTTTTTTTAAAAGCTTCATCCTTTTCCTCAGGTCAGATTAAATTGATTGATCCCTACAATAAAACACATACCTATTTTTTCTGTGGATCTGTGAATATTCTCTGGAGGTCTTTTGAGGTCCCCGGAAGTGATGTAAGCCTTCTCAGAGTATTCTTGCCCAGCATCTGACTTTTCCTTGCCAAGTTGTGCTTATATTTAGCTGTGTGTGTGTGTCTGTGTGTGTTTTATTAAAAATATTAATGAAAATGAATACACATCACACCAAAACTTATGGGACACAATGAAAGCAGTGGTAAGAGGAGGAAAACTCATAGCTCTAAGTGCCTCTAAAAAGAAACTGAAGAGAGCTTACACTAGCAGCTTGACAGCACACCTGAAAACTCTAGAACAAAAAGAAGCAAATACACCCAAGAAGAGTAGACTGCAGGAAATAATCAAACTCAGGGCTGATATCAACCAAATAGAAACAAAAAGAACTATACAAAGAATCAACAAAACCAGGAGCTGCTTCTTTGAGAAAATCAACAAGATAAATAAACCCTTAGCCAGACTAACGAGAGCACAGAGACAGTATCCAAATTAATAAAATCAGAAATGAAAAGGAGACATAACAATGAAATATATCTTAAAATAATTATTCTGTCTTTCTGTCTGTTGAATATTAACAGTTGAAAATATTAAGATCATGTTCATATAGATACATAGATAGAGAGTCTGAAAAGCAAAAGATCCAACCAAACAAAACAGTATGTGTTTTTGTTATCCCTGGAATGACATAATTACAAAGCTAACATTAGTGTGTGTGTGTCTGTGTGTCTGTCTGTCTATGTGAGTGTATTAAAGTTTAAGGTAGAGTATGACTATTGTAATCTAGGCTGGCTTAGACTTTGTAGCCACAGCTGCCTCCAACTCACAGTGTCTTCCAGTCTGTTTCCAAAGAACTGAGCTTACTGACACGCGCCATTCTGTCTGGCTAGGACCATAGATGTTAAGTTAAATATTCATTGCTGGATGCACCCTTCAAGAGCTAGCATTAATATTGTACAGATTCCATGGCTGACCTATTGACCCAGGGCGTGCTATGCCCATCATCCAGCTGTAAGCGCCTACCTTCCCAATAGCTCTGCCTTCAGAAGGCTGACAACTGCCCAGCCAGCTGCCTCAACTCTGTCCCACAGCAAGCTGCCTCCCTCCCCCACTTCCCCAAACATCTTGGGCATCTCAAACAATCCCAATTACACTCAGGTTGTTTAAACAAACAGCAACACAATTCCCCAGCTAAGAACCAAAGCTGAGGGGCTCTCTGTGGGTAGCTCTCACCACCTCCACCCCTGACCCCCACACACTGCCAGCCACTTTCAGGGAAGAGTGGCCCCAGCAGAGACAATGGGGCTGTGACTTAACAGTGGGCACTTTTCCGTGTCTAAATGTTTACAGACACTTGGTAAAGTGTCTCAGGCCAACTTCCCAAAGAACAACACCTCCACACCACTGAGCTTGTTTAAGTAGGCAATCCCAGATAAGAAGGGGGCTCCTTCTCTTCAAAAAGTCAAGAACACAGGATGGGCTGGAGTCCATGGTGTGTGAGGTTTCACAGATTCCTTCCCTACCTCCTCTCCTTATCAATGCACCCTGCATTCATTGCTGTTGGCATGAAGAAGACTGCCACTGCACCTCCCAGTCTCTCTAGACATCTTTCTCAAGGGCAGTTGCCAAGTCTACGAGAAATGCCCCCTGGTGTGATGGGGGTCTTGGGGTGTTCATGATCCACCCAGCAGATATTTATAGATGTTCTATTTAAGTAAATTCCATTACAGCTCAGAGACTGAACAAAGATGAAGTCTAGATTCACACATTTGGAAGAGCATAGCAAGGAGAGAGAGGAGGGGAGGGGAGGGGAGGGGAGGAGAGGGAGAGGGAGAGGGAGAGGGAGAGGGAGAGGGAGAGGGAGAGGGAGAGGGAGAGGGAGAGGGAGAGGGAGAGGGAGAGGGAGAGGGAGAGGGAGAGGGAGAGGGAGAGGGAGAGGGAGAGGGAGAGGGAGAGGGAGAGGGAGAGGGAGAGGGAGAGGGAGAGGGAGAGGGAGAGGGAGAGGGAGAGGGAGAGGGAGAGGGAGAGGGAGAGGGAGAGGGAGAGGGAGAGGGAGAGGGAGAGGGAGAGGGAGAGGGAGAGGGAGAGGGAGAGGGAGAGGAGAGGAGAGAGAGAAGAGAGCATCAAAGTGGAGGTGCTGAGTCTCCCTGCCCAGCACTGAGATCTGTGGGCAGGAAAAAATCTGTAACTGAGCCAGGATGGGATTTTGTCACTTTGTATTTCTTCTTTCTTGTCTCTTTTTTTCCCCCTTTCTTTTGTTTGTTTGCTTGCAACAGCACTTGTGTAGCCCAAGCCGGCCTCTAACTTGCAATGTAGCCAAGGCTAACCTTGACCTGAGCCTCCTTGCCTCCACTTCCCAAGTGCTGGGATTACTAGTTTGTACTACGATGTCTGTTTGTGTTAGGCAAGCCAAGCATCCTGCCAATTGAGCTACATCCCCTACCTCTGGATCCTTCAACCCTTAAATAGTATTCTCCTGTTCTGTGAATCGTAGACCTAAAGAGACTCTTTGGACCCAGCCCAGGCTAGCCTCAACCTCACCATCCTCCCAGGATTATAGGAATGTACCATCACACCTGGTCTTTTTAAAGAATATTTATTTATTTTATGTATGTGAGTACACTGTTGCTGTCTTCAGACACACCAGAAGAGGGCATTGGATTTCATTATAGATGGTTGTGAGCCACCATGTGGTTGCTGGAAATTGAACTCAGGGCCTGTGGAAAAGTGGCCAGTGCTCTTAACTGCTGAGCCATCTCTCCAGCCCCACATTTTTTTAAAGTATTATTTCTTTTTGATTGTTTGTTGGTTTGTTTTTATTGCAGGATATCTTATCACACTGTGAACCCTAAGATTGTGTTATTTACTGGGAAAAAAAAACCTGTTCCTATTTGTGGTGTGGCTCAGCCCTTAGCACATACCTTTAATTCCTCTGGCTGGAATTCATATACTATATACACTATACACACTTTACACAGCATACACACTGTATACACTATATACTGTATACACTGTGTGTACTGTATATACTATATACTCTGAACACATTGTAAATACTGTACACACTATATACTGTACACAGTGCACATACTAAATATGCAATATACCCTATACATAATGCACATACTGCACACACTGTACACACTGCACTTGCTATTTACACTGTACACACTATATATACATACATACTGTACACACTAAACACACTATATACACTGTACACACTATACACACTGTACACACCATATACACTGCACACATTATATACACTATACACAGTGTACACACTGTACACAGTGTGCCACACTGCACTGTACACACTGCACATACTATATACACTACACATTCTATATGTACTGTATACATTGTATATACTATACACACTGGTATGATTTGATTTCTTTTAATCATATTTTTAACTGTATCTCTACAGGTGCTGGTAGATACTTTTCTTTTTAAGACAGAGTCTTGCTCAGGGACATAGTCTCAAACTTTGGACTCTCTTCTCTGCCTGCTGAGCTTTTATATTAGAGCGATTTGTCACAGCTCCCATTTTATTAAATACTACTTTGCATATATCTTTAAATGCATCGCTAATGTAGCATACATTTTATAAATTGAGTTTCCGTAACAGTGATTTTCACAATGGGGCTGAAGAGATGGCTTAGCAGTTAGGATCGTATACTGTTGTTGTTCTAGAGAACCTGAGTTTGGTTCCCCGCACCCCACTGGATGGCTTTCCACTAACTGCTTCAGGGACTCCAATGCCATCTTCCCCCTTTGGTGGCCACCCATTTACATGTGACACACATACAAATAAAAACCTTAGAAAACATTTTTAGAAAGGCAGTCTAGCTCTCTTAAGCTCTCACCTCTCTTACTCTCATCTCTAGCCCTCCTTCTCCCCCTCTCTTCCCCCTTCCCTCCACGTGGCCATGGCCAGCCTCTCTCTCTACCTTCGCTCTTTCTCTCTGCCTTTCTACAATAAAGCTGTAAAACTGAAAGAAAGAAAGAAAGAGAGAGAGAGAGAGAGAGAGAGAGAGAGAGAGAGAGGAAGGAAGGAAGGAAGGAAGGAAGGAAGGAAGGAAGGAAGGAAGGAAGGAAGGAAGGAAGGAAGGAAAAGAAAGTCAGTCTACACTATTCCTGAAAGTCCTGGGTCTGGTGAGGGCTAGTCCGCTAGTCCTTTAGTCCTTTGGACCTTGGTTTTGTTTTTTGGTTGTTTTGTTTTGTTTTTGTTTTTGTTTTTCAAGACAGGGTTTCTCTGTATAGCCTTGGCTGTCCTGGAACTCACTTTGTAGACCAGGCTGGCCTCGTACTCAGAAATTCGCCTGCCTCTGCCTCTGGACCTTGTATTAAGGCTATTCTCAGAGCAAGCAATTGAACACTGGATGAAAAATCCCTTTTCATTTGCAAACTTGAAAGAACAAGTAACAAATGCCACTGACTCTTCCTTATTTGGGTACGGTGTTGTAAGGTCTCATTATGTAGCCTAGCCTGGTCTCTGATTCATAGAGATTCACCTGCCTCTGTCTTCTGGTTGCTGGGATTAAATCTGTAGATCACTAAACTGTAGCTTTTCCTCTGATGGTAGTCCATCTTCCTGCCCCAGGCTTCCCAAACCAGAAAGCAGCAGGAGATGACTGAAGGAGGTGTCCTCTGGGAAAGAGGAAAGTCTTTACTGTGCTAATGACCAACAAAGAAGGGTTATAAAACATAACCCGACTTTTACCTCTCTGACATTTTCAACCAAGTGTGGGGGTGGGGAGCAGGGGGGGGGGCTCAGCATCAATCTCCAAAGCCCCTGGTCAGTAAGGAATAAAAAATCCAGAACTGATGGCCAAAGAGGAAAGATTAAGTTTCCCTTTCTGCTCATTGCTGTTGCCAGTGCTGCAGTAAGTTCCTTCTGTGTGTCTGCTAATTCACTCTAAGCCTTGGAGTCCCTTCTCTGACTCTACAGCCCACACAAGCTGGTCCATATATTCCAGAATCTGTATTTTCCAATTAAGTGGTTCATCAACTCCTACAAAAAGCACACACTGCACCCATACCCTTGATTGAAGGACTGAGAACACAGATGGTGCTAATCTGATTCCAAAGGCTCTGGCAAGGAGACCCAGGGCTGTGGTCCCATAGAGGAGCCAACCATCTTTGTGAGGGCCTGATGCTTTGCTCTCCAGAATAAACACAAAGCAGAGGCTGAACTCCCATCAGGATGACCTATAAGTGACCCTTGGGCTGACCTAACATTCTGGTCACTCTCACCGACAGGTTTGTTTATCTTGGAACCTCAGAGCCTCTGTGCCCAAAAGCTGTAGCCCTGGACTCTCAGTCCTCAGCAGTGAGCTGTCAGTCTCCGCTTAAGTGCATGTTGGATGGCTACATGATAGCCTGAGTTTATTTACCAAAACCTGATGTTTATGCTGTCCAGCCGTGAGCTGGGGCCTCGGGTGCTGAATTTAGTAAGCAGGGAGCCAACCAGACGTCTCCAGTGGGCATTAGTTATCACCCCTCAGGATTATCAGTGGACCCCATAGAGCACCTCTCTGCCTAGGTCCTCAGAGATTAAAGGTTCCCTGTCAATTTGAATTTGACATTTCCATATAAAAGAGAGATCTGTGGCTAAGCCATTTCCCACTTCTAGTGTAGACATACAACTACAGTTGAGGCAAAGGGGAACCTTTAGCTTCTAACTAATGTGGAAGTCACACTGCAAAGTGCTTCATCTAACAGCACAGTAGGCAGTTTACAGGTGACACCAGCACCATGCTAATTATGAAAGAAAGACATATGTTAGATGGGGTAACAACCAGCAAATCCGCCCCCGCCCCCCCCAAAAAAAAACAGGATCCAAGAGTTTCCTGAAGCCAGCACATCCCTGGCATGGATGAGGTGATAGCACCAACAATAGCTAAATTTCTAGCATATCCATCACTTCGAATATTATTGTTTCTTGTGATAAGAATATGGAAAGTCCTCTGGTCTACGTGTTGTGCAATACACATGGTTGTCATAGGGACAAGATGGTGCAACTGCAGGAGAGTGTATCACACAAAAGAAGAAGCACAGGTGGCAAGCACTTTCCTTTTGAAAGTATATCTTTTTCTGATGCAGTCTCTTAAGGAACCGACTTGTCAGTCTCAGAGGCAACCTGAAAGAGATGAGGCCCATTCAGGAACTTGACTTCACTCTCATTCAGACCTACCCCGACACACTTTCTTTAAAGATCCTTTTTTCAAATGGCTGAGGAAGGCAAACATGAACTTCTAAATAAACCAGGGCAAATCAAGACTGACAAGGTTGCTTACAAGCTAGGCTCTTTTTCTACCCACCCCCAAACAAATTTGAAGTAGCTCTGAATCTTTGAGGAATGCCTTTATTTGGTAGACAAGAGAACCATGCTCCTGCAGAGGGCCATGCCAAAAGCGGACTCTCCTCTATCCTATTAAGGTTCCACTTGTCAGTGACTCCCAAGGCCCCTATTATCAGCCTTGGCTTAAATAAACCTTCTGCTGATGTATACGCACTGCCTCCCTGCAAGCTGCAGGCCCATTCATCAATGTCACCTCTGCAGAGTGGCCGCCATGACAGTTCATGATCATTAACCAGCCTGGTGTGCTTTGTGTTAAAGTTAAGATACATCAAACACAGCAACTCTCTTTATCCTTAATGTTCCAAGAGACAGGGATACACTAGGGTGAAGTCGGCCCAAATCACACAACTTTGACAAAAGGTGAAAAGTGAACACTGGCAGGACAGGCTGGAGTGTCGAGTATGCCCCCCCACCCCCACCAATCTGCTCCACTCTCAGAGGCAGAACACTGGGGGAACAGGAATGTTACTAGCTTGAGCTAAAATAGAGCTTCAAAGGGCCCTGCAACATGACTCCTTCCCCTCCAGCTCCCACCTCCCACCCCCAGAAAGGCCTCTGTCACAGATTGGCTGGGATCTGGCTAGCCATCATGCTCTTCTGACATATCCTTCCTTATCCAGACTCCTTCATAGACCTTCCTTACTCAGCTCACATCCATGGAAGAAATGGAGGATGAGCAGTTTCTCTTCTCATCTCTGCGAAACAACAGCTAAAGAAAAAGCCCACGAATTTGAGAGAGGGCAAAGGGTGGGGTTGCATGGGAGTTTTGAAGGGAGGAAAGGAAAGGGGGAAATAATGGTATTATATTAAAATGTAAAAAATAAGAAAAATACTACCAACTTTAAAAAACTTTAAATAACAAAAAGAAAGTTTAAGATATCAGGGCCTGAAAATTCATGTTCCTGGATGCTCTTGTTCACACAGCAAGGCCTAAGGCCTTGATATTTTAATTGATACTTGAATATTTTCCTTATCCTGACTCGTTTGTAGCCTGGCCCAGGTTAGGAAGACGACCTTGAGAAGTGCTCCAAGAAGGAAGCTGGCTCATCCAGTCATCATCTAACAGTTAAATAACACAGCACGAAGAAGGAACGTTGTTCCTCACTGACCTTGTCATCAAAGGAGTTAAGCATGCATGCAAGTCTGTCCCGCCCTTCTTTGGATGACAGGTAAGGTTATGAGAACCCAAAAATGGATTATAATCATTAGGAGCGTAGACTCTAGAAAGATGTGTGGAATACTTACACTGACCCCAGACTTTGGAGGTGCAAGGAATGGAGGTGGAAGTCAAAGAAGCTTCCCGGGAAAGGGGTCGGCTGGGCCCAGCTTGGGGGCTGAGCGAGGAAAAGGGGACAATTCATGCAAGTTAGTGTTTATCTGAGTGTGCTACAGCCCGAGCAGTACACTCTGTGTGTGTGTGTGTGTGTGTGTGTGTGTGTGTGTGTGTGTGTAGATGTGAGGGAGCCACCAGCCATAAGGTGCCATCAATATTGACATGAAGCTGGTCTGATATGGGATGTTCCTCCAAAGAGTCAAAGACAAAGTCAGTTTTGAGATTCCCCATGAAGGAAAGAATGTGAGCTAACGCTGTGGCAAACACGTACATGAATCGAGCATTGGATGAGAGGTTACACAGCAGAGGTTAAATTAAATTAAACGTTTACGTTAATCTCACCTGCCTCTCGTCTGTTGGCTCTGGTTGTTTTTGTTTTTATAACCAGACTCTCTTCAGTCTTTTCAATAGCCATACAAGCATTAGATCTTTGATTTGTTCAGCTGAGAACGTGAAGGTGCTCTGAGGTGACCTGCTGCACAGAGCAGGTAAATTATAGGAAGAAGAAGTCGTGACGGCGCTAGGTGTGCAGCAATATTGATCAGGAAAGGAGTGGAATTCACAGCAACAGAGCAACTTTGTTCAATGTATTTTGTGTGGTGACCTTAAGCTTCTAGCAAGTCCCCTGCTGAGCATATAAATGCACCTTGATGTCCTTGACCAGGGAAAGGGAAGTAGGGTTTTCTCCTTGGCCTGCCTTCAGGCTGAAGACATGCAGGCAAATGCTACAAGGATAACTGTTAGCTGGAAATCAAACGTTGGGAAATATGAACCCAAAAAGGAGAAATCTCTATGTGCTGAATGAGTTGTGACAAGGGTCTTGTTGACACTGTGACATTATATTTCGGCATGGCCCCAATGCCATTATTAACAGAGTCATACTTTCAAGTTTGCACCTTTATCCCAAAAGGCTTTTCTTTCACAAATCCTAAATAGTATATGTGAGGGGTGAAGGAGAAGGGTCTCCCCACTTCCCAGCAATTGGGGATTGGTGGAATGAGCCCATAACAGTTCACTGATGGGGTGTTGGGGGGAGGGGTGATAAAGGGGCCCTGCTAGTATCCAGGCAGAAGTGGCAGACCTCTGCCCCTTTGCCACCAGGACTAGAGAAGAAAGGTAGAGGTCAGGATGTGAATGTTGCTCCTTTGCTAGTGCCTGGTCCAGGAACCATCCCTACCTACCATAGCAACCTGGGGGAAGCAAAGGAAGCCGCACAAAGACACTTTCCTGATGTTGCCAATGGGACGTGCTTTGAAACATTGTCAATGGGCCTGCAAACAGATATTTTTTTAGGCAATCTGGTAGTAACTGCCAAGTCATAAATATATTTCTGGTTTGTTTTTCTTTCTGTTCTGAGTGAGGGTTTTATATATCCCAGGCTGATCTCGAACTAATAACCAGCCTTGAATTTCTGTTTTTCTTGCCTCCACCTCCTGAATACTGGGTTAGAGGTATGAACTCCCATGCTTGGTGGCAAATATGTGCTTTTGTGACTCAGCAATCCTTCTAGAGTGTTCCGCACCAACATACTTACTCCAGGAGAGAATATTCCTGGCAGCATTTTAATGTACTGTAACAATTGTTTTATAAAAGCAAAATCCAAAATCAATCTAAATCAGTAAAAGAGCTATCAAATCATAGTGCAGCCACATCAAAGGGAGTAGCATAAGTCTATGGGCAGAGAGATGGACCAGTAGTTCAGCCTGTTCTAAAAACACACATTCAAGAGGAACAAACCCTACACTGGGGTTATCCCTGAGATAACACTGTAAGTGTGCTAACAGCAGGTAAGGTAGAATAAATTGTACCTGCAGGAGAGGGTGTAGATGTCCTCAGGCAGACAAGAGAGGCTCCTGTTAGGATAAGCTGCTCACTCATTCCCTTGGATGCAGTGAAGGGAGCTTTCTTCTGAGGGTCCCTGAGCCAGACTTGCTGGGTTGTTTTGAGGGGAATGGAGGTAAGACAGAGTAACCTTGTAATCATGAATGAGTCATAGCTCTGTTCACAGCACACCTTCCTCATTGGCTCCTGTGAATTCCAGGCTTACCTGAAGCTCTCTATGTAGACTAAGCTGGCTGCAGATTGACAGAGCTATGCCTGATTGTGCCACCTGGGTTCAGAAATTAAAGGCCACCACACCAAGCTCCTCCTTTTTTAAAATTTAAGAATCTCAAACCCATCACCCAAAATAAAAGCAAATGCAGGGGTGGCAGTCTTTCCAAGAACATATGCCACCATCTCCCCACTTCCCAACTTCCCATTTCTTCTTCATCATTTCCTGACTTTTATTTTGCTTTTGTTTGTGTGAATTTGGTTTGGCTTTGATTGATGCTGGCAACTGAACCTTATGCATGCCAAGCACACATTCTACCACCCGCTACTCCCCTCAGCCCTTCATCTTATCAATAGATGTGTTAAATCTATATGTAGTCTTTTATAAAACACTCCATTTTATTTATGTGTATGTGTGAATGTGTGCCACCTGGGTTCTGGGGCCAGTGGAAACCAGAAGAGGGTGCCAGGCCCCTTGAAACTGGAGTTCCATGTTAGAATTACAGGCAGTTGTGAGCTGATGTAAGGGCACTGGGAATGTACCGCTGTCCCTCTGAACCAGTAAGTGCCCTTTACCCATGAGCCATCTCTTCAACCTGCTTCATGTATCCTTGAGTGTATACTTTTAGTTTCGTTTAAATTTTTTTTCAATATCATATTTCTTTAAGAATTTCATTCACGCCGGGCGTGGTGCACGCCTTTAATCCCAGCAGGCAGGCGGATTTCTGAGTTCAAGGCCAGCCTAGTCTACAAAGTGAGTTCCAGGACAGCCAGGGCTATACAGAGAAACCCTGTCTCAGAAAAAAAAAAAAAGAAGAAAGAAAGAAAGAAAGAAAGAAAGAAAGAAAGAAAGAAAGAAAGAAAGAAAGAAAGAATTTCATTCACAAGTACAACCTATTTTAATCATAATTCTCATCTCCCTCCACATTTTCCTGGGTCCCTCCTCAATGTTTTTAATTTGTAAAACATTATTTTAAGCGTAAGACTTACTTCTTCATTTCATATATGCTAAGATGTATTCCCCTTGTTATAAACTCATACTCTTTAATGTTGTTTTTGTGTGTTATGCACGTACAATGTTGGAGGATGTGTGTGTGCTTCAGCACCATGTGAGGTCACAGGACAACTTGGAGAGTCATTTCTCTACTTCCATCCTGACACAGGCTCTAGGGATTGAATTCAGGTCATGGTGGCAAAGACCTTTACCTGCTAAGCCATCTCACCAGACTAAGTTTGCTTTTTTATGAAGTAGTTATTCATCCAACTCTCCAGATGTGTCTAGTTCTTGCTCTTGTGAAAACCCTGGGCTACATAGGAAGAAACCTATCTCAAGAAAAGCATAGATAGATAGATAGATAGATAGATAGATAGATAGATAGATATGGTTTATATGTGTATATACATGTATATATTTTTAAAAAGAAAAGGAACATTTCATTTTTGCAGTTACTACCAAATTGGCAAAGTGGCAAAGTGGCTGTTTGTAGATCTGCCACCAATATATCAAAGTGGGTAGCAGTGGCAATGTCAGGGAGCCTTGTATATATGTACATGTATAGGTATGTGAGTATCTACTTATAAATACATATGTATAGCTTACACTGAGTTATGTTGCTCAGCTATAGCCATAAGTTCTATAAATTTTTCTTTCAGGAAATAATACCAAACAATTTCATTTTGTATTTAATTATTCATCTGTTCATTCCTTTGTGAGTCTTGTTGTAGCTCTGGTTGGTCTGAAACTAGCTATGAAACCCATGCTGATCTACAGCTCACAGCAACTTTTATGCTTCAGCCTACCAAGTGCTGAGGCCACATGTTTAAGCCACCACATTGGTTGCTCAGAAAACATTTAAACAACTTCATTTTCAAGTGCCAGAAATAGGGACTAGCTGGATTCAGCCTTTGGACAAGGTTGGCTTGGATGGTGAAAGTCCAGCGAACAGCTCTCCTGCTATGCCATATCAGACACCAAAAGCCCAATGAGCTGAGGCAGGCTGGAAGTGGCCCACCTCTGCCTGGGTCTTCCCCACTCTTGTCCCTTATGCCCAGCAGCAACCCATCCTTAGGCCTGTGCCAGGTACTTCCCTGAGCTTTCCACGGACGCTGCCAGCAGCCTTCGTTTTCCAGATCTGTGTAGCATTGCCTTGGGTGAGACAACAGCAGGTCTAGATTTCTACCCAAATGACTTGGCAACCAGAGAGAGAACTCTGGCCCCAGCCATTGGGAAATACTGACTTTCTAGAGATGTCTGAATCATGCGGGAGAAAAACAAGTGCAGGTGCAAGTTTCCCTATTCATTCATAGGAAACTGAAGGCTGGGGGCTTAGAGAAAATACATTTAAATTCAAAATGAGATAAATCAGAAGCTCCTGAGAATGTCCACTGCCCATTCGGTTCCAGAACCAGCCATTAGACCACCAGCCAGCCTCTTCCGAGACGATACCCAAGACCCACAAAGAGCCCGCCACCCAAATGTGAAAGCATGCTAACTTTCCTTTCCCCAGAGTTTTGGTCACACTAGGCATGGTAGGACATCCCTACAAGTCACTGCACTTGGGAGATGGAGGCAGGAAGATCAGGAGTTCAAGGACACCCTCAGTTATGTGCCAAGTTTAAGGCCATGGCCACGTTGGACTACATAAGGCCCTGTCGGAATAAAACAAAAACCGTTCAGCACTGCTAATTTGTTTCTTCTTTTGATCTTACAGGTCTTTCTTGTGCCAATCCCGAGGACCCCATTCCTGGTCCACCATTTTCACCAGCACGTAGCCTCAGCCTGTCTTCTCCAGCCATGGGCCAGAGGGAATTTAAACCCTTCTGTACTGACTTCAGGTCCTGTGTGTTAGAACAAAGCCCAGAAGGTTCAGCAGCCATCAAGATGTGAAGGGAGACTAAAGTTCATTTTGATGATGAGGTCTTGGCACTTTTCAAATTTGAATTGGAAAGAGAAAATGCTTTCTCCGGTGGAGTATAATCATAAACATTTGCTTATTGAAGTAAAATATGAAGCAAACAAATTGCCTTTTTAATCACGTTGACTACTTTCCATGACACCTTCACAAGGTGGTGCAGCCATCGCCACCACACTTTTCTGGAACATTCTCTCCAATTGAAACTCTAATAACCCCCACCCCTGTTTACTCCAGCTCCTGACAAACACAATCCTTCTGTCTCTTTTGGGGCATGCAAGCAGTCTTACAGAAGAAGATCGCACAGCAGCTATCATCTGCATCTGATTGTTTCATTGAGCAAAAGTTGTTTTCAGAATCACTCACGTGTAGCAGGATTTTCCCTGTCCAATTAATTTCAATATTAATACAATAAGAAGCCTGTGATTGGCCGGGCGTGGTGGCGCACGCCTTTAATCCCAGCACTCGGGAGGCAGAGGCAGGCGGATTTCTGAGTTCGAGGCCAGCCTGGTCTACAAAGTGAGTTCCAGGACAGCCAGGGCTATACAGAGAAACCCTGTCTCGAAAAACCAAAAAAAAAAAAAAAAAAAGAAGCCTGTGATTGGACAGGGAAAAGGGAGGCGGAGCTAAGAGTTGCAGAGACAAGAAGCAACACAGGGAGGCGGGGAGGAAGATGGAGGACAACAAACAGGAGAATTCAGATTCCAAGTAGCTTTAAGTAGCCACAGGTAGGTATAATATCATATAGGGAGAGAATAACTGGGATAACTTGTCTAATCTAGGTGGGCATTTTGTATCATTATCAATTGGCTCTGAAATTATTGTGTGAATTTAGAATTTATCTTGTGAATTTAGAATTTATTGATATATAAATCTAACTGATTAATTATAAGCTTCTATGGTTTTGATTTTACCAGGTTACTGGGAATTGTGACAGTTAACCACAAGGTGGGCTGTCATTGCATAGGGCTGGTATGGCAACGACCCACCAAGGGAACTTGGCAAGTCAAGTGGAGATGCCTTCAGAGCTCCGGGCCAGAGAGTCTGCTGAGATGAGAACGCTCCACTGGAGCTATGTGGCCTGCTGGTGCCCGGTGTAGCGTGGGATATTGCCATTCTTTTTGCTATTTCCCGCTACATCCATGCTTTGTGAGAGTTCTATCCCCTTTAAGGCTAAATATAGTCTACTGAGGACATAAGCTTTCAAATCTGTTCTGTCTGTGGGCATTTACATTGTTTTCTCCTTTTAGCTGTCAAAAAAGGTCTATTATGGACGTGAGGATATAGGAATCTGGATTTTGTTTGTGTAAGGGATTGTTGTGATAGTGGTGGTGGACTTTTTTTGTTTTTGTTTTTTAAGATGAGCTCTTATACTGTCTGGTATCACTTTGAATTTACTATGTAGCTGAGCCTGACCGGGAACCATCTCCCAAGTGCTGGGACTGCAGGATTGTGCCACCAGCCCATCTCAAACAGTATACATGTGTGTGTGTGAGTGTGTGTGTGTGAATGAATGTGTGAGTGTGTATTAGTGAATATGTGATTATGTGTGAGTGTGTGAATATGAGTGTGTGAGTGTGTATTAGTGAATATGAGTGTGTGGTTATGTGTGAGTGTGTGAATATGAGTGTGTGTGAATGAATGTGTGAGTGTGTATTAGTGAATATGAATGTGTGATTATGTGTGGGTGTGTGAATATGAGTGTATGTGAATGACTGTGTGAGTGTGTATTAGTGAATATGAATGTGTGATTATGTGTGGGTGTGTGAATATGAGTGTATGTGAATGAATGTGTGAGTATGTCTGAGTGTGTATGTGAGCGTGTATGAGTGTGTATGAGTGAATGTATGTTATTGAGTGTATGAGAGTGAGTATGTGCAAGTGTGTGTGAATGTATGAGTGTATGAGTGAGTTTATATGCATGAATGTGTGTGTGATTATGTATGAGCATGAGTGTGTGTGAGTATGTGTATGAGTGTGTGTGAGTGTGTATGTATGAGTGTATATGTGAGTGTGTATGTATGAGAGCATGTGAGTGTGTGTGTGTGAGTGTGTATGTATGACTGTATATGTAAGTGTGTATGTATGAGAGAGTGTGTGTGTGTGTGTGTGTGTGTGTGTGTGTGTGTGTGTGAGAGAGAGAGAGAGAGAGAGAGAGACTGTGTATATGGAGGTATATGCATGTGGAGGTTAGGAGGACAGCTTTGGAAAGTCAGTCCTCTCCTTTTAGAGGGAGGAGCTTGAGTTAGGGTACCACTATGTAGCCTTGTTGGCCTTGAACTCACTGAGATTCAGCTGTCTCTGCTTTGAGTGATGGAATTACAGGTGTGCACACAGTCCCCCATCCCCAGTGCTCACCCCTATGAACCCGGCCCCTGTGGACTCGGGTGTCCACAGACTTGTGCCTTTTGCCCATGAAGCCACCTCATCAGGCCAGTAATGTTTCTCAACACTTAAAATGTCCACAACCCACATACAAGCTGTGCTGTGCTTAGCGGAAAAGCTGGTAAAACAAGTGCAACAAGCATCACAAGCAGAGGGTATGGCTCTGTGCCCGAGTGCTTGCCGAGGGGTGTGTGTGTGTGTGTGTGTGTGTGTGTGTGTCGGGAATGGGGGGAGGGTCTGATCCTCCTCAGCATCAAAAACAACCAAGACAGAGCAATGTCAGGCCACATCACCCCAGTATGAGATCAACTACAGGATGAGAAGTGGGTCTCAGAAGCCTCTCTGTGATTTTCAACATCTAAGGTATGGAGGATGGATATGGAGTCCAGGGGATACACACACAACAGGAACTACAGGGTACCTGCCCTGGTCAGACCTCAGAAAAGCTCAAGGGCCAGTTCCAGTTCCATCTCTCAATATCCACCACAGCTTGACCTTCTCAGGTTATTTATGCCTTGTTTTGATTAGCCAAGCACTTCATAGCCATTTACTAATAGGTCTTCCCATCCTTAATAATCATCACTCAGTGAAAATAGAGTGTCAGGAACCAATCTTATGTGCCATTTATATGTAAATATGAAAGCAGCCATAGAGACTGAACTTACTTTGTGCTGGGGAAGTATCTGCTGAGCATGAGAGTTAAATGGTTTTTTATGTAGCACTGAGGCTGACATGTTGCCCACTGTGCCTGACCACAGAAGTAAGAATTCACCATCACAAGGCCAGAGAGGTGGTTAGAACAGGAAAGCGCTTGCTCTGAACAGAACTCACGTTCAGTTCCCAGCACCCACACAGTCGTTTACAGCTCTCAGTAAGTTCAGTTTCAGGGGGTATCACTCCCTCTCTTGTCCTCTTTTGAGGACACCAAGCATGCACATGATACACATACATGCATGCAGGCAAAACAGTCATACACACAAAATAGAATAAGTCAACCTAAAAGCAAAACAAACTCAGATAAAGAACTCGCCATCCCAAAGGATAGCACTAAGCTGGGCACATGTGCTTTAAGTCACCATACTTAGAAGATCTATAAAACAAAAATGCCTCTAACCTATAAGCCCTGGTTACCCAAGGCAGGCAACTTCCTGGAATGCTGGGGCTGCTGTTCATGGAGGATAAAAAGCCACATATTTTCACTTCTGCAAACAAGCTTGGTTGCCCCAACTGCATAGGATCAGCTTGGTCACACATAAGTGGGAGCTAGGGAGGCAGGAAGTATGTTAAGATGTATGCTTGCCCCTGATTGGATGAAGGTGGGAAGTTTGTAGTCTTGTGGGTTTTACCTTTATAAGCCTCTGACTGTTCTACCATACTCTAGGAAGCTGGGTATGGGTCTGGCCAGGATCCATCATCCTGGTCAGTATTTAATAAAGCTAGCTTCAAATTTGGATAAAAATTAGTGGTAGTCCACTAATCAGTGAAGAGTCCAGCCCATAATAGCTGATCCCAAGACCATGAGTTCAGTTGGCTAACCATGGAACAGCTGCCTCAGTGACCCCTTCACACCACCCTGTGTTCAACACCACCAGTGGGTGTTTTTGTTTGTTTGTTTGATTGATTGATTCTTGTTGTTGTTTTGTTTTTTTTTTTTTTCGAGACAGGGTTTCTCTGTGTAGCCCTGGCTGTCCTGGAACTCACTCTGTAGACCAGGCTGGCCTTGAACTCAGAAATCTGCCTGCCTCTGCCTCCCAAGTGCTGGGATTAAAGGCATGTGCCACCACTCCCAGCGTGAGTGTTTTCAAAACCACCCTGAACTTACATTTCCATAGCCTCTTCAATGATCCTTAGTGTACAGGATTTTACACTTTCTCCAATATCATTTCCTAAAACAAGCATGTTTTATATAGAAAATGAGATGTATTTTGTTGGAGAGTATCTTACAGTATAGAAGCCAGCTGCACTGGGAGTCATCATCAGAATTTTATGCTGCATCTGTTATGCTTTGTGCATGTAGAACATTCCAGAACAAACTTAAGAACTCATTTATAAGCACTAGATATACATACAATATATGTTCCATAGTCTGGCCTTAGTATTTCAAATTACATATTTTCTTTTTCTTTTTTTTAAAGATTTATTTATTTTATATATGTGAGTACACTGTCACTGTCTTCAGACACTCCAGAAGAGGGCATCAGAACCCATTACAGATGGTTGTGAGACACCATGTGGTTGCTGGGAATTGAACTCAGGACCTCTGGAAGAACAGTTGGTGCTCTTAACCGCTGAGCCATCTCTCTAGCCCCATTACATATTTTTATATCATACAATGAGTTTCCTTAGGAATTCTAGCTACACATCTCTGGCCTAAGGAATAGGGTACCAGATAGTCACAAGCAAGCCAGAAAGTACATTTACACAAGAGTTATGACATATTCTTATATTACTATCTTAAATGGAAACCAGCTATGGAGACCCTGCATCTCTTAGCTTATGGGCTGGATAGTCAAATTTTAATAACTTCATTTGATATATCCATTCTTTATCTTTCAACATTCATTATATAGATTTATTTATTAAACTTTTTTGTGTGCATATGGATGTTTTGCTGCATGAATGTATGTGCACCATGTGCCTGCCTGGTGCCTATAAGGCCAGAAGAGGATAACAGATGCCCTAGAACTGGTGTTAAAGATGGCTATTAGTGGGGATTGAACTAGGTCCTCTATACAAGCAGCAAGTGCTCTTAACCACTAATCTGTGTCTCCTACCCGAGAGATTTTTAAAAAGATATATTTATTTATGTTTTTATGTATATGTGTGCGAGTCCATCTCTCATGTAAGTTGGTACCACATGCGTGTGGGTGCTTTTTACATATGGGTACCCTCAGAAACTGCAAGAGGGTATTGGATCCCTTGGAGTTGTAGTTAATAGGAGGTGATAACTTATGTCACCCAACATGAGTGCTGGGATCTGAGCTCAGGTTCTTTGGAAGAGCAGGAAGTGCTCTTTACTGCTGAACCATCTCTCCAGTCCCAAATATCTCCCCTCTCTCTCCAAAAGAGGCTGACCTTGAGCTCACTGTGTATGTAGCCCAGGCAGGCCTCACACTGACAATTCCCATGCCTTGGCCTCTCTAGTGCTGGGATTACAAGTGTGCATCACCATTCCTAGCTTAAAATGTCTTTGATACAACAAGGTCCAGACAGCAGCAAGATCAATACAGACCTTTTCCAAAAGATTGTCAGATCACTGAGCAGTGATAGTATGCAGACATCTGTGTGTGGAGATCATTCTTCCTGGCAGAAACAAGCAGCCCCAAGACCCCAAAGCATTCTTAGGCCCGTGTGTCTGAGGAGCTGATCTGTATGGACTGCACAGGGCATACCACTCTCCACTGGTGACTGAACATGAAGATTTGTGAACATGTGTGCAGCTGGGGAAACTAGGTCTTCTATTGTCACCCAATGTCCTTCCTTAGAATGTTGTGCCTTAGGCACAGACACTGCCTTCTAGGCCACACCCAAATACCTCATGTGACAGACCTGTGCCACCCAGCATGGTCTCTACCTGCTCCATGTGGCTGTTGGGTATAATCATGTCAGCAACTCCATAGAGATGCAATTAAAACATAAAATGTGTGTTGGATTTCAGAAACATGTTTTAAAGTGTGTAGAGAAAACAAACAGGAAGTATTAAAACAGAGCACAAAGTCTTGCTAATATCAGCTAGATGCCAAATCAATATCCCAGACACACTGGGTAAGCTAAAACGGTTTACAGTATTTATAATTGAGTTTGTTTGGTTGGTTTTGCTTTTTACAATGTGACTATTGGAAATTTATTGGTTTTGTTTGTTTGTTTAGTTGGTTGGGTTTGTTTGGTTTGGTTGGTTTGGTTGAGACAGACTCCCACTCTATAGTTTAGGCTGGTCTGAAACTCACTATGAAGCCCAGGCTGCCTTAAAACTCATGGTAAGCCTTCTGCCTCCACCTCCAGTTGGTGGGATTTCAGCCATGAGCCGTCATAGTCAGCTCTATTTCACTCTGGAGACAGAAGCCATGGTTTGACCAAAGCCTCCAGGGAAGACTGCTCTGGCCTCCTCAATCCGGAGTTCAGATACACTACTGTTCAATTCAGAATAAGATTTCTAAATACACCATGCAGTCCTCAGAGCCCCTGTGGGTGGAAAGTCCCCTTTCCCCAAAGCATTGAAGCCAATCCTAAAATGGTCTTGGAAAAAAAAGACAGAAAAGAGCAGAGGCCGACAGGGGTGTAGCACGTGTCTCTAGCACCGGCTATGTGTTCTTGGCACAGCTGATGGGAACCCACATACCCTGCTGCAAGTTTCTCACTCAGACTTACCATATGCCACAGGAATGTCTCAGCCATGACACAGGCCAGCTTTGCATCACAGCAGAGCCATATCCAGTTCATCTGTGCCTTCCTTCATCAGCTGTCTGGCTATCTTATCATGTCCCTGGCACAGAGGGAGACAGATGTAACTTGTGACTGACCTGCTAACTTAAAATATAGCTATGCACCTCCCTCCCTCCATGCACATACATTCAGATGTGCATTAAAGTGGGGCTGACAGACACTGCCCAGAGTCTCAATGTGTGGTCTAGGCTAGCTTCAGATACACTCTGTGCTCTTGGATTTCTGTGGCTACACTGCTGGCTGGTAGGGAATTACCAAGCTAGAAAGGGAAGAAGAGAAGTGTGTAGGAAGGAAAAGAATGGAGAAGGTGGGGATGGAGAAGAGATGGAGACAGAGAAGCAGAGGAGTGTGAGAATTAGCGAGCTATGTGCTTCTCTGGCAGCCTGTCGCCCCATGGAGGCTGCTTTCAAACTGGCCGCTTTAGGTTTCACTCAGCATTGCCTCTACTCAGTGAGCTTTCACTTATTCCCCATGAGAGAGAATGGAGATGTTTTCTTGAAAGTGTTTTGTTAATGATTGAGAAGAAGATGGTCTCTTTATGGTAAGATCAATCAGGTCTGATTTTTCTCTCTTTTCTCTCCCATTGAAACAGACAGGTTTTTCTTCTCTTTGGTTTTGAATATTTTTTTATATGTAGTGTGTGCCTGGGGAGCATGTGTTTGTGAGTGTGTGTATGCCAAAGTGGCCAGAGGACTGCTCTGGGGAATTGTTTTTGGCCTTCCACTTTGTTGAGGAAAGGCCTCTCTTGTTTCTGCTCCCTTATTACAAGGCCCACGCTAGCCAGCCTGCGAGCTTCCACGGATGCTTTAGTCTGAATGTATCTTCAGAATATGGGGGTGGTTTTCTTTTTCTTGTTTTGTTTGTTTGTTTGTTGAGGGCGATGGATGGGGTCTCACTGTGTGGCTCTTGATGGTTTAACAGAGATCCACCCATATCTGCCTCCCAACTGCTGAGGCTTAAGGGATATACCACCTCCCCTAACAGTTTCCAGTTGCTGAGACTAAAGGGATATACCACCTCTCCCAACAGTGTCTTTTTTAATCCCCGGGTTGTATTCTTGCATGTCCTTGGTTGCCCAGGCTTGTCTACATGTAACACGTTAAGATCTTCCTCTCTCCTTTTAGGAATCACTGACATCAAGGTAGGAGGTGAGAAACTTCTGGTACAGGGTGACGGTGCTGGCCCCTTGTCATCTCTCTGACCAAGAGTGTGGCTCAAAGCAAGAGGAGGAACACAGGCCTGGCAGCCCATTTGTGGGCCTCGGGACTTAGAAACTCAAAGGCATTGTCCTCCAAGAAACAGGAGGCTGAGTTCCTCTCTCCATGTATTCTGCCCACCGACTAACTCCCTAAGACACCAGAAAATAGCAAGGACACTATCTAATGGGCTCTTCATTAAAGTCAGCCCATGAATTCACACTCTATTCTCAAAAGGATCCTGTAGAGTAGCGCCCACTACACAGATGAGACCACTAAATAAGATAAGAGAGTGAAGTGACCAGTGGCCAGGTGGGAACTGAACTCACCCTGCTAAGACATTAGCGCTTCCTCAATTAGAGATGTCTCTTCGGCAACCTGCAATGCTGGGTTTACCTGCCCACTGTACTTTCTTGGCATCTCCTTTTCCTTCAAATGAGAAAATATTCCATCTGGTTTCCAAGACACTTTAACCTGAACCAGAAATGATTGTGTCATTTTTACCAGAGAAACTCTGACAATCTCAGTTCAGTTTGCAAACATTCCTGTGGGGATCTGCTTCTCCACTCACAGACAGACTCTACATACTACATACATGTCAATTCCCAGCTGGAGGGCCACTGAGGATCTGCTCCAAGCTAGGCACTGTGTCTTCAGAAAGACAAATTTGAGGGGCCAGTGAGATGGCTCAATAGGCAAAGGCACCTTCTCCACTGGGCCATCAAGTTGTTCTCTGACCACCACACGCATGCCATGGCAACACACCCACATTATTATGCCCCAGGCACGTGTACACACACACACACACTTAAAAACACAGAAATATTTAAACTTTTTTCATAACTTAGGCAAATATTAGTAAGTCCTCACCTTTAAAGTGCTCCAAGGCTAATGGGAAAGACCCAGGTATCAGACTCTGTTGTTTTTAATCTTCCCAGATAGCCCAGGCTGGTTTTGAACTTATTGTTTTCCTAGCTCTGTCTCCTGAATGTCACAATCACAGAAAAGTATCATCAGCTGTAAAGAGATATTTTAGTCAAGTTAGGGAACCTTGGTTCTATGCTTTGGTCCTGTCTGGAGAACAAGGGGAGCCAGCAGGGCCTCAGCTAGAGGCGTGGAGACATGGCTAACATTTCAGTGACTGGGCTCTTTGGTAGGAGCCAGAGGAGGACTGACAGCCTAGAGTGTCTCAGGAATGTCTGTGTCTTCGGACTATGGAGAGCAGACACTCAGGCAATGAGAGGAGTTAGGGGAGGAAGTCCAGGCCACGAATGACACAGATGACACGGATGACAGGCCTGCTGTGCTGAGGAGTTTAGACTCCATGCTTTGAACCAGGAGGTGCCAGGGAAGTTTCCCTAGGGGACTGGGACAATGAGATTCCCAAAAACATCCTGGCAACATGAGAGCTGCTGGTAGGAAAGCCAGACCTGTGAGAGAGAAGCAATGGCTCCACCACAGATCAGGTGTAAGACAGGCTTCATGGAAGAGACTAGACACCAGAGCGCCATGTCAGCAGAAAAGGCTGAGTTAGCAACAGCAGTCAGAAGACAAGCCTGACCAGGAAGAACTTGAGAGCTAACTCTGAGGTGTCTCACTGAGGCCTGGTGGATGGTGACTTAGTCAGGGTTTCTATTACTGCAGCAAAACCCCAGGACCAAGAAGCAAGTTGGGGAGGAAAGGGTTTTTGATTTGTACTTCCAGATCACAATCCATCATTGAAGGAAGTTAGAACAGGAACTCAATTAGGGGTGGGACCTGGGATTAGGAGCTGATGCAGAAGCTATAGAGGTCTGCTGCTTACTGGCTTGCTACCCATAGCTTGTTCAGCATTCTCATAGAACCCAGGACCACCAGCTGGGTCCTCACAAGTTGATCAGTAATTGAGAAAATCCCCTACAGCTGGATCTCTCGGAGGTATTTCCCCAACTGAGGCTTCTTTCTCTCTGATGACTCTAGCTTGTGTCAAGCTGACACACAAACCCAGCCAGTATAGTTAACATTAATGAAATAGGGTGTCCCATTGGAAAATCAGGCTTGGAGCACTAAGGAAAGAACACCGTTTTGTTTTCCTTTGGGGAACAAGGTCTCACGTATCCCCGACTGGCCTGGAAGGATGAACTTGAACATTTGATCCTCCAGACCCCACCTTCCGATGCTAGGATAGTGCGTACGTGCCGCTACACTGAATTCTGTGTGGTGCTTGAGATTGAACCCAAAGTTTCAAGCATGCTAGACAAGCACTCTACCAACAAAGCTATGTCCAGCTACTTCCCATGCCATCTTTTAAAAGTCAGTCCTGGCCGAGCGGTGGTAGCGCATGCCTTTAATCCCAGTACTTGGGAAGCAGAGGCAGGCGATTTTTGAGTTCGAGGCCAGCCTGGTCTACAGAGTGAGTTCTAGGACAGCCAGGGCTATACAGAGAAACCCTGTCTCGGAAAAAAAAAAAAAGAAAGAAAGAAAAGAAAAGAAAAGAAAAGAAAAGAAAAGAAAAGAAAAGAAAAGAAAGAGAGAAAGAGAAAAAGAGAAAAAGAGAAAAAGAGAAAAAGAAAAAGTCAGTCCTGATGCTGAGTCCTAGCTCTGGAGACCCTGAGGTGCAGTCAGCTTACCTGAATATATTCAACTTTGAGATTTTGTTAAATCTCTTCTGGTAGATCCTAAAGAGAAGTCAAGTTGATAAGCTGGGGTGATAACTCAGTCAGTAAGGTACTTGCCTAGCATGAGGACTTCTGTTCAATTTCCAGAAACCACATTTAAAAACCAGACACAGTGAGTAACGGGTCAAAAAAGTAAAGCGGATGACACCTGAGGAACAACAGGCAAGACTGTCCTTTGGCCTCCACATGCTCCTGAGCTCACACAAGCAGAGTGTGAGCTCACACAAGCACACGCATGAGAAGCCAGGTTGAGAACCAGTTTATGGGATAGGACAGCACTGCAAACAGCACGATTCAAAAGGCCTGAAGAATAATAGCCCAAGTGTGGCTTAGCTTAACTGTGTGACTCAGAGCTCTGCTCAAAAAGGCAGAGGAGGTAGGGGTCATTGCCTTACAGTACTGTTGCATCAGATGTAGCCATGTGCTTGGTCAGAATGTAGGGAGCAGAGACCTGAGAGCTGCCAGGTACGGATAATTGGCTGGAGGTATGGCTCAGTGGCAGAGGGAGTGCTTATCTTGGGCAAGGCCCAAGGACTCAATCCCCAGCACAAAAGTATGTGAGTGTGTATGTGGGGGCAGGATGGAGGTGTGTGTGATTATAAGAGTGAACAAGAGAGAGGGGGGTGGTATGAATGACAGGGAGACAGAGTTGGTGGTGTGTGTGTGTGCGCGCACACACATATGCACATGTGAGAGAGAAGAGGGGAAGGAGAGGGAGAAAGAGAGAGAGAGAGATTAAGAAAAGAAGCATATAGCCAGCAAGAATGGCTAATCGGGTAATGTGATTACCAACAAGTGTAACAACCGGAGTTCAATGCTCAGAACCAACTCCTGCACACTGGCCTCGGACCTCCACGCATGCAGCGCATAACCTCCCTGCTTGGCCACTAGGTGGCACACACACAACCTCCAAAGACTAAGTGGATCTGACTGGTTTCCCATGCTTGAGTCCCAGCTCTGGGAGACCAAGGCAAGAGGACAGCCACAGTTTGAGGCCAACCTGGGCAACATAGTGAGTTTCAGGCCATAGAGTGAGACCTTGCATGTTTTAAAGAAATAGTTAAATCCAATCCACAGAAGATCGATGGAGTCTGCAGCTGTGTCTGCGAAGGGTGTGCATTAAACCCTGTGTTGTATGGGATTTGTGTGTCTGTGGTGCTGAGAATCAATCCAGCAGGAGTGTGTTAAGGAACAGTTTACAGCTGAGCTAAGACCCTACCCTAAGACACCACAGGATCTTGGAGGTCTAATATGTTATCCATTGTACCAAAGTAACCCCACCACTATAGGATTCACATGTGAGACGAGACTGGGAAACTAAGAATATTAATGTTCAAAATGCCCAGAATGCAATGCAAAATTAATTGGCATACTAAGAACATGGAAAATTGAAACATACACACACAATTTTGCAGATGTTGAAATTACGTGACAAGGGCCAGCAAGTCGGTTCAGACACAGGTGAAAACTGATTCCTGAGAATTACCCTCCAACCTCCACAAACATACGCGGCACGTGCACCCTCCCACTCACTACAATACCAAAACAGTAAAGTAAAATAAAGAAAAATGCCCAAAAAATAAGGCCAGTATTAAGTGGGTGGAAAGGTGGCCCTCTCAGGAAGCAGACAGAAAGGATAAAAGAGAAAAGAAAAGAAAGAAAGAAAGAAAGAAAGAAAGAAAGAAAGAAAGAAAGAAAGAAAGAAAGAAAGAAAGAAAAAAGCCCAGCACGAGGGTTGGGTTTTGTGGTCCTGAGATCTAACAAAATAGAGGGCTTTAGATAAACTGCAGGAACACTCAAACACTCACCTTCATCTCAGCCCTAACTGGGAGGTTGTATTTTTTTTAATGACACTGTTATTTATTTGTTTGCTGTTTGTTTGATGTGTATATATGTGTATGTATGTGTATGTGCACCCACATATACATGCACATGTATGTGTGCATAAGTAAATACATAAATGAAATGGTAGTGAGGAGATGAACTCGATCCTGGGACCCTGGGATGACACCGAAGGAGTTCACACTTATTCCCAGTGTGTGAGAGGTCAAGAGGAAGGGGGTGCCCTGCAGGAGAGGCCAATAGACAAAATAAGAACAGAAAACCCTCTACAGTTCCCATGAAACACATAAAACCTGCCGATTTGAGAAATTCAGCAAACCCCAAACAACATTAAATTCTTTTAGAAAAAAAATTTAATTGGGGCCAAAGTGCTTAAGACAAAAGAGACAAAACAAACAAATGAATCTCTCAGAAAGAACCAGAGAAGGTTGACTCCTTCCTTAAACCATGTGCAGAGGGCAAGACAGCAGCTCAAGAAACCTTAACACCTCATCAGAGGCCACAGCAACTGGAAGGAAGTGGAACTATGCAGTAAAAACTAGCGTGTCCAGGGTCCTGGGTACCATCTCAGTACCAAAAAGAAAAAAGACAATATTCGATATCCAACAAAAAAAATACCTTAATAATGCAGATAGAATAAAGAAAATGGAATTTGTTGAATATATATGCTCTAAAAATAAACCAAGAAGAATTTGGAATAAGATGAATGAAGAAAAGAAGAGATGAAATAAACATATGGGTAAATATATTAATGGACTGTTTTGTTTGTTTTTTTTTCTCAAGTTCTTGAAAACAAGCTGTGTGTCTAAAAACCAGTGTGTTTGTCTGGTGCCATGCTCAATGCACTACTGTAAGGCAGGCACACAGGGAACAGGACAGTGAGGACCCTGTACTATGGAGACGTTTCTCCATCCTCCAGGCTCCACACATCCATGTAGACACAAAGGTGTGTTTTGTAATGTTTAAGCCAACTTCTAAAAACAGTCTACAAGTAAATAGAGTTCCTAAAACCACAGAAGAGGGCTGAAGGATGCCTCAGTTGGCCAAGTACCTACCTCACAAACCTGAGAACCTGAGTTCAGATCCCCAGAAGCCACCCATATAATAAGCCAGGCATGGGACTGGAGAGATGATAGTCCAGCTGTTCCCAATACCGACATGGTGGCTCACAACTCCAGTTCTAGGGACCTAACACTTCTCTGAACCACTCAAGCATCAAACACATGTCTGGTTCACATACATGCATACAGACAAAATACTCATATGCATAAAATACAACAAATAACTCTGGGTCTGTTAGGCAGGCATGGTGGCCCTCGTGTAACTGCAGCACAGAGCGGGAGGAGACGGTAGTCCTAGCTTAGAGCAATAGAGGGACTTCAGGCTCGGTGATAGACCATCTCAACAAACAAACACCCTGAGGGATCAACAAGGGAAGACACTTGGCATAGACCTATGACCAAGACACACACAAATACACAGAAACCCACATATGCAAGCATGCATGCACATGCAAATACTTACAGATATGCTACATATCTATAACACAACACACATACTAAATCAATCTGCAGGTAAGTAATTGTGTAGAACTAAAACTTCAATAGATACATTGGCATGAATGTTTACAGCAGTGGTAGTCATGAGAGCTCCAAATGGAAACGACCTAAATGTCTTTTAGCCAACTACAGAACATACATACTGGGAAGGCAATGCATGTGAAAGGTGGATGGATTGTAACAAAGTCAGTTCCCTCTAATTATGCAGGATGTCACCATCAGGGGGATCTGGCTGATCCCCTTTGTATAAGGTTACCAGGGCTACAAACAAAATAACAAAATAACAACCCCCAGTGAGTGACTTAGACAATGGCAATCTATCTCACACAATCCTAAATTAAAGTATCAGGAGAGCTCTGCCTGCTGTGCGGAGACTGCTCCAGGCCTCACCCCTGACTCTTTCTTGCCTGGCTCCTTTATCTGTCACAGTTGGTATGGATGTGAGTACAGACACACACACACACACACACACACACACACACACACACACACAAGTCACCTCACTCATGTGACCAGCCGGCAAGAGACAAACAGCCTTTGAGAGTTAGGTCTCTCCTGCCACCTTGTGGGTTCCAGAGACTGACTTGAGCCATCTGCCAGCCCCAAGTTCCTACTTTTGTAAGGACATGTTGTCACTCAGTAAGGAACTATCTACTCTAAAAGCCTGATTTTAACTTGATCCCTCTCTGGAAACATTTCTTCCCAGTCCTCACATTCAAAGATAATGGACATTAAGATTTAAAAATGAACTTGGGAGGGGATATAATTCAGCCTATAAACAGGCAGGTGGGGTCTTTATGAGCTATTTCATACTACTTTGTGCAAACCTATAAATATCTCAAAATGAATTTTTAAAAGATTTCTAAATATAGAGAATGAAAAAAGGATGAGAAGGATTGAATCAATATAAAGTGTTTTCTCTGATCGCCATACACTCAGAATAGAAACTAATAACAAAAACATATCCGAGTACTTAAAAGTTATGAAACATATTTTGGCATAAACAGAGCACAATAAATTATATAACAAAATAAATCATATTGTAATTAAAACTTCTGAGGTACAAATAAGACTATTTATGGAAAGTTGTATGCCATAAATGTTTATACTAAATAAACTATATTGGCTTTTAGTTTTGGAACAGGATCTTGATATATAGTGTAGGCTGGTCTCTAGCCATGTCACCCAAGAAGGCCCTGAGCTAGTCATCCTTTCTGCCTCCGTCTCCCAGGTCCTGGGATTACAGGCATGCACCATCATTGTGGCCTTAAATGACTGTGTTCTATCTTCTCAGTAGAACAGTATCAGGATTAAGCAATATTGAAGATGGCAGACCATGGTGGTCGAGGCAGAAGGAGCTGAGAAAAGTTCAAGGCCAGGCTAGGATGCTATGTGCATGCCAACACAATTTTTCAATATTTATCTTATGTTTATATTTTAATTAAAAGAAAGTTCACATAACATAATCCTTAACAGTTTTTAAAGGGCCCACATGTCTATTCACAGCATTGCACAGCCATTTCTACCAACCCTCTAAATAATTCATCACAGAACAAAACTCTGCGGTGCAGCTGTCAAAATCACTCTGCCTGCTCGCCTCTGTCCATGGGAAGCTGGAATGCGCTGTCTGTCTCAATGGGTTCAACTACTCTGGATAGTTCAGATGAATGCAATCATACAGCCTCCATCTGTGTATGACAAGACAATAATTCTACTACAGGGACACGCCCTGTTTCCTTTGTTTTCGGCAGTACTGAGTTCTGGACCTAGGGTGTCAGTTCCCACTCTTCTGCTGAGCTACAGCCCCAGCCCTACACCCACACATCTGTGCATGGACAGCTGGGTTGTCATAATGTAGTTGTAACTACTGGCATACGATTATCTACTTGAGCTTCTGTGTTCACCTCACACCCAGGAGTGGAAGTGCTTGGTTATAGGGTCAGTCTAGGTAGTCTAGACTACTGTGTGCTACTATAACAGAACACCTGAGACTGTGTAGTGTATAATGAGTAAAAATTTATGTTCGCAGCTCTAGAGGCTGCAAAAACCCAAGACCAAGGCCCTTCACTTATCATCTTGATATAGCAACCATTGAAGGTAGGAGTCAGGGAAAGGGGCAGAGATAGACAGACAGACACACAGGCAGGCAGGGGTGGGAGGAGACAGAGGGAGAGAAACTTTTTATAAGGAACCCTCTGAGGAGATGAACGCACTCTTATGGTACAGCATGGACCCTTTTGTGAGCTCAGAGCCCAAGGAGCCTAATCTCACTGTAAGGGCTCCACCCCTTAACACCAATGCTCATCAATTAAGATTCCCATGAGTGCTTTGTGAGGGACCTTTCACACAAGTGTACTCACTGCGGCCCTGACTGACATTCCCAATGCTGAAGGAAGGTCTTTCTATGGCTTTTTGACCTTTGTGCAATTTAGTTTTTGTTGGTGTTTGCAAACGCTCTGAATATGTTTTTTTTAGAAATAAAACAAGAAATCAAGTGTTAATTTATTGTATTTATTTATTGTTGTTGTTGTTGTTTTTTTGAAACAAGGTCTCATTGTAAATCAGGCTGGCCCAAACTCATTCTGTAGCTCAGGCTGCCTCTGTATCCTGTACTTATAGCAAGCTTCCTGCCTCCTCTCTCCTCTCAAATGCTAGGATTATAGGAATGAGCCCTTAAATCTGGCTAAACAAACTATTTTTTTAAAAAAAGGTTTACTGTTTTTTGTTGTGTGTGTATGAGTGTTTTGCCTGCATGTATATATGTGTACTACCTGTGTGCCTGATGCTTGAGGGGACCAGAAGAAGGTGTTGACCTCCTGGCCGAGGTTACAGACAGTTGTGAGTTTCCATGTGGGTGTTGGGAACCAGATGCACGACCTTTGGAAGAGCAGCCAGTGTTCTTAACTAATGATCTATCTCTCCAGCCCCTAAAGAAATCAATTTTAAAGGGCAAAAATTATGACTAGGTATAAGAGGAAATGGCTGTTGTCGTGACCCCTGAAGACCTTGATATTCTGGTTCCTGAAATCTGTGAATACATTGCTTAACTGAGCAAGGGGACCTGGCAGATGACCAAGGATCCTAAATTACGCAGGACTGATGGACTCACAAGGACCCTCCACAAGATGAATCCAGAGGGCAAAATCAGCAAAGGAGACATGAAGGTGGAGAATAGAGATCCAAAACAAAGCCATAGAGACCGACACAGAGAAAGGCCTGAAGATGCTGACCTTGGTGGACAGCCATGAGCCCAGGGAAACATGTACTTCTACCCAAGGGAAAGCTGAGAAAGCAGACTCTGCCATAGACTCTCTGGAAGCCTGGCCTTGGTCTTAGAACTTGTGATTTCCACGTGACTGACTCTCAGTGCTCTCAACCACGGAGTTGTGACTTCTAGTTTGTTAAAGCAACAACAAGAAACTAATACAAACATAAACGTACTTCTTCAAGAACAGTGATTCTCAACCTTCATAATCCTATGGCTTTTTAATACAGTTCCTTATGTTGTATTAACCCCCAACCATAAAATTATTTTTGTTACTACTTCATAACTGCAATTTTGCTACTGTTATAAATTACAATGTAAATATCTGATATGCAGGATATCTGGTACGTGGCTCCAGTGGAAGGGTTGTTTGGCCCCCAAAGGGGTCCCCACTCAAGGCTGAGAGGGCTACTCTAGAACAGAAGGCAGTCCATTAGCCTCCTCATGGGTGATTTTTTTCTCAAGAGACACAACTGAACCCTGTGTGTCTTCTGACTCCCCGACGGGGAACAGGAACCACAAAGTATAAAGCATCATTGTGCCCTGAGTGTGAACAGTGTTAGTGGCAAAGGAACCCACTTCTGGAGGAATGCTAGGCTTGGTGGCTCACATCTGTCATCCCAGAGCATGCAAGGCTGAGCTAGGAGAACCATCCTAACTTTGCAGACTAGGCTACATAGAAGTTCCAGGTCGATCTGGGCTACAGAATGAGACAATGCCTCCTGCAAAGATAAATAAGTAAACAACAGTAAGATAGCCATCTTCTCAGCACAGCTGAGCTTGGGTTCTTGTTAGGTCCTTACACGTGTCAGGCAGGCTTTGGATAGCGTGTAAAAGAGCAGGGAAACCGTTGCCTTTCACAGGTGACGAGCTGCAGAATCCAAGCACCTCCATAGTTATTCCCACCAGTGGGAACGGCATTCACACAAGCAAAACATTCATACAGTAAAAATGAATTTAAAAAATTAAAAACACCTTACACCTCATAGTTTTTGTATTTTAACTTTAATTATCTATCTATCATTTAGTTAGTTAGTTAGTTAGTTAGCTAGTTATTTTAGGGGCAGTCAAGATAGGTCTTGCCGTGTAGGCCTAGCTGGATTGGAACTCAGTATGTAACCCAGGATGGCTTCAAAAGCTGAGCAATCCTCCTGCCTCACGATCCCAGTTGCTGAGATTACAGGTATAAGTTCAGGCTGCCTGGCTTCACACAGAACGTAAACACAGCAAATGCATGGGGAATGGAGGGTCCGATTCATGGGCACACAGCAGGTCTGATGTCTGGTAGTCTGTCTGTCTCCCTGCTTCTGACCTGCTTCGTGTTCTCACAAAGCAGAAATGGTCAAGGTAGTCCATCCTGGCCTCTCACAATCTAATTCCTTCCTAAAGACCCCATTGGATAGTGTCTACCCAATACTGTCCCAGAGGGAATCAGGTTCTAACATACAAAGTTTGGGATGATGTCAACCTTTAGAGCATAGCAGGAATGAGAGTACAAGACATAGGAGACCTGTTCCCTAGGATGTGAGATTCTGTTATTAATAAGAATAATAGGGGTGGGAGGAGAAACTCAGTGGTCAAAAGTACTGGCAGCTCTTCTAGATGACATGGGTTCAACTCCTTCAACCCACGTAATGGTTCACAACCATCTGTAACTCCAGCTCTGGAGTGTCCATAGGCGCCCAGCACTCACATGGTGCACAGACACACACTCAGGCAAAATACTCATATACATAAAGTAAAATAAATAAATCTATGTTATCAATAAGCATACTACTGAGAGCATAGCAAACTTTTCTGTCACTGTGATGAAACATCATGGCAGGACAGCAGAGCAGCAGGTGGCAGGGACAGTGGCCAGAGCAGGTGGCTGAGAGCTTAATGTTTGAACTCCAAGCAGGAAGCAGAGTGAACTGTAAGTAACCAGGGGGTTTTCTCTCTCAAAGCTTGCCCCTAGTGACACACTTCCTCCAGCAAGTCTGCGTCACCTAGCCCCTTTCCAAATACCTTCATCAACTGAGACCAAGTGTTCAAATGCCCAACACAGTGATGGACATCTCCCATCTCCCATCTCCCATCAAGCCACCGCAGCTGGGGAGATAGCCATCAGGAGATGCTTGCCTAGTGTGTATGAAGCCGTGAGTTTGATCCCCAGCACCACTTCATGTGGTGTTATATATCTCTGCTACATCAAAAGTTCAACTTCAACCTGGGTTACACAAGACCCTGCCTCAAAAAGGAAATGAGCTTCCATCCAGTCCCTGCTGCTGCACATTGGGACTTTGATAATGCAGACCATCTCACTTGCAGGCTTGAAGTTGGCATTGGATTTTTCCACTCTCAGCTCAATTTGTGAGCCTTGATGTGATCTAAGGCATTCAATTGTTTCATCCCCCAAGGTGCAGTGATTGGTTCAGGGTCAGGCACCCAATGCAGTCTGAGCCAACCACATGTGACTTTTCCTAAGCCAGTGGTTTGAAAGACCACAGCCCATGACCAAACATAGTTTAATCAGAAGATAGGCCAATATGTCCATGAAGCAAAAATATATACTCTCTTCTTTGCAACTTTTTACAAGATAGGGAAAGGAAATGCTCTTGAGAAGGAAAGAAAAGGTGTGGGGGAAGGAGGGGGGAGAGAGCTGTGTCTCCTTATGTAGTATTGACTGGAACTTGCTATGTGGACCAGGTTGGCCTTGATCTCCAGTTCAAGGCTTCCTGACTCTGCCTTCCTGAGATTACAGGAGTCTTTTCAAAAGGTCATTAGTAAGCCCTCATGGCCACACATAGCTGTAAATCCAGTACTCTGGATGCCGAGGCAGGAAAATAGCTGCAAGTTAGACTGAGCTACATCAAGTCCAGTGTGGGCTGTGTAATGAGACTGTCTCAAAAAACAAAACCAAGCCCCTCATTGGCAGAGTGCCTGTCAAGCACACTGAAACCCCCGGTTTCCATCCCCAGCAACACAAAATCAAGGTGCTTCGTTACAGGCTTGAGTCATCAAACCTGGCAGTCAGGAGAATGGAAAGTCAAGGTCATCTTCAGCTTTATAGTGAGTTTCAGGCTTGTCTCAACTACATGCTACATGCGATTCTATCTCCTGTGTGTGTGTGTGTGTGTGTGTGTGTGTGTGGTGTCTTCCTTTTTTTATTGTAGTAAACCAGAGTGAACGCAGGGCTTCTCAGTGGTTAGAAGAAGAGGACCCAAGTTCAGTTCCCAGCACCCATGTGAGGCAATTCACAACCAGCGATAATCTACCTCTGATGCCCTCCCTCTTCTGGTCTCCTCAGGTGCCTACACACACTTGGTGCCCAAACATACACCCAGCCACAGACACATATACATAAAATAAATAATGAAATAAATCTTTCTTTTTTTCATTTTAAATGCACATATTGGACATAAAATTTACCATTTTTTGATCATTAGTATACAACACCGTGGCGTCAGAAACAGTCACATTGCATGTAACCTTCATCATGAACGATCTCAGAATTCTTCATTACATCAAACTGAAACTATGTAGCTATTGAGTGACAGTTACCCCTACCACAGCTCCGGACAGCCTTGGTTTCTCACTTTCTTTCTCTGAATGTGCCTATTCTAGGCATTCATGTAAGAGGACTCGTTGAATAACATTCATTTTGTGACTATTTTATTTAGCCTAACACTAGGGGGGAGTTAATCAATGTGTCCAAATTTCATTTTTTTTTTGCAGTGCTTAATAATATTCTATAACAAGTGTACAATTACACCTCATAGATCCATTCATTTGTGGATGATGAATTCGGGTTGTTTCCACCTTTTGGTCACTGAAAACAATGTTGCTTTCAAACTGTGCCTGTTTTGTTTTGTTTTAACTATTCTGAGTATGTACACAGATTAGTAGAACAAATGCCATTTCTGTCTTTAATTTGTTTGCAAAGTGATCATACTGTGTTTTGTAGTGGCTGCCACATTTTAAACTCCTCCTAGCAGCTTCAAGAGTTCTGATTCCCCTGCATGCTTCCCAGTTGTTATTTTCCATCCCTGTTTTTAGTGACCATCCTAATAGATATGCAGCGACATCTACTTTGATTTTAATTTTTATTTCCCCAGTAATCCATCAATTCCCAACTACAACTGTACAGCAATTAAAAAGAATGAGATTGGCAGCTGTAACAGTGGAGTTAAGACAAGTGAGTTCAGAAAATGCCTGTGATTACCTGGCCTTGAGACTAACATTTGCACCACATTCCTAAGTCAGGCACATTTTGCATGCAATTGTTAATAAGGTTAAAGTTTGGGAGAGTCCCTCCTGGTTAAAGGAAGACAAAAGAGGGAGGATACCAGGGCCTGGTGAGAGCAGAATTCGAATTCAGGATGAGAATCTAGGGCAGGCATACCTAGCAGCTGAGCAAACTCAGAGACAATAGACAATAGACAATCTGACCCGAATTGCCTATCTAAAATTTAAATTCTGAGGTAAAGACTTTCCGGCATCAGAGGCACACCAGTTTCTAGCCCCTGAAAATCAGATATGATTTCAGAGTGGAACAGACACAATGAATAATGGGAACCTCCCGCATATTTGAGTAAGAAATTGATAGTGGGAACAATGTCAGAGGAATGTAATCTCTGCTGTAAGTGAGTGCCCCTGTCTTGAGGTCAGAGATTTGAGTTCTAACCTCCACAGGGACACCAACTGTGACCTTAAGTAATTGTCTTGGCTTTACTAACCCCATCTCCTCCTATAAACTAGTCATTACATTCCACTCTCTCAACAAATAGCAACTGGGTACCTACAGTGTGCCAGGCCCAGTATGATTTCTAAAGAGTATAGACACAGTCTCTATCATGGAGTTAAAACTGGAAAGAGAATCAGTAAATCTATACAGGTATAAGTTAATTAAAACTTTCAGGCTGGGGCTGGAGCTCAGGTAGTATGCATTAGCATTCATGAAAGCCTGGGTTCCCTAAGCCAGGAGTCTGCCTGGTGACTGCCTGTAATCCCAGCACCCAGGAGATGAGAACAGGAGAGCCAGGTGCTCAGCATCATCCTCGGCAGTATAGCAAGTTCAAGGCCAGCCTGGGCTACATGAAATCCTGTCTCAAAATAAATACATAAGAAGGTAGGACGATGCCGGGCAGTGGTGGTGCACGCCTTTAATCCCAGCACACGGGAGGAAGAGGCAGGCAGATTTCTGAGTTCAAGGCCAGCCTGGTCTACGAGTGAGTTCTAGGACAGCCAGGGCTACACAGAGAAACCCTGTCTCGAAACAACAACAAAAACAACAAAAAGGTAGGGAGATGACTTGGTGCTTACTATGAAAGTCAAAAGATCCAAGTTCAAATCCCAAGCTCCCAAATAAAAACTGGGGGTGATCATGTGTGACTGTGACACCTAAAATAAGGAGTGAGTTATAGAGGAAATACAGAATGTACACACATAGCAGCGATCAAACAAATAGAACGAGGCTTTATACAACTGTAGACGGGCAGCATAGAGAAGAGGATAAGAAGAGGGATGTGTTAGGGCCAGAGGGTGATGCAGGGTCGTGAGTGCCTTTCTGAGGAAGTTCCAGGAAACTTCTAAGGATGCCCAGAAGCCACCAAAGAGAGGGGCTTCTCACCAGAGCCCAGCAGAGGAGGCCGAGAAGAACCTGCAAAGTGAAGGGTTGGACAAGCCAGGGAGAGAGGGCCCAAGACAAGAGGTCAACACTGCGCAACACTGCCACTACGATGGAGACTAGCGTATGGTGTGCCTTCAGTGAGGCACAGGACCAGAGCAGCTTCAGGAATATGTGGGATATAGAAGCAGGACTGCCATTACTGTCACAGAAGATACCCAAGGGGCACAAGGGAACTCTAGATGTTTCCTCAAAAGCCACCAGGAGCAAGTAGAGAGTGCCCCTAGAGCGGACAGGGCCAAAACAAGGAAGATAAACACCAGCTCAGCACCTCACCCCAATGACTTCTCTCCCCACCCCCCAGGTGTGTGTGTGTGTGTGTGTGTGTGTGTGTGTGTGTGTGTGTGTATTCTGAGGTCAGAGAACAACCAATAACTTTCAGGAGTCTCTTCTTCCTCCATGTGGGTCCCAGAGAATTAAATCAGATCAGCAGCCAGCACCTTCACCAGCTAAGCCATCTCTGGGCTCTAGCTTTGGGGTTCCTATTCTTACAGAGGCCCGAGCTGTGAGTGCATTTGAAATCCCAGCAAGGTATAACTGAAAGTGCCTTGGACAACCCTTGTGGAGTCCCCTTGCCCTTCATGCCACCAGAACACCTTTATTTCCCAGGTGAAGGAAGTGGGGTGATGGCTGGCCAGTCAGAGAGGAAAGGAGGCCAAAGGTCACTGGAGCCTGGGCCTTATCTGGGGTGATTAACTGCCATCTGTGTGTCACCTCCTTGCCAGACTGTCCTTTCCTCACACTTTGGATTGACAGGCCTGAGGGTGGGTGTGGGGCACAGGGGACAAGCAAGAGACTGTAGAGTTCCTTCAGCAGGGAGCCAGGATGACAGACACCTCATCGACCTTGGGGCATTACTAGAGGACCACGGACAACCCCTATTCCCAAGAGAAGGCCTCAAATCTGGAACATAGAACCGGAGGCCTATCATTAGTCTAAACCAGGAAGGCTTGCCACTCCCAGCTACTTCCCCTCACACACTGGCCCTATTGTTGATGAACAAGTTGGCTGCTTCTCTAAAGTGGCTAAAATTTGGCCCAGCTTCCAAGGCTTTTCCTGGTCAGATCAGGTGACGATTCTAGGAGACGTTTGGAGAAGGAGAGGATCACCTGCTTCCAGCAGGTGAGACTAAATCCATTTAACAGACCGGTTGCTGCCAGTTTACAAATAAAACACAGGCCATGAAAGCTGCCTTTGTTCCCTGGAAGCGGCCTTCCCCCCGCGCTGAGGGCTGAGGTTAGATTAGCAATTTGTCCTTTGTGAAAGGCTTACCTCATTGTTTTAATGTTTATTTATCAATTTGCATCTTCTAGCAGTTTCGACCCAGCTCTGGGGGCCCACTTCCCCCACATCTCGCTGCTCATTTTACCTCGGGTGGCAGGGACCCAAACCAAGACTCGGACCTGAACCTCCTGCAAATCGGCCCTCAACTTCTCTTTCTGCACGGGTTCAAGCTCTTTGGCTTTCGCCTGGCTGAGGCACAGAATAGGAAGCCCGGTCCAGGAAGGAAAGATGGCTCCACCAGATGAAAGGGATCTTTTTCATCTGAGATTTCTAACACAAAACTGCCCTCAGAGCCGGGCGTGGTGGCGCACGTCTTTAATCCCAGCACTCGGGAGGCAGATGTCTTAAGCATCTCACTGTACACAGGAACTGTACCATCCCAACTCCCTCACCTGGGGTATTTTTTGCTTAAGGATATCTTGTATACCTTTCAGGTTAAAAATAAAATCATAGAGCCTGGGGAGATGGTTCAGAGGGTAGACATCCTTGCTCTGCAAGCACGAAGACCTGAAATTGAATCTCCCAGGCACACATAAAAAGCTCTCGACATGCCTGTGAGTATGCCTGTGATTCTAGCACTGGGAACCCAGATACAGTTCCCAAGAGCTGATCCACCAGCCAGCTTCAGGCTCAGAGAGAGACCCTCTCTCAAGCAAAAGCCTCATACACACACACACACACACAGCCTCTCCCACTCCCTACTCCCCTACTCCCTCATGCCCCCACTCCCCACCCCTGAGACAGGGTTTCTTTGTATAGCCCTGGCTGTCCTAGAACTTGCTCTGTAGACTAACTAAGCCTCCAACTCAGAGATCTGCCTCTCTCTGCCTTCCAAGCGCTGGGACTGAAGGTGTGAGCCACCAAGGTTTGTTTTGTTTTTGAGACTGTGTCTCAGATAGTTCAGGCTAGCCAGGAACCCTGTAAATATGTGAAAATGATCTTAAACCAATCCTCCTGGCTCTCCTTTCCAAGTGCTGGGATTACAGGTGCTTACTACCACCACGCCAAACCAAGAAAGCCACGAAGAAATGTTTTAGGACTTGACTAGACCTAAGACTATATATAGTTCAGTGGTAGATCATTTACCTAGCAGGCACAAAGCCCTGCGCTCAACTTTTAGTATGGCAAATTAATTAACAAAAATAACATAAAAATGAGAAATCTTGGGCGTTGGCTATAGGTTGCCTGGTGTGTACAAGTCTCCCCAACTCTGATTCCTGCACTTCAGAATAAAATTATGCAGGCTTGGCAGAGTTGTGTATACTTCCCAGCACTCAAGAGGCAGAGAAAGAAAATTTCTGAGTTCGAAGCCAGCCTGGTCTATGGAATGTATTCCAGAAGCTAGGGCAACACAGAGAGACCTAGTCTCAAAAAAAAAAAATTTTTTTTTAAATCAAATTAAAACCCAATTTCCACCAATGTGGTTGGTTCACAGCTGTTTCTCAGCACTGGAGGCAGAGGCAGGAGGATTAGGGGCTGAAAGTCATTTCTGAAGTGGATTCCAGACCAGCCTGGACTGGTCAAGCCCTGTTGTAAAAGTAAATAAATCAATGACTTCAAACACTCACCATACGTAGCTCATCAGTTGTCACAAGTAGATCACATGACAGAGGTGTTGACCAGGATCATGTGGGTCAAAGGAAATGGGGCATATGAAGACTCTGGTGCCTGTTTCTCAGTGTTGCTAAGAACCCCAAACTCGTGTGTGTGTGTGTGTGTGTGTGTGTGTGTGTGTGTGTGTGTGTGCTCGCACACGCACGTACGTGCATGTGTGAATGTGTATGTGTGCTCTTGGGGGCAGGGTTGCTTAAGGCTGGAGCCAGACACTGGGTTCCTACTGAAAGCTCACACATTTTATACATTTAAAAAATTTTCTTCCACATGTGACACATCTTGTGTTGTTTCCCCGCCCCACCCCCCAGAGAGGCTAAAATGATATTCTAGGCTTGCTTGATACAGAAAAAAAAAAAAAATCTAGTATCAGAGTTATTTATTTATTTATTTATTTATTTTGAAAGTAGAACTTTTTTTTAACTTGGATTATTCAGAACGTTTCTTAAAACTTGAATTATTCAAAGGAAATCAGAAGTTTGGTTTAATGCATAAAACGGAGTGGGGACACATACAAAAATCTTGGGCCTAAGGACACGTAAAGGAGAGATAGGAGGACTACAGTGGAGTTTTCTACAAAGTTACTGAAGGTTTGCTGGGGGAGACAAGGCTGTTTCACCAGCATAAGTGACTTCAGGAGGAGTGTCATAGGCTAGGAAAAGGGTCCGGGCACAGCAATCACTGCAGAGAGCCTTCGGAGCCTCAGACCTTCGGAGCTTCAGAGCTGATCTTGCTGTCCCACAATGCAGGTAAAAGAGAGTGAGGCAGATGACAAAAGCAATTGTTGGGGCCCAAACCACACAAACCACACAAATGCCAATCACAGTCAGACAGAGATAGTTTATTGAGCGCATACCCTAAAACTGATTGGACAGGGCTGAAGCTCAGAACTTGGGGCCTGAGGCTACAACCCTAAGCATTTCCCATGGCTGGTTTTTCAAGGAAAAAACACAATGAGCTCATGCACAGGTACTGCTCAGTGCTGCTCAGTGGTCAGCTCATACTCAAACTATTTTAAATATAAAAGTTCATACTGACCTTTAATTTGTTGGGTTCTATAGAAAGCTTTGTGCAATTTCTTAAGATTAACAAACTTCTTACAGAATATAACAGAATTTGCCTTACAGAAGCTTTGCAATTTTATGAGGTCCCATTTGTCAATTCTTGATCTTACAGCACAAACCATTGCTATTCTGTTTAGGAATTTTTCCCCTGTGCCCGTATCTTCGAGGCTTCTCCCCCCACTTTCTCCTCTATTAATTTCAGTGTCTCTGGTCTTATGTGGAGGTCTTTGATCCACTTAGACTTGAGCTTCAATAAGCTGGAGTGGGGGCTGGTGAGATGGCTCAGTGGGTAAGAGCACCTGACTGCTCTTCCGAAGATGTGGAGTTCAAATCCCAGCAACCACATGGTGGCTCACAACCATCCGTAACGAGATCTGACTCCCTCTTCTGGAGTGTCTGAAGACAGCTACAGTGTACTTACATATAATAAATAAATAAATCTTAAAAAAAAAACTGAAAAGCTTTTAAAAAAATAAAAGAAGCGGGAGTGGGTGGGTAGGGGAGGAGGAGGGGGGGGATATAGGGAACTTTCGGAATAGCATTTGAAATGTATATAAAGAAAATAATAAAAATAAATTTAAAAAGAATATAACAGAATATGTGATCAGCATGACCTTGCTCTGGGTTAAGTTATTTTTCTATGTCAATGACTGGCAGGCATATTACAGCAACAATATGAAGTAGCTAGCAGGCATGGAACAAAATGGCTACAGCTATGCTAGGCGGGCAGACCCCAACACTAGCAATCAAGGTGCCAACCAACATTTTTTAAAGTGTATTTATTATGTACACAGTGTTCTGCCTCATATATGCCTACACACCAGAAGAGGGCACCAGTTCTCATCACAGATGGTTGTAAGCCACCATGTGGTTGCTGGGAATTGAACTCAGGACTTCTGGAAGAGCAGCCAGTGTTCTCAACCTCTGAGCCATCTCTTCAGCTCCCAGTCAAGCAACATTCTTAGACAACATTCATTGTGTAAGTCCCAAAGTGCACAGTGTTGGGGTACAGAGGAAGCTGCCAGCCAGTGGTACATCCTATAGCAATTCCCCAAGCAATTCTCATCCTTCTTGTTTCCTTTGTGGTTATGAAGGTCAATTTCTTTAGGAGCCATCCTAAGATCCCCACAAAGCTCAAGAGGCTTGCGGGAAGCCAAGTTCCTCAGAAATTTTCAAAAGGGTCCATCTCAATGCTGGCTGCACTCCGGTCTTCTTAGAAACCTGCTACACTGGAAACACTAGCAGCTAGTAGGACAAGGAGACAAATTCAGTCACAATCACCCTCCTTCTCTTCATGCTCTTCCTCACCAATGCCGTAAGAGGCTTCAAGAGAGACTGGTGGAAAAGCAGACTCATGCCAACATGAGCTCCTTTGGTGAAACAGAGCAGTCCAGGCACCTCTTGGGGCTCAGCAGGGAGTTGGTTCTCTGAACTTCTAGTCCCATGGAGCTACAAGATATCTGGTGCTTCCTCCTTTAGCTAGTTTAAACTTTTCTTCTTAATCCAGCCTGGAAGCCCATCCACCTTTCAGTAGTGGCAGGTTTGCCACAGGAGGAGGTTTTCTGGCCTGGTGCAGCAAGGACAGGGCCCTCCCCTGCAGCCTTTCTCAGTTCTCTTTGCTCACACCTACACTTCATTGTCTCTGGTTCCAACCTGGGTTCTTCCCTGTCTTCTTCAGCTGCTTCCTTCTCCCCAGGCTTTGACATCCCTGTGATAAAAGAACTTGGGCTCCTAGAGCACAGAAGCAGTGTTTTACTGTCTTGCCTTTAGATCATGAGAAGTCACAGACAGGGAGAGGAAGCCAGCCTCCTCCTTCAGTGGTTTGCACACCATACCGGACTGCTGTTTCTTTGTTCCCAGGCCATGGGCATCACATGAGATCCACAGATCTTTGCTCCACTAGGCCCTTTAGCCAATAAGGTCATTGGATCCTCTACAACAAACTTATAATTGAGTCATAGCACATTTTATCAGGTGAGCCAGCAACCTTCACTCTATTTATTTATATATTTATTGAAACAGGGTCTCATGTAGCACAGACTAACCTCAGACTTAATATGCAATGAATTCTAACCTTGAACTATTAATCTCTATGTTTCTACCTCCTGAGTGCTGGGTTTATACTGGCTTTAATTTTATTTTTTCAGCTTCTAGGCTACTGGATGGACCTGTTGCAGAAGTAACTTAAAAGTAAAGACATTGTACCCATCAAGACTGCTCTCCAAATCAGCCCCAGCACCTGACCGTCTTGCCTTCCAGAGACTTTTGTAGGCAGCCAGCCATTCCGACAACCTGGAAAGTTCTGCCACAGATAGTCACTTAACAGAGGTTTCCATGAGTTGTTGGCAAGGTATTTTACAAGGCATAAAGGGAGGCAAGGGGTGAAGGATACACAGGAAAAAGAATAGAGAAAAGTGAACTAAGAAGAAATTCTGTGGGAAGCCACATGTGCTGTTGCAGGGTGGCACAGCTACTGCTGGCCACCACGCATAAGTTTGGGCAAACAACCAATGCGTACTTATGCAGTAAAGTTTTTCGTCAAAACACTACCTGGCCCGGGCATGATAATGAGGAAGTACTGAGAGAATAACCAATCAGATGTGAGACATGCAAATGAGGTATGTTAATGAGGTTTTGTGAGGTACTGAGAGAGAATAACCAATCTGATGAGGAACATGCAAATGAGGTAGAATGCACAACCAATCCGGGTGTGAGACACGCCTCTCCTAGGCCTATATAAGCAGCACCAGTTCTGGGCTTGGGTGTCTTCGCCTACAATCAAGCTCTCCCAATAAACGTGTGCAGAAGGATCCTGTTGCAGCGTCGTTCTTGCTGCTGAGTTGGACATGCGCAAGAAAATTCCGTTCTTTTTCTTCTTCAAATACTTTCATAAAAGTTAATATTGTGGAAGCACATCCTTCAGGCAAACCCCTCCCACACCTTCTACCCTTCCCTACCCACTCCTTCTATTTATGGGAGGACTTAGAGACAACTCATTTGTGTGCTAATGACTGCATCCAGGGGTGGGAGTTCTAGCCTCCTTAGTGGAATGACCTGAGTTACTGAGCCTTGGGGCTCTTTCTGTTGGGTTTGGCTTGCTTTGGCTTGCTTTGCTTTATTTAGAGACAATGTCTTCTTGATATATAATTAAATCTGGCCTATACTGGAACTTGAATTGTAGCCCAGGCTGACTTCAAGTTCATGATTCTACTGCCTCAGCCATGAGCCACCCACCACACGCAGTTTCTTTGTTGTGTGTTTTTGTACTGCTAAGGATTGAATCATTATGAAATGGGGATGTTACTGGGAAAGAAGAGACATTGACAAATGGGAAAGAAGCTGAAGTTCTGCTGGGGCAGCTTCTAACTGAGCCAGGATCTTCTGCTGTAATGGAATACCTTCAAGAATATTTGCTTGCTAGTTTGTTTATTGAAATAAGGTCTTGTTATGTATCCCAGGCTGACCTAGAACTTGTGGCAACTCTCCTTCTTTGGCTTTTTTCCAACTCATACCCCCTGCCTTCCAAAGGAGCATTGTGGCATAATCCAATGATTCACTAAGTTGAATCTGAAAATTAATTGGGCATCATTTTTTCTTTAGTTTCTGAAGGTTAGCATGAAGATCACATTTCATGTCTTATGTGAGGTCTTTTCTCCAAGGTTAGTGAGAAAGACATCAGGCTCCCTTCCTACTGGGTTCCTTTCTCTCTTGTGGTCAGTACTGAAGACTCCAGATTACAGAACTCACTGCTGAAGAGAATTGCTCCTTGCTTTGCTATTACAAAATGATCAGCCCACAGCTGCCTGAGCCTGTTGGGGGCTTACTGAGTTCCCAGGATAACTAGATTTTAGATTGAGCAGCTTTTCCTGGGGGACAGTTTGAATCCATGAAGTATTAGAAGTCTAAACTAAATGAGCAAAATATAAAACAATGAAGTGCTCTTACACATTCATTTCAAGATTTCTGTAACTTTTGTCCATTAAGATGAAAAGAGACAAGGTTCAATACTCAAACTCTAATTTGGCCTAGACCCTCAGTCAGTGGTACTTACTTCGAGACGCCCTTGAGTGAGAGAGACACCAATACTCAGATCAATGCAAAAGCAAGAGGTTTCTTTTCCAGCACACCAGGGTTGACCTTCAATGAGTCCCTCAAGGCGAGTGACTAGAAGGCGACCCCAAATGGCTATTACAAGCAGTTTTTATACTTTTAGGGACACATTACATCAGAAAGGTTGCAGTTTAAACTTATTGGCTGAGAATATTGACCTTTAAATCTATTGGTTAGCAGGCATGGGCAGATCATGAAATGAATTTGAACTCTATCTGGGACTTTCCAGAGGGACAGGTGACTATCAGTCAGTACATTCTGTGGTTTTTCTCAGGAATGTTCCTGCTCCTCCTGAGAACTGGATGGAGAATGGAATTTGGCCTACCCTTGACCCCAGGTGGGACAGGGAAGCTTTAAGGAGGGTGTGGGACTGGAAAAAGCCCTTAGGGTCCCTCAGCCTCCAATCTTCTTTCTTTAATCAAGTGTAATCTTTATGCTTTGTGTCTGAGTTGAGTTTTAGAATTTTCCAGAAGGAGTCTGAATTCAGTTCTACAGAACTGATACTACCACCAGTATCAATTCTTTCTAAAAACCATGGTTTCTCTGTGGGAATAAACAACAGTCTCCCTGTCCTCTAGCACAGGCAGACAGCAGAAAGGCCTCCTTCTATCCCCATCCCACTTCCCCTCTAGTTTAATAACATGGCAGAGGCACAGTTGAGCAGAGGCCATGATTCAGGCTTTCCTGGAGACTCAAGGCCTTGTTAAGGCTGCCTGAAAGCACTCTCCCTTCCTGCCACCAAGGCTGGCATTCTTTCACAGTTTCACAGCTGACCCTGATGCACACATTAATTTATTTTTCCTGAATCCAAATTGTTAAAATATTCCAGGGTCAGGATCCTTGCTATTTCCAAGCCAATCGTTCCCCTTTACATTCCCCAGGGGTCATCTGGAGAACTTAACTCCTTTGGCTGTTTTTAAACCAGCTGACTCAATAGAACCACAACTCTGTGTATGTGCATGACATGAATGTGTGAGTGCTTGTGAGTGTGTGTATGCATGCATGCATGTGTATGTATGTGAGCTATGGCATGCAAGTGGAAGTCAGGGAAGACAATTCTCAATTCCTACCAGGTAGGTCTCCTGAATCCACTCAGGTCCCCTCGTTTGGTGGCAAGTACCCTTACCTGCTGAGCTGGCCTCTCCAATCCCCTCACAACTTGTAGAGTCTGGCTTGTTCATCTATTATAAAGGTTTGGAGATTAATTCATCCTCATTCAGGCATCAGAACCTTATCCTTTCTATTCCTGGTTGAGTTCCTTGGAACAAATATGGCACAGCTTGGAGAATCACTGACCAGCTTTAGGAACGTTTGAATCATTTCCAGCTCAGGATGATCATGAACCATGCTATCATAAAAAGTCTTACACAAGTTTATTGTGTGAGCATAAGTTTTTATTTCATGTGGGCAGCCATTTACCTGCCTCTGCCTCCCAAGTGATAGGATTAAAGGCATGGACCACCACACCCAACCTTATTTATTTATTCATTCATTAAGAGACAGATTCTCTCACTGCACCTGGAGCTCACCGATTTAACTAGACTCAATGCACAACGAGCCCTAAGATTCCTCCTACTTCTGCCTCAGTGTTTGGAATACAGGTGCAAACTTCTGTGTTTTATATGTGATCTGTATGTGGATTTTAGGAGATCAAATTCAGTTGATGTTTGTGAAGCAAGCACTTTACTGACTGAGCCACTTCCCTAACCCTGCTGCTGCTTGTTTGGTTGTTTGGGATTTTTTGGTTTTGTTTTGTTTTGTTTTTTGAGACAGAATGTCATATAGCTCAGGTTGGCAACAAGCTTACTAATAAGCCACTGCTGGCCTTGAACTACTGAATGTATGGCCTGTACCACCCTAGTAAGAAAGTGACAGGGGTGCTACCATGAGCAACTTTCTTTGAGACAGGCTTTCTTATACACAGCTGTATAGGCATTGAACTACTGAAGTTTTGCCAATCTTCACCAAAATCTAGAATTTATTTGCTCTTAAACTTTCTAAAATTTCATTTATTATTGTGTATGTGTGCATTACAGGAAGACAGGGCACATGTATTATCAAAGCACAACTTTATGGAGTTGGTCCACTCCTCCCCCCATTACATGGTTTTCAGGAATCAGGCTGGGCGGTGAGACTTATGAAACAAGTGCTTTTACCCACTGAGCCATCACATGGGCCCTTATCTTAAGATGCCTCAAAGAAAAACATTCTTTTGTTTTAGCTTTGTTTGTTGAGTCTTTTATGGGAAGGATGGGGAGAGTTGAGACAGGGTCTTTTACTCTATAGCTCAGGCTAGCCTTCAGGAGACTATTCTCCTGCCCAAGTCTCCTGCCCAAGACAATAACTGAATCCATTGTTGGTGGGATTGCAAGCTGGTACAGCTAACTACTCTAGAAATAAGTCTGGTGGTCCCTCAGAAAATTGGACATATTACTATGTGAGGACCCAGCTACACCACTCCTGGGCATATACCCAAAAGATGCTCCAACATATAACAAGGACACATGCTCCACTATGTTCAAAGCAGCCTTATTTATAATAGCCAGAAGCTAGAAAGAACCCAGATGTCCTTCAACAGAGGAATGGATACAGAAAATGTGGTACATTTACACAATGGAGTACTACTCAGTTATTAAAAACAATGACTTCATGAAATTCTTAGGCAAATGGATGAAACTAGAAAATATCATCCTGAGTGAGGTAACCCAGTCATAAAAGAGCATACATGGTATGCACTCACTGATAAGTGGATATTAGCCCAAAAGCTCAGAATACCCAAGATACAATTCACAGACCACATGAAGCTGAAGAAGAAGGAAGACCAAAGTGTGGAGGCTTTGGGCCTTCTTAGAAGATTGAACAAAATACTCATGGGAGTAAATATAAAGACAAAGTGTGGAACAGAGACTGAAGGAAAGGCCATCCAGAGACTGTCCCACCTGGACTGAGCATGGGGTCCCCAGTGGAGTAGTTAGAGACAGGACTGAAGGAGCTGAAGGGGTTTGCAACTTCATAGGAAGAGCAACAATATCAACCAACCAGACCCTCCCCTTCCCCCAGAGCTCCCGGGACTAAACCACCAACTAAAGAGTACACATGGAGGGGCCCATGAATCCAGCTGCATATGTTGCAGAGGATGGCCTTGTTGGGCATCAATGGGAGGAGAGGCCCTTGGTCCTATGAAGGCCTAAGAGTCCCAGTGCGGGGGAATGTCAGGGCAGGGAGTTGGGAGTGGTTGGGTAGGTGGGGGAATACCCTCATAGAAGCAGGGGGAATGGGAATGGGGTAGGGGGTTCCGGGGGGGCAGAGAAAGAGGATAACATTTGAAATGTAAATAAAGAAAATATCCAATAAAAAAAGAGATTTATCTCAGGTCAATATGTGATCATTAGACCAATTAATTCAGCTCACTACTAGGCAACAAGATTATATCACCACAAATGATGAAGAAAAGATTTTGGATAGATAACATCTCTACCCAAAATTCCTAGCAAATAATAGAAGGGAAAGTCTTAGCTTTACAAAAGTAAAACAGCAGAACCTTTAAAAATATGATGAAAAAAAAAAAAAAAAAGCTTCAGGCTTGGCATGGTGGCCCATACCATATTCCCCTGGGAGTCGAAGACAAGAGGATTAGGAATTTGAGGCCAGCCTGAGCTACATAGCTCGTTTAGGCCAGCATCAGACTCACAAAGATAAGAAAGAACTGACTCCACAAAGGTGGCTTCCGATTTTCTCATGCATATTGTAATACATTTGCCTCCACATACACAACATAGACATACATACATACATACATACATACATACATTACATATACATTCATGATAATGGAAATGGAAGAAAGGTAAGGATTGAAGGGGAAGATATAACACTTGTATTATTTGCAGACAATGTAATCTTTGTAGAAAAAGCAGCAAAATCAAGCAAACCACACACACACACACACACACACACACACACACACACACAGCTGCTCCATGAAGTGACAGAAGACTGGAACAATTTATAAGGTTAATCCACTCACCATAGGAGGAATACAGAAATAGAGCCCTGAGCAAAGTCTTCTAGAAAGGCATGTTTTCATAAGCCCCACCAACATGAATTGCTTTGACCTTCGTTAAGGGGTTGAGAAGGAGGACTGACAGGGAGGAAGGTGAGGGAGGAAGAGAGAGGAAGGACAAGAGGGAACAGATGGAGGAGGGACCTTCCAGGATTGCAGACTTTAAAGTGTTCAGTCTAGCCCCTCATAGGAAAAAAGTGTGACTATCTCTGCTCTAAATCAGTGACAATCATCTAGAAAACATAGCTTTAAAACAAGAGCACTCACAATAGAAACAAAAACACAAAATATCTAAGAAGTAGCTAAATGAACAATTCATCAATTCAAAGGATGTGCTAAGCGAAATTCAAGTTCAGTAAGACTTTTTCCAGTTAATTATGAGTTTATTCTAAAATTTATGTGCAAAACAGAGGTAGCTAATTGACTTTATAAAAGACTGAGGAGGAAGACTCAACTTAGCAACATATACTGAGGTATATGTAAAAACAAGAACAATAAAAATGCCATGTAGTGTACCTACAGACAGACAAACTGATATTGGGACAGAAAAGGACTTCTGAGTTAGACAGAAGGCATTGACAGAAACAGAACCAAGACATAAAGAACTTTTCTTTCTTTCTTAAGATTTACTTATTCCTTTTGAGTACTCTATCTGTATGTACACCAGCATGCCAGAAGACGGCATCAGATCACATTAGGTAGTTGTGGCACACCATGTGGTTGCTGGGAACTGAACTCAGGACCTCTGGAAGGGCAGCAGTGCTCTTAACAGCTGAGCCCTCTCTCCAGCCCCCAACAGAGTTTCAGAGTTTCTTTTTTTTTTTTTTTTTTTTTTTTTTTGGTTTTTCGAGACAGGGTTTCTCTGTGTAGTCCTGGCTGTCCTGGAACTCACTCTGTAGCCCAGGCTGGCCTCGAACTCAGAAATCCGCCTGCCTCTGCCTCCCAAGTGCTGGGATTAAAGGCGTGCACCACCACAGCCCAGCCCAACAGAGTTTCTTAAAACAGACTTCTATAAAAGACCAAACACAATTTAAGTACATTGAAATTAGCAATTTCTGTTCATCGAAGAATTCATTTAGATAAAGTTAAAAGAAAGAGAAGATGGGAAATGATGTTTGTTCTGTCTAGAACCACCAAGGAATGCTTAACTATATATGTGGGTAAAATACAAGAAGTGACCACAGAGTCATGAGGCGACCATGCTGAAAGGAGGAAGGCCTAGCACCCAGGTTCAGCAAGGCTGAGTCAGGACCAAGCAGCAGCTTCCACAGCTAAGGTTTGTGTGGGTATTGTCTCAGCAAAGCTGAAATTGTTCTTCTTTGCCACCAATTAGTGGTGCAAGGCTTTCTACCCATTTAACTTACAAAATTACTATAATTTTATGCATACCTGTACCCATATATATCCATGTGCATATCTGGTGCCTGCAAAGACCAGAAGAGGACACCAGATCTCCTGGAACTGGAGTCACATAGTGAGCCACTATGAGGGTGATGGGGCCTCTGGAAAAGCTCTTAACCAATGAGTCATCTCTCCAGCTCTCAACATTTTGTTGTTGTTGCTGCTGCTGCCACTGTTTGACTCAGGATCACGTGAACTTCTGATCCTCCTACGTCTGTCTCCCAAACGCTGAGCTTGCACATGAGGCTCCACACACCAGGCTCAGGTGGCTCCAATCCAAGGCTTTACACATTCCTAACCAGCCAATGCAGAGCTTTGCCCGCGTCGAGCAAGCACACTGCTACCTGTGCTACAGCCCCAGTCCGTCACCTAACCTTTGGTTTATAGTTTTGCAAGTACATTCACACTTATGTGGAAAGGGTTGTTTTTGTTAGTTTGTTTTGATTTTCACGTTCTCTTCATATATAAAAATGGAGTGAGATATGCTAATCAAGGCATCCCTATGGCCTAGTCAGACATCAATGTGAGAAGAGGCCCTTTGTCCTATGAAGGCTCTATGCCCCAGTGTGGGGGAATGCCAGGGCCAGAAAGTAGGAGTGGGTGGGTTGGTGAGCAGAGGGAAGGGGGAGGTGAGAGGGGGAGGGTGTTTTTCGGAGGGGAAACCAGGAAAGGGGATAATATTTGAAATGTAAATAAAGAAAATATCCAATAGAAAAAAAGCAACATTAAATAAAACATTTGTGCATGTGTCTTAACTATTTTTAAAAAGTTATTATAAATGTATTTGTCACTTGAGCAATGCTATTTGGGGGTAGAAGTGGGGATGGAAGGGCAGTTCCATTTCAAATAAGATCATACTTTATAAAATTTAAATTGAGCAAACTTTCAAAATGGTTTAGTTGATAGGAATCTTGAAATTCTATTAAACAATAACTGGTATATAAAAAAAGAAGGAATCCCTAAACTTTGAATTTCAGAATCTAACTCTATGGATTACTTTTTAATGTGAAGTATCAGCACACATGGGTCAGCAGGTGATATTCATAAAAAAAAAAAGTTAGTGCTGTGGAGTTGGAGAGATGGCTCAGTGGTCAAGAACGTGGTCTGCTCTCCCATCGGGCCCAGGTCTGGTTCCCAGCATCCACATCCCCCTGCCCACAACCACCTGTAACTCCAGCTCCAGGGCATCTATCTGATGCCCTCTGCTGGACGCTCCAGGCACTTACACTCACAGGCAAACACCAGAGACAGGCATAAATGCTAAAACTTTAAAAAGATAAAAATAAATCTTTCTCTCACGCCAATTAATTGTGCTGCTCATGCTGGTCTTAAAGGCCTGAGCTGCAGTCCTCACCCTCCCAAGTAGCTGGAACTACAGCTGCACAACCCTGACTTCCCAGCCAGATAGAAATTTCATGTCGTGTGACCTACAAACAAAAAAGATTGCTCTCTGCAGAATTTTCTTCGAAGTTGTTGCTATCTATTCTAGTAGTTTTGATACTAGCTGTTTCTTACTCGTTGGGATCTTTGCCCTGTAACTATTGGTACTTCCATCCTAGTGTAATCTGGGGAGAGCCACCTGGAGAGTGAGCGCATCTTATCCAGGGGCCTGGTAGGGCTAGCATGTCTGCCCTCTCTTCTGTGACGCTCTCTTCCACTGGACCTGTTAACCTGAAGCTCTCAGGCCTGTTGCAGGGAAATATTAAATAAGACGACCTGGCACGTTCCCACGCTTGTGCCTCTGCCCCGTGGCCTGGCCAGCCATGTACTGGCAGGCAAAGGCCGACCTGTTTTTATCTTGTGGAGGCTCTGCCTCAGAGCTCCACCGGCTCACTAGGTTCCCATTGGCGGGTCCAGCTGCGTGAAGGAAAACAGAACACAAACTTAGCTCAGAAACAATGGTAACACAATCTCTGGGCACAACAACTAAAACCAAATCTTGTAAGCCTTATTAAAATCTGATCCCTCTGGTGGCGAATCTTTGCGGATCCACCATGATACCAGGAAACTCTAGCAGCTACATCTTACCCCTCTCTGTCCCATTCCAAAAGGGGGCTTAACTCTCTCCAGCTACCTCACTTCCTTCGTCCAATCCGGAAGTCCCACCTACTCACCCAGTGATTGACTCCTTTATTCACTAGGGGATTGGTTCACAAGAAGCCACCTGAGACGTTCCTCGTTCCTCCTCTCTCCTGCGAGAGCAAGCAGCACAGAGCCATCAACAACACAGGCCTGTCTCCCTTCTCATCTCACCACCTCCTCCTTCCCTTCAAGGTTGAATGGAATAAAGAGCAATTATCTACACTAAGCCTGACCCAATGTGGTTGAGAAAAGATGTGTTCGCACAGTAAAAGAAAGCCACTATTGCAACTAAATAGTATTAAATGAACAGGTAATTTGATATCCTAAAACTTGATGATCAAGGATATCTGAGAGTATCTTACCATACTGAAAGTGAACGTGTGGCCTCCTAGCAATGCAGATTCCTTAACAGGCCAAGTAGCGCTATCAAAAGGTAGGAAAATAGCTGTCAAGCCATGGAGCCTTTTGAACTTAAAGTTGGGAGAAAACCTTGTACCACTCTGTAGAGGTTAGGTCTAGTTCTTGCCCCGGGGCCCATACTCCCAGAAATAAGACTCAGACTCATAATATATTTACAAATACCTTGGCCACTGTGGTGGTTTGCATATGCTTGGCTCAGGGAGTGGCACTATTTGGAGATGTTGCCTTATTGGAGGAAGTGTGTCACTATACACTAGAAGTCAGTCTTCTCCTAGCAGCTTTCAGATGAAGATGTAGAACTCTCAGCCCCTCCTGCACCACGCCTGCCTGGATGTTGCCATGCTCCCACTTTGATAATAATGGACTGAGCCTCTGAACCTGTAAGTCATCCCTAATTAAAGGTTGTCCTTTATAAGACTTGCCTTGGTCATGGTTCCTGTTCACAGCAGTAAAACCCCAAGATAGCCATACAGCTAGGCTCTTCTCTGACTAGAGTCATACCTTAAGTTAACCCATGGGGCTGTGATAGGCAACCTATCACAGTCCCACATCTCCTTCCTTTCTTTTTTATCACAGTCCCACAATAACCCATTTATTTTCATCTTCATTCTGACATATGACTGGTGCCATGGACCTGTGCTCAGGTACCATACATCCCTCTCATCTCCTCTTCCTGATGAGCCTCGCAGAAATCTCAGAATTCTTTTTCCTCCCACCTTCTGTTTCCTGCCTTAGCCATAAGCCATAGGCTTTTTAATCCACATCCATACAATACACAAGATATTCTTTCTACAACACTATAAGGCTTCTTGCCCTGTGTTCTGCAACTGTGCCTTAGTTTAATAAACAGAAACATGTTACATAGCCACTGAGACTCTTTACTGTGTGAAAGATGTGACCCAGCACAGGCCTCAGGATAAAGCAGACACATAAAGGCCTCCAGCTCAGAGCCTTGAGCCTTGCATCATACCCCTGATCATCTTTGCCACAATTCTAGTTGTCTATTCACAAATACAGTTTCATATAGGAAAGAAACACTGGCAATTTTTGTCCTAATTGAAGAAATACATAGAAAGAAGGAATACACCAAATATGTTTAGTTAGAAGACTTTTATTAAAATCAAAGATGAAAGCAAACATGTTTTTGTTATAATAGTTTAATAACATAAAAGGACACAAAATTAAAAGCACACAGTAGCTTATTGCTTCACCTAAGCTGAGGACAGCGATGGAGCTGAATTATTAAACAAGCAGTTGTGATAACTCTCGATGGTGAAGACCGAGCTGTGTTGCTAGTGAGGGCAAATGCCTTGCCCTTGGAATTGCCCAGCAGGACAGTCCTAGGCCATGCTGTACCATAAATGGACTGAATCACACAGGTGGCTTGTCCTATGTGTACCGTGGTTGACAAAAAATACAAATAAATAAAACCTGTTTATTCAAAAATGTTCTGTTTATAACAAACAGCATTGCATTTTATCCCCCCAGGGAATAGAGCTTCAGCGAACACTGCAGCGCTAGGTGACATCTTTATCAGCCCTCATAAACCTTGATTGAATACACAGCGATAAGACCTGTTTAAACTGTCCTCCTCCTGATAAGCCTCGGAGACTGTGCCAGCCCTAGCAACGACTGAAAAAGAGGCCTCTTCAAACCTCAAAGTGCTGCAGTTAGACTCCCTGCGAGTGCTGTGCTGGGAGGGAACCCAAGTACTGGGGTACAGGCTCTTCCCCTGGCTTCCTAGGGGACTCTGGGATTACTTCAGAACCTCTGGGGGAACCTGGGTTGAGTGAATGGCTAGAGAGAAAAGGTGCTTTAAACCCAACCAGGGTCCATTTCAGCTTGTACTTCTCCAAGCACAGAGAACTCTGGAGAGGTCCTTGTAAAATATTTGGGGATGGTCAGCTCCACTTTCCTTTCAGCCCACATCATAAAGAGAAGTACAACTCTACAAAGAGGGAGACATCAGCTTTCTCCAGGCAGCTCGAGACAGATTTCTCTGGCTGCTTTGCCTTTTGCTCTTAGCTCTAGAGCACTGTTTCCCATCACCTTTGGCTACTTCAGATCCTTTGTACAAGTGCCTATGTTATCCAGAGCCCACAGTGCTCTGCTCCTCAAGGCCTGCAGGAGGCAGGGCAGTGGCAACAGAGTCCTCCTCCTCTCTCTCAAGTCAAGCAGGTCCCAGGATACAGCACCTTGGAGATCAAGGCTTCTGGCTCTAGTCCTGTCCTTCCCCTACTGTCTACAACTCTTCAAATAAAAAAGGAGATAAATGGAGTCAATGGGTCTTTCAAGTCTTAAAAGTGGTTTAGGGATCTTATTTTGTTTTTGAGGTGTTTTTTTATTTGTTTTATTCATTATTCACGTGTATATATGATTATCTGAGTGTGTACAATGTGTTCGTAAGTGTGTGTGTGCACACGTGCACGCGTGTGTGTGTGTTCAGAGGGCTAAGTTGAGGACTCCATTCTCTCATCCATCTTGGGTTATGTATTAAATGAGTTGGCCATAGTATCCATAAAAACTATATATGCATGTACATCAAAACACCCTGCTGTAAACTTAAAATATATACATTTTAACATTTCCATTAATTCAAATAACTCCATGGAAAAGCATTCTCTACATGCCCTAAAGATTCTTGTGCCCCCAATATTTTTAAATGAAACTTAATTTGCATGATGGACTGTCAAAACTAGAAATACAGTGTGTCATTTCCTGCCTGAATAAAATACAGGTTTTCACAATCACCTCTGACAAGCGGATGATAACAAAATTTCCCCACTGGACATGCAGTGAGGACAGAGCCTGAGCCTGGAGGGCCTCAGCAGAGCATCCTTCAGCTTTGGCAGAACAGCCATGGAGGGGAATTCCGTCCTGTGGGAAACACCTGGCCTCTGAGGGAACGATGGGTTCTCAGGCAAGTTTGCAAATGAACCCAGCAAAACAAGGTTACCTCTAGGAAAAAGAATCTGTTTTTCTTTCTTTTCTTTTTTCTTTCCTTTTAACAATTTCTGTTTTTAATGTGTCTGTGTGAATGTACACCACTTGTATACAGTTATTAGCATTTCCTCTAGGTTCTGCCCACCTAGCAATGGCCAGGTACAAGCCAGGAGCCAGGCATAGAAGGACTGTTTGGGTCTCTCTCTCTCCTCACCCTCTCTTTCTCTTTCTTTCTCTTTCTTTCTCTTTCTTTCTCTCTCTCTCTCCCTCTCCCTCTCCCTCTCCCTCTCCCTCTCCCTCTCTCTCTCTCTCTCTCTCTCTCTCTCTCTCTCTCTCTCTCTCTCTCTCTCTCTCTCTCTGTGTTTGTGTGTGTCCTTCTCTGTCCCCTTCCTTTCTCTGCCTCCACTCCCTTTTTCAGACCCCCTTCCCAGGTCCCAAATAAACTTTCTTGTATACTAGGCTTGTTGCATGGCCTAGTATATCAGGGAGACGGCCTCAGCATGGGCCACTACCTCGTTTTATAAAGCATATCCGTTATGGTGTTCGTAATCCCCTGGTGTGGGTACTGGGAACTGAACTTGGGTCTTCCGGAGAAACAGTAAGAAGTCTTAACTCTGAGCCATGACTCTAGCCCAGAGAATACTAATCTACAGGATGATGACTGCATTTTTAACCTGTAAGTTATTCTCTAGTTTACACATGCATGTGCCTTCTGACATACATGCATACAAAATAAATAATTGTAAAAATAGTTTCTCAGTGTATTTATACATAACTGAGGTCGTAGCTTAGTTGGTAAAGTGCTTGTCTATCATGCATGAGGTTCTGGGCTTGACTCCTAACAACTCACAACCTGCTCCTGACCACACTGTATATGAACATGAGGAATGGTCCTGTCACTTTACTATATGCCCATTTCTATGCACCACCATCATGTTTAATTTTATTTCCTTTTTATTTTGGTTCATTTTTGTTTTTTAAGACATGGCTCAGTGGAGCCTTGAATTTGCGGCTATGTAGTAAGAGCCTATGTCCAGTAAAAAGAATAAGGTGGTGGTGGTGGGGGGGATTTACATGCACAAAACAGGCCAATTGACAAAACCAAACCACTGAGGTAAGGTAAAGGTTCTGGGTTTGAGATGTGACAACCTTACACATAGCAATACACTGTGCAGTTTCAAAAGCCAGACCAGCACTCCAGATTTCATGACTGTCATGGGCTCTTTGAGAAACGTGATGAAGCATCTCTGAACCCTCCACGGCCTGTGGCAAGCTTACCTCTGCCTGTGGCAAGCTTACCCTGGTGGTCTGAATGAGAAATGTCCCTTATAGGTTCCTGTCTTTAAATCCTTGGTCTGCAGCTGGTGTGCTGTTGGTGAAGGTTGGAACTGGTAGGAGATGCTGAAGAAATACTTCATTAGGGATGGGCTTGGCAGGTTTGTAATTTCACCCCACTTCCTGTTCTCTCTTTCAGCTTCCTGTTCCTGCCCCCATGCTGTGCCTTCCTGCCCTGAAGGATTCCAATGCCCCTGGAGCTATAATTTAACATAAACCTTTCATTCCTTTGCTTGCTTTTGTCTGTATATTTTATCATAGCAAATGAAAAGTAGCTAATAGACCAACATACCTGTAAGAATTCTTGGAAAGCTCCACCAAGAGAGAAGAATCCTGGAATTCTTTTTACGGGACAGGTCAGAGACCACCTCCTCATATAGACTCACCCATCAAAATAGTCGTGCATTATCAAGAGAAAGACAGGTCCTCTGTGAAGTGCCTGCTTATCAATCTCAATTCTCTCTGTTTCCTGTTGCACTCAGAGAGCCTGCCTCCCTCCACATCAGCTCACACCAGGTGACACACAGACTACATGATCAAAATGCAGCACATGACGAGAGGACTCTATAATCAACAGCCCATGTCCCATACAACTCAACCTGGTTCTTTTCTTGAGGTTTGCATCCTTGCTAGGGAATCTCAGTATGTCTAAGTCTGGGCTGTTCTAGTTTGATTTGTTCTTTCCTTCTTCAGCAGCTACTCATTGAGCACTTATTATAGCAAGCACCAGTATCTAAAGGCTTCCTCAAGAACCTGGTAGTGAGTACTAAGACCCACAGAATTAATGAGATTGACTCTTACTTCACCCAGGCATGGTGGTGCACATCATCTACAATCCCAACAATGGGGAGGTAGAGGCATGAAGATTGTGAGTTTGAAGCCAGTCTAGGATACAAAGCAAGTTCCAGACCAGCATGAGCCTCACACTGAGAACTTATTCAGGGTGGGGATGGATTAAGAAAGAATTCTAGTTTCAGCTCGAATACATCACTTATATCCTCTGATCTTCAATCTTCTTCATCAGTCAAATGGGGATGATAGAGTAGCACATAGTGATGATGATGTAAAAGTGCTTGGCACAGAGGAGCGGCTGAGCCAGGCATGCTTACATCTAAATCCCAGCACTCGGGAGGCAGAGGCAGGTGCCAGGCCAGCCTGGTCTACAGAGTGAGTTCTAAGACAGGCAGGGCTACACAAGGAAACCATGCCTTGGAAAACCAGAAAGACAGGGTGGAGGAGGGATGGAGGAAAGGAGATGAGGAGAGAGAAAGGGAGAGAGGGAGGGAGGGAGGGAGGGAGGGAGAAACAGAGAGAGACAGAGAGGGGGGAGATAACTCATATTCTCACATTTCTGACTCAACTATTACATAAACCGTGATTCACAAAACCTAATTCATTCAGCTCAAAGTAGCCACAAACTCAGATCATAGGGAAGACAAAGAAAAATTAAAGCTTTTTGTAACTGTAACAAAGAAATAAAGAAGTTACAAAGGGGAAAGTTTGGTTTTGCCTCACAGGTTTGAAAGTCTTTAGTCTATGATCATTGTTTTGGGGCAAGGCAGTACCCTAGTCAAAGCATATGGCAGAGCAAAGTTATTCACTCTACAGCCAAGAAAAAAAAGGAGAGAGAATAAAGAAGCCAGGGTCCAACAGCTCCATGCAAGGCACTGGAACCAATGACCTAAAGACCATCCAATAAGTTCTACCTCTTTAAGGTCATACCACATCCTAGGAGCAATCCCAAGAGGCCAAGCCACAAATTTACTTTAAAAAGTAAAGCAAGTTTTTATCGTATGTGTGGCATTCCTGTCCTCTGGAGCTGGGCAGTATTCTAAAAGGTTGTCTTAGTTTTAAGCTGCAAAATTTACAGTTTCCCGGGCAGAAACAAGCAAGCCAGGCTGCACAGTCACTTCAGAGGCTTCAGGCAATGGCTGAGGCCCCCGGGCTCCCTGAGTCACTTAGGAAACCAGCACCTGTTTTCAGAGGAGGTCTGGAAGGTCACTTGGGAGTCCTGACATTGTCTTTGGAATCAACAAGCATAGAAAGACCACAGTGTGTATGGGGGGGGGGGGGGATCTCCTGTCATGAGCACAGCATGTATGTGGGGGTGTTGGGGGATCTCATGTCATGAGCACAGCATGTATGTGGGGGTGTTGGGGGGATCTCGTGTCATGAGCACAGCATGTATGTGGGGGTGTTGGGGGATCTCATGTCATGAGCACAGCATGTATGTGGGGGTGTTGGGGGGATCTTGTGTCATGAGCACAGTATGTATGTGGGGGTGTTGGGGGATCTCGTGTCATGAGCACAGCATGTATGTGGGGGTGTTGGGGGATCTCATGTCATGAGCACAGCATGTATGTGGGGGTGTTGGGGGGATCTCGTGTCATGAGCACAGCATGTATGTGGGGGTGTTGGGGGATCTCATGTCATGAGCACAGCATGTATGTGGGGGTGTTGGGGGGATCTCGTGTCATGAGCACAGTGTGTATGTGTATGTTGGGGGTGGGGGGTGTCTCGGTGTCATGGCAATGGATTGTCTCAAAAGTGCCATGGACCCTTTTCAAGAGCTAAAGAACAAAAACCCAGTGGATTTAGTAATTCTAAAATAACAGAAAACAAATTCCAACAATTACCAAGAGTTAGACCAAGCGTGGAGACACTCCAGGCTCTGAGATTTTTCTCCTTGTCTTCTTTGGGGCGACAACAGAACTGTCTTCTTCAGTTGGCTGGCATGATTTCTTTGGCAGACTGCTCTATTACTCCAACTTATAAAACAACAACAACAACAACAACAAAGCAGAAAGCACAACTAGACACACGGCTCTGCCAGTGAGGGGCTTGCAGTGCAAGTGTGAGAGCCTAAGCTAAATCCCCAGAAATGTAAAAAGGCTGGGTGTGATGGAGCAAGCTGTGTCCCCGCACTGGGAAGACAGAGACAGGAGGGTCCCTGGAACACCCTGGCCTGCTTAGTGAGTCCTAGGTCAGTGAGAGACCCTGTCTTCAAAACAGAACAAAACAACAAACAAGTGGACAGTGCCTGAGGGATGGAACCCAACCAAGTCGTTCCAGTTTATGATGGTTTAAAAACTAAAACTGTGCTTGGGCCTCTGATTTTTTTTTTTTAATTTAAGAGTGTGTGTGTGTGTGTGTGTGTGTGTGCGTGCGTGCACATGGTGGTGAGAAGACAACTTCAGGAACAGGTTCTCTTCTTCTACTGTGAATTTCAGGCATCAGACTCTTGGGCTTGCCTGCCAAGTACTTTGACCCCCTGAGTCACTTGGACTGACCTTGGGTTGTAATCTTTCCTTGTGACGTTGATCTGCAGTCAGATCCTTTCCTAGACCCCAGGCAGCAGAGGCTGGCTTCACTGTCAGCCTGTGCTACAGGGAGACAGCTGTCACCCTGCAGTGTCTGCAGCTGAGCAATGGTGTTGGGTCAGTCTGGGGTAGCCAAGGTATTTTCTACCCAAAGTATTTCTAAATTACAGTTGCCTTATTTATAGTTATCTGGTTTGTTTGATTTTTTGTTTGTTTTGGGGTTGTTGTTTTTGGTTTGGTTGGTTGGTTGGTTGTTGGTTTGGTTTGGTTTGGTTTGGTTTTTGTTTTGTTTTGTTTTGTTTTTGTTTTTTTTTTTGTTGTTTTTTGTTTTTTTTTTGCTTGTTCTTGGAGACAGAGCTCATGGAAGCCCAAGTGACATTTAGGATAGCTGGGGATAACCCTGAACTAACATATCCACTGCAAGTGCTAGGATTACTGGCCTATGCATTACAGCCAATTTTATGAGGTGCTAGGAATTGAAGCACGGCCTCATTGCAAGTCAAATACTGTACCCACTGAGAGGCATCCTGGCCCAGACACTGGCTCTACAATGAGAACAAAACTTCATTAAAAAACAAAAAACAAGAACTGTCTATATTCTCAACTGAAAATTAAAACAGGATGTTTAAAGCACTCTCTAGTCCCCCCTCTGCTCCTGTCCACTTTGCCCATTAGCCTCGCCTGCTTTCTCAGCTGTTGGGTCTGTGCCCTGTCAGACCACAATGTGGCCTCTCACTCACATGGCTATATAACATTTGACTTTTATATATACAATTTTTTTACTTAAGGCATTTAACCTAAGCCCCTTAAATATTAATTTCAAAATCTCAGGATGAGAATTGCAACTCAGCAGTTGGCTTAAACCCCTTACATAGTAGAAGCTGACCCTGCAGTAATTACTAAAGAAAGCAGAGCCGCCGTTAACTCTGAACGATGTGGCTTTCGTTTTCTAGGCTGGGCCTTCTTGTGTTTCTGTTTGTTCATTTTTCTTTCTCTTATTAATTTTCTTTCCAAGACAGAGTCTTATGTAGCCTAGGCTGGCTTCAAACTAACTATGTAGCCGAGGGTGACTTTGGGGCCTCTACCTCTCCAGTACTGTGACTATGGAACAACAGGCATTCTGGGTGCTGGGGCTGGAACCCAGGGCTCTCTGGGAACGAGGCACTAGGCAAGCACTGAGCTGAACTGAAGCCTCAGCCCCCCGCTCCTGCATTTTGTTTGTTTTATTTTAGAGCTCTGTGTGCACCTACACTCTTCCCGTCATATTGCTAATATATAATATGCACCTCGCCTAGAAAGCACACTTTTAAGGCCCAGGTAGGATAACTATCAGCGGCCCCCGTGTTCCGTGCATCAGAAAGTGGAGGCTATGAAAGCGTTGTTTCCTCTGGTATCTAAAAGAAAATTTGAGCATCTGCAAATTCCACTTACACCCACCCCTCTGCACCCTTCCTCCACTGCCCACAAACACAGACCATCAGGACTTGGCTCCACTGGAGATTTATAGGGGAACATATCTGGATTTCTCTCCTCTTCGTGGTCTGTTAATGTCCAGTTGGCTGAGACTCAGGGCAAGATGCCAGGCCTAGATTGGGGGTTGGGGGAGAGGATCATCCAGAGAGATAGGGGCGGATGTGATTTGGCGGTTGTGTGCGATCTGGCACAGGGTGTTCCGTGCTGTGGTGTTTGTCTCTTAAGCTCTGTACAGGCACTTAGAAGACCGTTCATCATCTTGAAGAATCAAGACAGCACCTACTTGGCATCAGAAGCACCCCAAAGTGAGAGGCCCCGGAACCACAGCCGAATGGCACCGCATGGTACTAAGAGGTCATGCTGATACTGGCATTTCACGGGAAATTACGCTATTTTCCTGTTTCTGACAATCAGAAAGATTGCTGGAGAAGCAGCACATTTTCTGTCTGTTTTCACTGGAGAAGCAAAAACAATAGCAAGCGCATATTTTGAAGTGAAGCCGTATTTCACAGACAAATTGAAGGGGAAAAGTGGTTATGGAAACTTTTCACTCTTTTTGCCTTTCTTGGTTTCTTAAAATTCATAAAGAGGAAGAACATTCTGTCCCATCCCTCGAAACAAAGCTGCCTCCCCTTCTTCTTACCAGTCTTTTCAAGAATATTTTCCACCGTAGACCGGGGATTTCTGATTTGTGATAATGGGACCGGCAGCAGGCTTTTGGAAGAAGTGTCCCAGCATTGGGTGGTGGGAGTCAGCGCTTGGTGCGAGCAAGTGTGCTGTATCTCACTGCTGTCAGGACACTAGTGTGCTTGCTTTTAAGACTCTAGTAAAATACCTAGAGTCAGCACTGCAGGAAGAGTCAGCAAAAAAGTGTGCAAGCACAAGTTACCAGGCACAGTGAAGCCATAGTTCCAGGTTAGCCTCGGCTACAGTGTGAGACCCTGTTTCATAAACAAATAAGCAAATATAATCAAATGCTCCTTAAATAATCAAACTGTGTACAAAGGTCAATGAACATGGAAGAGGGGGCTCGGCAGGCAGTGCCTGCTACTCAGGAGACTAAGATCATTTAAAAAACAAATTAACACAGGAGTTTGAGACTAGTCTGGGCAATGGAGCAGAACTCCATCTTCAAATCAGGAAAGGGGAGTGGGGGAGAGGGAACTGTCTTACCTGTGAAGGCCTTGTTGAGAGCTGTTGAGAATCAGGAGGGCCTTTCAGAATTTCAGGAATTCTCCACTGACTGTCTCTAAGGAGGGGAGTAACTAGAAGACTAGGAGGGAGCCACACAGGCATGAGAGGCTGGCACGTTTTGAGTGACTCATTCACTTTCACCCTGGCATGTAGGAAGTTGGAGGAGAGACAGCAAGACAGCACCTTCAGTTTGTTGTTGTGTCTTTGCTTTTTAAAGTGCAGACGCTCCAGGTATGTGGCTTTTCTGGGCCGTTCTTACCAGGTGATAGCTATTCTTTCTTTTTCATCAGTACCTCCCTCAGCTCCTCTTTAACACTGAATTTAAATGGTCAATGATAAGAGATGAAGACAGGTCCCAGGATCAGTGCTAGGAGGACCCAATGGGGATGACAGGAAAAGCCGACCACAGCTTTTAGCTGCAAAAAAACAAGAAATACCAGCTCCCCGGTGGGCATGAGTAAATAGCTCACCTGCGTGCTTCCTTTAATATCTGAAGAGGTTTGGTATTTGGTTTTCGAGACATAGAGGGTTTCTCTGTATAGTTCTGGATGTCCTGGAACTTGCTCTGTAGACCAGGCTGTCCTCAATCTCAGAGATCCACCTGCCTCTGCTTCCTGAATGCTGGGATTAAAGGCATGCGCCGCCACCACCACCTGGCTTTTGAAGGATATTTCTACATCTCTCCTGTGTTTGTGTTTGCTCTAGTCCTCCAACATACATTTAATTAACACAATGACAGGAGACTGTTCTGACCACTGCAGATACAACAGTGAGCAGGAGACACAACGCTTATCTCAAAAGGAAACTAAGTAAGAAATTATGCTGGGGGTTGGGGCTGGGATCTGGAGGAAGGGAAGCCTTCTGTGGAGTGTTTTGGTAGCTGTGAAGTTGGTTCTTTCCATGTTTTATGGCTTCCAGGGGAATAGGAATAGCCCCCATTGGCTCATGTGTTTGAATGCTTGGCCCATGGGGATTAGAGCTACTAGGAGATGGGTATGGCCTTGTTGGAGGAAGTGTGTCTCTTCAGGGATGGGCTTTGACGTCTCCTATGCTCCAGCTATGCCCCGTGTAGCACACAATCTCCTTCTACTGCCTGTGGATCAAGATGTGGAAGTCTCGGTTTCTTTTCCAGCACTGTGTGTGCCTGCACGCTGCCATGCTTCCCACCGTGGTGATAATGGAGTAAACCTCTGAACCTGTGAGCCAGCCCTATTTAAACGCTTTCCTTTATAATAGCTGCTGGGGTTACAGTGTCTCTTCACAGCAATAAAATCCAAATTAAGACAGTGGCATTTGAGCAAATACTTGACAGAAACAAAGGGATGGGCCCTGTGAATATCTGTAGGAAGGTCATTCTGGGTAGAGGGGCAAGAGATAAGAAGGTCTGTAGTAAGAAGGTACTAGGCATGCACAGAAAGGGCAAGGAGGGCTGGCCAGATGTCTCAGCAAGTAAAGCACTTGCTGAGAAAGCCTGGCCACTTGAATAAGCCCCCTGGAAGCCACAAAACATGGAAAGAAAGAACCAACTTCAGAGATTTGTCCTCTGATCTCCAAATACTCCTTGGCACATGTACAACCCCTATATCCTGCCACCATACAAATATAAAATAAGAGGAACACTCACACACACATACACACACACACACACACACACACAGAGAGAGAGAGAGAGAGAGAGAGAGAGAGAGATGAAATGGCTGGCTGAGCAGGGGAGTCCAGTAGGGCTCAGTGAGAGACAGAGAGGATGCTGTGAGCTGTACCACCTCATGCAGGGAGAGGAGAGATGCATGCCATCTGACTTACAAACTGGGTGCCTTGCAGAGCATTGCCAAGATCCCAGAAGAAAGGTAACTCCCTCCCAGGTCTTAGTGGGAGTTGTGATTCTAGATCCATCTTGAGGGCAGGTTGACAGTTAGGTTCAGAGGAGAAGGCAAAAAAGAAGAAAATGCCAATTGGATGGGCGGGGTGCGGTGGGACAGGAAGGGTTGTACTTAATGACATGAGATATTTCTTAGACTGCCCTCTGGACAAGTGTCACTGATCTCTCCATTGGATAGATGCAGAACAGGCTGCTGCCCTACTAACCCTAGAGAAAAGGACCCTCACTGCCTTAAGACACCAGTAAGGATCCGATGGATCTTCCCCCAATTCAGACAAAGAGCCAGGCCTCAGAAACACAGTCCTGATACTAAGTAAGCATAAAAATTAGTGAGAAAGATCGAAGTTTAAAAAAATCAGATAATGCAACTTTTTGTCCAAATATGATTTGCTGTTTGATTCCAGGGATGAAAGGTCACGCCCCTCAAGTTCCCCAGGACCACTCCTTCTAAACTTTACTGTACGTGTCACTGCAGCCCAGCCCTGGCTCCTGAAGTCCCAGGCTGAGGAGAGCAGAGATTAGAGAACCCTGGCTGAGGCAGAGGACACAAACCATGTCTGCATTTGCTGCCCAGGTTTACTGGAAAGAGGAAAACTATAGCAAAAGAAGAGATATACCCAACAACCCAGTTCCCACTGTCTTACAGAGTTCTAATACCACAACCACCAAAGTGATAGGCCCTGGTAGAGTCCCAGCTTCCAAAGGACGAGGTGATGTGGAGGACAAGGCCAGCCTGGAGTCCAATGGAAGGACAAACCAAGGCCTCTCCTCTCCCTGTTACTCACATGGCTTTGGGATGGCAGCAAGAGCAGAGAAGAAAGAAAGAAGCAGACACATAGCATGCCCAGTTGCATCGTGGAATACTGACTTTGAGCCAGCTTAAACACCCCCTCAATTTAGTAAGGAATTCCCAAAGTAAGGAATTTGGGGTGGGAATGAAGCCAGTGAGTGACTACGCTTAGATTATTAGCCTGTTAATAATCACAGTAGACAGGCTGGAGCTCATGGTGTCTCATTGCCTGGTGAGATAAAGGTCACCAGGTGTGTGTAAAGCCATGGATTCTCTTCCTCATACTCCGAGAAAGAGTTCTGAGGGTGTGGCGATGGCTCCACACAGACATGAGGACGTTAGTCAGCATCTTGTCAGACTTGCTGGCATCGCTTTTCATTCGAGTGTGGGGAGGCAAGACAAGAGCATCCTTGGGGCTCACTGACAGGCTAGTCTACCCAAATCAGTGAACTCCAAATTCCATGAGAGACCCTGTCTGAAAAATTAAGTTAGAGAGCAATTCATGAATCACCTAACAATGACCTTTGGCCACACATACATGAACACGAACATACATGAGCACACACACATTGAACACACACATGTTAAAAGAATTAAAAAAAAAATCAAGATGTCTAGTCAATTTACTGAGGAAAGAAAAATTACTTTAAATATGAGAGGCTGGCCAAGAGCCCATGACCAAGGTTTGGGGAACTCCATGACAGTGTGTGCTGAAGATAACCTCACCATCTGCACCCAGCCAAGGCTTCTTCAGCCTACTTAAGAGGAAGCTGCCAAGAGGTTTGCTTCTCTGAGAAAAATCGGAGCTGTATCCATCAATGTACGTTGTTTTCTGTGCTGATACACCCAGAACTGTGATAGGCCAGTGAAAAGTTCTGGTCCTGGTCACCAATTTGTTTATAATCTGATTAAACAGAGATGTGCGTGCAGAAAATGCTTTGTAAACACTTGCTATGCCTCAATCTAACCGCAGGCTAGCCTGGGCTGGGTCTTTATCATGTATTTGTTGCAGAAATGGTGTTTTGCAACTGTGTCATTCAGATAGAAGATCTATTGGCCTTAGAGTTGCAGGAAAGACTCCTGGCTAGGGGCCAGTATATAGACTGTATACGGGACAGGGAAGGAAGAATCAGCCCAGCTTTGACCATCCTCTGGGAGCAAAGTCTGCGCATAGCATTCATCCACACAGGGGTTAACGCCTACAGTACACAGGGAACCCAAACAAGTCAACAGAAAAGTGAGTAAGAATAATCCAATAAGGAAATTATCTGAGCCAGGCAGTGGTGGCGCACACCTTTAATCCCAGGACTTGGGAGGCAGAGGCAGGTGGATTTCTGAGTTCGAGGCCAGCCTGGTCTACAGAGTGAGTTCCAGGACAGCCAGGGCTATACAGAGAAACCCTGTCTTGAAAGAAAAGAAAAGCTCTTCAGGTCAGACCAGCACCGGGGTAGCTAGGGCGCAGGGCCTGCTGACACTCGCCAGCTACCCACAACACCCCCTACAGGATCTTAAGACTTCTGGTGAGTGGAACACAGCTCCTGCTCCAATCCAATTGCACGTGGGACCTGAGACTGCATTAGTTAGGGAAGCAGAAAACTGGCCTGAGTAGGGCCACAAGCCTCTTCCGGTCTCACCAGCACCAGGGTAGCTAGAGCACAGGGTGGGCTGACACCCGCCAGCTACCCACGACACCCGCCACAGGATCTTGAGACTTCTGGTGAGTGGAACACAGCTTCTGCTCCGGTCCAATCGCGCGGGACCTGAGACTGCTTTGGTTGAGGAGGCAGAAATCCACCTGAGAAGGGCCACAAGCCTCTTCCGGTCTGACCAGCACCTGGGTAGCTAAGAGTGCAGGGTCGACTGACACCCGCCAGCTACCCACGACACCCGCCACAGGATTTTGAGACTTCTGGTGAGTGGAACACAGAGTCTGCTCCAATCTTTAAACAGTGACAACAATAACAACTAACCCCAGAGATTACCAGATGGCGAAAGGTAAACGTAAGAATCTTACTAACAGAAACCAAGACCACTCACCATCATCAGAACCCAGCACTCCCACTTCGCCCAGTCCAGGGCACCCCAACACACCGGAAAAGCTAGACACGGATCTAAAAGCATATCTCATGATGATGGTAGAGGACATCAAGAAGGACTTTAATAACACACTTAAAGAAATACAAAAGAACACTGGTAAACAGGTAGAAGACATTAAAGAAGAAGCACAAAAGTCCCTTAAAGAATTGCAGGAGAACACTGTTAACAGGTAGAAGACATTAAAGAGGAAGCACAAAAATCCATTAAAGAATTGCAGGAAAACCAGACCAAACAGGTGATCGAATTGAATAAAACCATCCAAGACCTAAAAAGGGAAGTAGAGACAATGAAGAAAACCCAAATTGAGGCAACACTGGAGATAGAAACACTAGGAAAGAAATCTGGAACCATAGATACGAGCATCAGCAACAGAATACAAGAGATGGAAGAGAGAATCTCAGGTGCAGAAGACTCCATAGAGAACATCAGCACGACAATCAAAGAAAATACAAAATCCAAAAAGATCCTAACTCAAAATATCCAGGAAATCCAGGACAAAATGAGAAGACCAAACCTACGGATAATAGGAGTAGATGAGAATGAAGATTTTCAATTCAAAGGACCAGCAAATATATTCAACAAAATTATAGAAGAAAACTTCCCAAACCTAAAGAAAGAGATGCCCATGAACATACAAGAAGCTTACAGAACTCCAAATAGACTGGACCAGAAAAGAAATTCCTTCCGACACATAATAATCAGAACAACAAATGCACTAAAGATAGAATACTAAAAGCAGTAAGGGAAAAAGGTCAAGTAACATATAAAGGCAAGCCTATCAGAATTACACCGGATTTTTCACCAGAGACTATGAAAGCCAGAAGGGCCTGGACAGATGTTATACAGAAACTAAGAGAACACAATTTCCAGCCCAGGCTACTATACCCACCTAAACTCTCAATTACCATAGATGGAGAAACCAAAGTATTCCACGATAAAACCAAATTCACACATTATCTTTCTAGGAATCCAGCACTTCAAAGGATAATAACAGAAAAAAAACCAATACAAGGACGGAAACCACATCCTAGAAAAAGCAAGAAGGTAATCCCTCAACAAACCTAAAAGAAGACAGCCACAAGAACAGAACACCAACTCTAACAACAAAAATAAAAGGAAGCAACAATTACTTCTCCCTAATATCTCTTAATATCAATGGACTCAACTCCCCAATAAAAAGACATAGACTAACAGGCTGGCTACAGAAACAGGAACCAACATTTTGCTGCTTACAGGAAACTCATCTCAGAGAAAAAGATAGACACTACCTCAGAATGAAAGGCTGGAAAACAATTTTCCAGCAAATGGTAGGAAGAAACAAGCTGGAGTAGCTATTATAATATCTGATAAGATTGACTTCCAACCCAAAGTCATCAAAAAAGACAAGGAAGGGCACTTCATTGTCATCAAAGGTAAAATCCTCCAAAAGGAACTATCAATTCTGAATATCTATGCTCCAAATACAAGGGCAGCCTCATTCATTAAAGATACTTTAGTAAAGCTCAAAGCACACATTGCACCTCACACCATAATAGTGGGAGACTTCAACACACCACTTTCACCAATGGACAGATCACGGAAACAGAAACTAAACAGGGACACAGTGAAACTAACAGAGGTTATGAAACAAATGGATCTGACAGATATCTACAGAACATTTTATCCTAAAACGAAAGGATATACCTTCTTCTCAGCACCTCACGGTACCTTCTCCAAAATTGACCACATAATTGGTCACAAAACAAGCCTCAATATATACAAAAATATTGAAATTGTCCCATGCACCCTATCAGATCACCATGGACTAAGACTGATCTTCAATAACAAAATAAATAATAGAAAGCCAACACACACGTGGAAACTAAACAACACTCTCCTCAATGATACCTTGGTCAAGGAAGGAATAAAGAAAGAAATTAAGGACTTTCTGGAGTTTAATGAAAATGAAGCCACAACATACCCAAACTTATGGGACACATTGAAAGCATTTCTAAGAGGAAAACTCATAGCTCTGAGTGCCTCCAAAAAGAAACTAGAGAGAGCACACATTAGAAGCTTGACAACACACCTAAAAGCTCTAGAACGAAAGGAAGCAAATTCACCCAAGAGGAGTAGACAACAGGAAATAATCAAACTTAGGGGCGAAATCAACCAAGTGGAAACAAGAAGAACAATTCAAAGAATCAACCAATCAAGGAGCTGGTTCTTTGAGAAAATCAACAAGATAGATAAACCCTTAGCCAGACTCACTAGAGGGCATAGGGAAAGTACTCTAATTAACAAAATCAGAAATGAAAAGGGAGACATAACAACAGACCCTGAAGAAATCCAAAACACCATCAGATCCTTCTACAAAAGGCTATACTCAACAAAACTGGAGAACCTGGATGAAATGGACAAGTTTCTAGACAGATACCAGGTACCAAAGTTAAATCAAGATCAGGTTAATGATCTAAACAGTCCCATATCCCCTAAAGAAATAGAAGCAGTCATTAATAGTCTCCCAACCAAGAAAAGCCCAGGACCAGATGGGTTTAGTGCAGAGTTCTATCAAACCTTCAAAGAAGAACTAATCCCAGTTCTTCACAAACTATTCCACAAAATAGAATCAGAAGGTACTCTACCCAACGCATTCTATGAAGCCACAATTACTCTGATACCTAAACCACATAAAGACCCAACAAAAATAGAGAACTTCAGACCAATTTCCCTTATGAATATTGATGCAAAAATCCTCAATAAAGTTCTTGCTAACCGAATTCAAGAACACATCAAAAACAATCATCCATCCTGACCAAGTAGGTTTCATCCCAGGGATGCAAGGATGGTTCAATATACGAAAATCCATCAATGTAATCCATTATATAAACAAACTCAAAGACAAAAACCACATGATCATCTCGTTAGATGCTGAAAAAGCATTTGACAAAATCCAACACCCATCATGATAAAAGTCTTGGAAAGATCAGGAATTCAAGGCCCATACCTAACCATGATAAAAGCAATATACAGCAAACCAGTAGCCAACATCAAAGTAAATGGTGAGAAGGTGGAAGCAATCCCACTAAAATCAGGGACTAGACAAGGCTGCCCACTCTCTCCCTACCTATTCAACATTGTACTTGAAGTCCTAGCCAGAGCAATTAGACAACAAAAGGAGATCAAGGGGATACAAATCGGAAAAGAAGAAGTCAAAATATCGCTTTTTGCAGATGATATGATAGTATACATAAGTGACCCTAAAAATTCCACCAGAGAACTCCTAAGCCTGATAAATAGCTTCGGTGAAGTAGCTGGATATAAAATTAACTCAAGCAAGTCAATGGCCTTTCTGTACACAAAGGATAAACAACCAGAGAAGGAAATTAGGGAAACAACACCCTTCTCAATAGTCACAAACAATATAAAATACCTTGGCGTGACTCTAACTAAGGAAGTGAAAGATCTGTATGACAAGAACTTCAAGTCTCTGAAGAAAGAAATTAAAGAAGATCTCAGAAGATGGAAAAACCTCCCATGCTCATGGATTGGCAGGATCAACATTGTAAAATTGGCTATCTTACCAAAAGCAATCTACAGATTCAATGCAATCCCCATCAAAATTCCAACTCAATTCTTCAACGAATTAGAAAAGGCAATCTGCAAATTCATCTGGAACAACAAAAAACCTAGGATAGCAAAAACTCTTCTCGAGGATAAAAGAACCTCTGGTGGAATCACCATGCCTGACCTAAAGCTGTACTACAGAGCAATTGTGATAAAAACTGCATGGTACTGGTATAACGACAGACAAGTAGACCAATGGAACAGAATTGAAGACCCTGAGATCAACCCACATACCTATGGTCACTTGATCTTTGACAAGGGAGCAAAAACCATCCAGTGGAAAAAAGACAGCATTTTCAACAAATGGTGCTGGCACAACTGGCGGTTATCATGTAGAAGAATGAGAATTGATCCATTCCTATCTCCTTGTACCAAGGTCAAATCTAAGTGGATTAAGGAACTCCACATAAAACCAGAGACACTGAAACTTATAGAGGAGAAAGTAGGGAAAAGCCTCAAAGATATGGGTACAGGGGAAAAATTCCTGAATAGAACAGCAAAGGCTTGCGCTGTAAGATCGAGAATCGATAAATGGGACCTCATAAAGTTGCAAAGCTTCTGCAAGGCAAAAGACACCGTCAATAAGACAAAAAGACCACCAACAGATTGGGAAAGGATCTTTACCTATCCTAAATCAGATAGGGGACTAATATCCAATATATATAAGGAACTCAAGAAGGTGGACTCCAGAAAATCAAATAACCCCGTTAAAAAATGGGGCTCAAAACTGAACAAATAATTCTCACCTGAGGAATACCGAATGGCAGAGAAGCACCTGAAAAAATGTTCAACATCCTTAATCATCAGGGAAATGCAAATCAAAACAACCCTGAGATTCCACCTCACACCAGTCAGAATGGCTAAGATCAAAAATTCAGGTGACAGCAGATGCTGGTGAGGATGTGGAGAAAGAGGAACACTCCTTCATTGTTGGTGGGATTGCAAGCTGGTACAACCACTCTGGAAATCAGTTTGGCAGTTCCTCAGAAAATTGGACATAATACTACCAGAGGATCCAGCAATACCTCTCCTGGGCATATATCCAGAAGATGTTCCAACTGGTAAGAAGGACACATGCTCCACTATGTTCATAGCAGCCTTATTTATAATAGCCAGAAGCTGGAAAGAACCCAGATGCCCCTCAACAGAGGAATGGATACAGAAAATGTGGTACATTTACACAATGGAGTACTACTCAGCTATTAAAAGGAATGAATTTATGAAATTCCTAGGCAAATGGATGGATCTGGAGGGCATCATCCTGAGTGAGGTAACATATTCACAAAGGAACTCACACAATATGTACTCACTGATAAGTGGATATTAGCCCAAAAACTTAGGATACCCAAGATATAAGATACAATTTGTTAAATGCATGAAACTCAAGAAGAACGAAGACCAAAGTGTGGACACTGTGCCCCTTCTTGGAATTGGGAACAAAATACCCATGGAAAGAGTTACAGAGATAAAGTTTGGAGCTGTGAAGAAAGGATGGACCATCTAAAGACTGCCATATCCAGGGATCCATCCCATAATCAGCTTCCAAACGCTGACACCATTGCATACACTAGCAAGATTTTGCTGAAAGGACCCAGATATAGCTGTCTCTTGTGAGACAATGCCGGGGCCTAGCAAACACAGAAGTGGATGCTCACAGTCAGCTATTGGATGGATCACAGGGCCCCCAATGGAGGAGCTAGAGAAAGTACCCAAGGAGCTAAAGGGAACTGCAACCCCATAGGTGGATCATTATTATGAACTAACCAGTACCCCAGAGCTCTTGACTCTAGCTGCATTTGTATCAAAAGATGGCCTAGTCGGCCATCACTGGAAAGAGAGGCCCATTGGACTTGCCAACTTTATATGCCCCAGTACAGGGGAATGCCAGGGCCAAGGGGTGGGGGTGGGTGGGTGGGGGACTGGGGGGGTGTGCATTGGGGACTTTTTGGATAGCATTGGAAATGTAATTGAGGAAAATACCTAATTAAAAAAAAAAGAAAGAAAGAAAAGAAAAAAAGAAAAAAGAAAAGAAAAGAAAGAAAAGAAAGAAACTTATCTGAGCAGACATTTTTCAGAAGAAGATACACAAATGGACAAGTGTATGGAAATTCCTTTTGCATCACAGATCATCAGGGAAATACAAGGCACCTCACCCTGTGAGAATGGCAACAACTGCCATGGTGTAGGGGGTGTAGAGAATGGAGAGTTCTTCCCTCAGGGATGTAACCATGGGAAACAGTATGGAAGTCACTCAAAAGCTGCTCAGAACATCAAGATAATGTAGCTTGTTCCTATACCCAGACCTTAGGAGTCTGAGGCAGGAGAATCACCATAAGTCAAAGGCCACCCTGTACCCCAGAGTAAGGTCCTGCCTCAAAAAACCTAAGTCAGGAGCTGGAGAGATGCCTTGGCAGTTGAGAGAACTTGCTCTTGCAGAGGACCTGGATTTGGTCCCCAGCTGCCATCCAGGTAGCTTACAACCATCTGGAACTCCAGCAAGGGGACCTGTATCCTCCCCTTTCTGGCATCAAAGGATCCTGCACATAAGTGGACACACATCAACTCACACACGTTCATAGAAATGAAGAGTAAAGCCAGTGCGGTGGCGCATATCTTTAACACCAGCACTCAGGAGGCAGAGGCAGGTGAATCTCTGTGAGTTCAAGGTCAGCGTAGTCTACAGAGTGAGCTCCAGACCAGCCACAGCTACACAGTGAGACCATGTCTCAAAAATGACCACAAAAATGCTAATGAAAAATAAATCATTAGAAATAGATAAAAGTAAAAACGGTTTGATTCATCTGATCTAGCAATCCCACATCTGGAAATGAACTCAGTGAGCTCAAAGTTACCTGGGTTCCCATGTTCCAGTGTTATTCTATGAAAGATAACCACGATACAGACTTTACCGAGGTGTCCATCAACAGACGAGCAGATATGAGGTGTGGGGTACGATACACCACGGGATGCTATGCATTCATTAAAAGGAAATCTTGCCATTTATGAGAGCATGGGTGAACCTAGACCTTATATGAAAGAAGCCAGGCACAGAAAGGCGGTTAGTGCTCTCTCCTACTCATAAGCTGGTCCCATAGAAGAGTCAGGACAAGGGTAAGCAGGGCCTGAGGCATGTGGGGCTGGAGAAAGGCTGGACAGTGGTCACAATAATACAGTGAGATAAGAATATATTCTAGTGCTGGGTCTCTATAACCTGAGAGGGTAGTTATAGTCAATAATTTATTGAATATGTCTTCTCTTTTCTCCTTTTTAGAAAAACACAGGATCCTCTTCCAACATGGCTTCAAACTCAAGACGCCTCCGCTTCTTTAGTGCTGTGCTATAAGTGCTTAGCCACCACAGCTGTCTTTGGTTTTTGAGACAGGGTTGTGTTACTTAGCTCATGCTGGCTTAGAACTTATTGTGTAGTCTAAACTGGCTGTGGACTTAAGAACTTCCTGCCTCAGTCTCCAAGTACTGGGGAAATAGCTGAGCTACGTATGGCTCCTGTGCTATATTTATGTCCCCTGACCTTTGTTGTAACACAGTAACTAGTGACCAAAATGTTGCATATGACCCAAAGCTGAGACTGAAATGTTAGTGGACATGGGAGCATTGTGACTTTTGCCTGAAGCTGGAGGCCCCACTGTAGATAGACATCTGTCCTTATTGGTACGAGTGAGTTTGTCTTTGCTGGCTACTGGCACTCTGAACAGTGTCAAGGCTCTTTGTCACATGGGCTCCTCAAGTATGTTTAGAGAGGATTTACTCTGGAGCTGACAAAGCTCAAGCCACAGGCCCCTCACTGGCACAGGCCCCTTTCCAGGGCTTAAGTTCTCGCCATAGCTTATTCATGTGAGCATACTGTTTATAAAATAGGTACAAATAATATATATTTCACTGATGGTATATCTTCTAGTTTAATTCCTGTTGCTGTGATGAAATATCCTGATAAAAATCAGTTTAGGATTACCACTCCAGGGTGTGGTCCTTCAGTTCTGGAAGCCACAGCAGGATCCTGAAGCATATAAGATCCATAGTCAAGAGCAGAGAGACATGAACACATGTGTGCTTAGTGCTTAACTTACAGGACTCAAGTCTAGAAACTCCCTGAGCCCACACAGTATCACAGGACTGTCTGACTCCAGTTCCAGGGGATCCAATGTCCTCTCCTCACCTCTTCAGGCGCCAGGCATGCACATGATGTACAGGCATACATGCAGACAAAATATTCATACACATAAAATAAAAAGAAAATCACCCACAGCATTGTTCACAGGTCAACCTGCTCTTTGAGCTCTTTTCAATTCTAGATTATTGCAAGTTGAGGTTTAAAACCAACCACCCATGGCTATAAAACCTCTCTAGTCTTGTGCTACCACAGCTGGTTATGTGTGTCTGGGAACAGAACCCAGGGCTTCCTGCATGCATAGTAGGCAAGCATTCTACAGACTGAGTGGCACCCCACACTCTGCTTTGCCCTCTTTTCAACCCTCTTTCTGTCAGTTTGAGTAGGACCACCTCTGGGAATTTCTGAGCTGGGCCAGATAAGGATGTGTCAAGGACACACTCATTTGGGATTTATTAGCTGCACTAATGCAACCCACGGATATTTCTGTGTGAACCTAGGTTATTTTTAAAATACCCTGGGCTAGAAAGCTTTTAGGACCATGCTGTCTAGTTTTGGAATGGAAGGGAGGTGGTCACCACCATGCTGTGTCCTGATATGCCTAGCAGAACTGTGTAGGCTGAGGAGAACAAAGCAGGTTCAAAACAAAGGTGATCAGTACAGTGGTGGGGTTGAAAAGCGGTCATCAGAGATTGCACTAACACCAGGCCAAAATGGAGACATGCTGCCGAAAACGCAACATGTAGAGCTGGCAATGTGTTTCCTCCTCCTCTTCTCCTCCCTCCCTGTCTCTTTTCTTCCTCTTCTTTTCTTTTGAAACAGGGTCTTTCTCTAACCTGAAGTCTAGGCTGGCCCCAAGCTTGTAGCAGTCCTCCCTCCTTAGCCTCCTAGGTGATGAAATTACAGGCATGTACTACATTTTCTTCTCTATCTATCTACTTACCTATGTACCTATCTATCTATCTATCTATCTATCTATCTATCTATCTATCTATCTATTTATTTATTTATTTATTCTGTACAAGTACACTGAAGCTGTATTAATGGTTGTGAGGCATCATGTGGTTGCTAGAAATTTGAATTCAGGACCCCACCCACTCCAACCTAAAGATTTATTTATTATTATATCTAAGTACACTATAGCTGTCTTCAGACACACCAGAAGAGGGCAGCAGATCTCATTACGTATGGCTGTGAGCCACCATGAGGTTGCTGGGATTTGAACTCAGAATCTTCAGAAGAGCAGTCAGTGCTCTAACCGCTGAGCCATCTCTCCAACCCTCTATCATTTCTTCTTCTCTCATACATTATGTCCCAACCACATTTTCCCCTCCCTCCACTGTTCCAAGCACCCCCCCCCCACTCCCCTCTTCCCCTGATCCACTCCTTTACTGTTTAAAAAAAAAAAAAAAGCAGCAGCCTACTCAGGGATATCAACCAAATATAGCACAAAAGTTACAATAAGACCAGGCACAAACCCTCATATCAATACTGGACAAGGCAACCTAGTAGGAGGAAAAGGGTCCCAAGTACAGGCAAGAGTCAGAGACACCCCCACCCTCACACCACCACCAAGCTATACAACCATAACATGTACACAGAGGGCCTAGCTCAGACCTATACTGGGTTCATGATTTTTGCTTCAGTCTCGGTGAGCCCCTATGAACCCAGCTAAGTTGACTCTGTTTTCATGGTGTCCTCTGTCCTCTGACTCCTACAATCCTTCCTCCTCTACTTCCATGGGGATCCCTGAGCTCTACCTATGGTTTGGCTGTGGGTCTCTGTTCTCATCAGTTGCTAGATGAGACTCTCTGATTAGGCTAGGCTCTGATCTATGAATATCAGAATATATTTTCACTGACTTTTTTTTCCAGTCATGTTTGGTCCTATCCTAGGTCCCTGGGTCGTCCAGCCTCTGGTTCTTCACCATTCAGGCAGTGTCATCAGCCATGGGCTCCTCTCATGGTGTGGACATCAAGTTGGGCCAGCCATTGGTTCTGCACCACCATTACCCCAGCACATCTTGTAGCATTTCCCCTTCCCAGGGAGATTCATGTGCCCCCAACCCCCCTGAGTTCTCCTTGTTTTTAGCTTCCGGGTCTGTGAATTATGCCATGATTATTTACCTTACAACTATTATCTACTTATAAATCAGTACATACCATATGCCAGGGTTTCTATTCCTGCACAAACATGATGACTGAGAAGCAGTTGGGGAGGAAAGGGTTTATTCAGCTTACACTTCCACATTGCTTTTCATCACCAAAGGAAGTCAGGACTGGAACTCAAGCAGGTCAGGGAACAGAAGCTGATGCAGAGGCCATGGAGGGATGTTACTTACTGGCTTGCTCAGCTTGCTTTCTTATAGAACCCAGGATTACCAGCCCAGGGATGGCACCACCCACAATGGGCCCTCCTACATTGATCACTAATTGAGAAAATGCTTTACAGTTGGGTCTAATGGAGGCATTTTCTCACCCAAAGCTCCTTTCTCTGTGATAACTCCAGCTGTGTCAAGTGGACACAAAACCAGCCAGTACACCATATTTGTCTTTCTGGGTCTGGGTTACCCCACTCAGAAATATTTTTTTCTAGTTCCACCCATTTGCTAACGAATTTCATGATGTCATTTTGATTTTGTTAACATCTGAGTAATATTCCATTGTGTAAATTACCACATTTTTTTTAAAACCTATTCTTTAACTGAGGTACATATAGGTGGTTTCCAGTTTCTGGCTATTATAAATAAAGCTGTTTTGAACATAGTGGAGCATGTGTCCTTATGGTAGGATGGAGCATCCTTTGGGTATATGCCCAAGAGTGGTATGGTATATGGTATACCTGGGTCTAGAGGTGGATCCATTCCCTATTTTCTGAGGATCCATCATAATGACTTCCAAAGCGTCTGTACAAGTTTGCACTCCCACCAGCAACAGAGTGTTCCCTTGCTCCCTAGTCTTGCCAGCATGTGCTGTCACTGTGCTTCGTTTTGTTTCGTTTTTATCTTAGCCACTTTGACAGGTTTAAGGCGGAATCTGAAAGTAGTTTTCATTTGGAGTTCTCTGACGGCTAAGGACGTTGAGCTTTTAAGTGTATCTTAGCCATTTGAGAGTCCTCTATTGAAAGTTTCCATTTAGATCTGTATTCTATCTTAAAATTTTAATTTTTCAAAAGTAGGGACATTTGTGCGACAATGTGGAAATCTAGTGCAGTGACAATCTCCCTTGAATTTACAGTTGGTATGTTGATGTCTAGTCTCTTAAGTTCTTTATATATTTTAGATATTAGCTTTTTGTTGGATATGAAGCTGGTGAAAATATTTTACCATTCTGTAGGCTGACGTCCTTTGCCTTACAGAAGCTTTTCAGTTTCATGAGGTTTTATTTATTGTTGATCTAACTGCCTGAGCTAATAGTGTTCTTCTGTTCAAGAAGTTGTCTCCTGTGCCAATGTGTTCAAGGCAGTTCTCTACGAATGAGTCTGGTTTTATGTTAAGGTCTTTGAGTTTTGTCTGGGATAATAGATGTGGATCAATTTGCATTCTTCCTCATGCAGACATCCAGTTAGACCAGCAACATTTGATGATCACTTTTCTTTTTAAAGGGGTACACAAAATGTAACTTTTGGAGCTGAATATTGCTACAAGTTTGAGGCCAACCTGGGACACACAAGTTCTAGGCCAGACTGAACTACACTGTAAAACCCTATCTCAAACAACATATATATATATATATATATGTTCACATGTGCACACACACAAGTAGAGGGTTTGTCTAGTATACGTGGGACCCTGTATTAGGTCAACATCCTATAAACATGTGATGGGACAGGCATGTGATTCCAGAACTCAAGGAACAGAGAGGCAGAAGGATCAGAAATTCAAGGTTATCTTCAGGTATACAGTCAGATGAAGGGCAATCTGGGCGACAAGGGACCCCTATCTCAAAAAAGAAAGAAAGAAAGAAAGAAAGAGAGAGAGAGAGAGAGAGAGAGAGAGAGAGAGAGAGAATGGAGAAAAGAAAAAAGTAAGGAAGAAAGGGGAGAGAAGAATGGGTGGGGGGCGGGAGAAGGAAGAAGGCGGGGAAGAAGGGACCATGCTAAAGTACCATGCTATTATCTTTCTGCTTTGTCTACTAAAAAATCACAGACACACTGAAAGATCAGGAATTTAAACTAAGAATAAGGGAGAAAGATATCAGGGAGCTGAGTTTTTGAAAATTCTTTTAGCTGGGTGTTGGGGTACACACCTTTAACACCAGCACTCAGGAGGCAGAGTCAGGCAGATCTGTTAGTTAGAGGCCAGCATGTTCTACAAATCAAGTTCCAGGACAGCCAGGGATCCAGAGAAACCCTGTCTCCAAAAGGAAAAGCAAAACCCTGTTTTTGGAACATTGGGAATATGTGCAATCTTGGTTCTAACTGCAATCTGATGTGACTTCTTGTAAACAAAACCCACTTTCACATCTGTGTTTACATTTATTAATTTCTGTTGTTTTCTGAATATAGAATTTCCATCATATGAGTTCCTGGCCCCACTGTCTTGACTTTGCCTCCTGACCATGCACATCAGTGTAGAGAACAGGAAAGTGGCCCTGCTGGGAATATGGAGGAGTTGGAGCTTGTTTTTCTGGAAGAGACAACTTGTTATGTTGCCCCCAAGCAGAGATTGTTAGTCAAGTAAGGCTTGAACCATGGTGTCTGCCACTTAGACCACTCCATCAAGCCCATTTTATTATTGTTGCCTTAGATAGATTACCTTTTGTTCAAAACCCTTAGACACAGTAATTGTGAGATACAGAGGGGTTTTATATTTTCAATTACATTGTGTGTGTGTGTGTTGCATGTCAGAGGACAACTTGATAATATCAGTTCTCTCTTTCTGCCATATGGATCCAGAGATGAAACTCAGGTTATCTGGCTTTGTGATAAGTCCCTTTACCCACTTAGCACAACATCAACCCTAGATACAGTTTTTCGTTGTTTTGTTTTGTTTTAAGTTGGTTGTTACCATACTTTATGTGCAGTAAGTTTTAACTAAAACATCACTTACTGAGAAGTAAAGACTGGCCACTGCTCCCTCTGCCTGTTTCCCACCACAAGGCTGTGTGAGGACAGAGGAAGGCATGGACAGACAATGCAGTCACTTTAGCCTAGGCCCAGGTCCCTTAACACAGCAGCCTCAGGACTTGACTCTGCAGACTTTTACTGCCCCCTTGTGGTATATAAAATGATGCAGCTAATGGACTCCAGAGAGCATTTTCCTGGATCTCCATCTAGAAAATTCAAAGAAAATCAAGGTAAGCTATAAATCCCTCTGGTTCTTCCCACTCAATTTGAAGCTTTTTTCACAATTACTTCTCGGATTAATGCCTTTTCGGACACAACTCAGCACTGCCATCAGAGGGAGTCTGTTTTGTCAGGGATGGGAGCTTTTAAAACAACAAAGAAGGAAGGGTTGGGGTGGGTGGGAGGTGGAGAAGGGGCAAGGAGCAGAGGCATGAGAAGGAGGAGAAGAGGGGAGAGGGAGGAGGAAGCATAGAAGGACAATGGGGGACAAGGGAGGGCAGCAAAAGGAAACAGTAGTTTGGAAGTCAAGCTTGGTGCTGCCCGCCTGCGATTCCCCATTCAGGATGTGGAGGAGGGAGCCTCAGAAGTCAAGGTCATGTTCAGCTTGACAACTTCAAGGCCAGCCTGTCCTATATAAAAGCTTGTCCCTGCTCCCCTCCTCCCCCGCAATGGATGAAGGTAAAGAAAACTAGATGGACTTCAAGTACAGCTACGAACAACTGAAAAACTACATAATTTCTCCTCTCTGAGCCTCCTCACCCTCACAGAGCATTGAGTCCTGTAGTGCTGACCAACGAGCTGCATATGAAGTTGTGTGGCACAGGTGCAAAGAAGGTGGCTCTGTTGTTATTAAACACGATGGTGTCATATTTGACACTAGACCCCACAATGCTCCGAAGTGAGGGATAAACCGGTAAAGGAGCAAATTCCACAGGAGACCAGATGACCATCTCTGCAAACACACACAAGTGGACACACTTCTTGTGTGGTGAGTATGGTGTCCCTTGTGAGAGGCTGACTCTTAGAGGATAGGACAAGCTGCCATGCATCACCCTCTTCTCTAGTAGTCAGTCAGAGTACAGTTCCCAGCTCCATTGTGTTCTCACAGAGGACAGAGAAAATTTGAAGATTCTCACATTCAAGATCCCCATCCTGTAAGTATACTTTTTGGGGCTACTCTGTGTTCTATTTTCTACCACTCTTTCAACCCCCCAAAACTAGGTAAGAGAGAAAGGTTAGAAGGGAACAGGGGTTTAGATTGCTTCCTGCTGATTAGGGGCATCAAATTCCTTGGCGAAAATCCAATCTCCAACCAGCAATCCAGCAAAGCAGCAAACAAGCAAAGCAGCAATCCCACAGCAGCAAATGCTGCAGCAGGGGAGCAGCTGCCAACACAGGCCCTCTCAGGGCTCTGGCATTTATAGCCTCTCAGGAGTCCTCAGAATTCCAAACATAAACTCTCTGCAGCTGGCAAAAATGATGCCTCTCATAGAGCACGGGACAATCATTATAAGTGGTTGTGGACAATCTGAAGAAGCCAGTATTCCACACCTGGGTTAAAACAAAACCATATTTATATAATATGGTTTTTAAAGAAACCAAGATTCTCACTATAGCATCGCTGTCAAACACATCTCTGTAAGAGGTGTGAGGTGCACATCCATGGACTTGCTGCACCTGGCTGATGACTGAGGAATGGGTAGCACCACTCCTTCTTCCTAGAGAAGATATGTGGGCTGAACAGTAATGGACCCTGAGCTAAACTTGAAGAAACTGGGTCCCTCCTCCCCCCCCACCTTTAAAAAAAAAAACTACCTGGCTTGACCTCAGGGCTGATGCCCATAACTTCCTAGTCTTCCCGACTTTTTTTTTTTTTATTAATCTTTTTTATTAGGTATTTTCCTCATTTACATTTCCAATGCTATCCAAAAAGTCCCCAATACACTCCCCCCCCCACTCCCCTACCGCCAGACTGTCTCAACCCACCAGCTCCTGAACAATGACACAGACACATATTTATGAAAGCTTAGGCCTTATAGCTTAGGCTATTTCTCAACTAACTTGTATAACTTAATTCATTTATTCTAATCTAACCTACCTCGCCAAGTCAGCCAACTAAAGCCTGTCAACAGTGGGGTGCGATGTCACAGCCCAGTCTTCACAGCCAAGGGGACACTCTTTACTTTATGATTCTATGTAATATATGTCACTACAATATCTGTACTAAATAACTTCTCTGTCATAAATATTTTGTGTTCTGCCTACTGATCCAGGTCATGACCCAAACTTTGGCAAACATGGATATTTACTGTCTCTATAGCCAGACTTTTCCCCATGTATCAGATAGCTGGAATCATGCAGCGTCTCACCGTTTAACCTGGTGTCCTTCATTGGGTGTATTTAACAGTCCTTTATACTTTTTATGTCCAGATAGCTCACTTCATTTTATTTCTCACTATTACATTGCATACACTTACTAACTTGCTTAACCCTATTGACAAACATCACTTGTATGTCCAGTTTTTGACAATTATAACTGTGGGTAATTTTGTGGATAGTTTTGGCTAGACCATCTTATGGTTCATTTTATAAGAAACTGCCGAACCACCTTCCAGAGTGGCTATACCATTTTGTACTCCTGTCAGGAAGCAGTGAGAGTTCTTGCTTTGTCTTTTTTTTTGGTCAGCACTTGGTACTGTGGGTTTTTACATGCTTTTACAATTCTATTACTGAGTTTGTACATCGATATTTTGAGTGTCTGCTCTCTGGTGACATATGTGGTGGTGTCATACGCCCCTTGCTAGTGAGAATGTTTTGTCCCTTTGTATTTATTATTGTTGTTATTGACAGATCTCATTGTGTAACGCAGGCTGACCTCAAACTCAGAGCAGTCCCCCTGCCTTTTTACTTTTCTTGCTCTTTTTTTGTTTGTTTGTTTTTGATACAGGGTTTCTCTGTGTAGCCCTGGCTGGCCTCGAACTCAGAGATCCTCCTGCCTCTGCCTCCCAAGTGCTGGGATTAAAGGTGCGCACCACCACTGCCCAGCTCTTTTTACTTTTCTTAGTAATGTCTTTCGCATTCATGAGTACCAGGAATATATGCATACCTCTATACCCAATTTCTGCCTATTTTAAAATTAGGTTTTCCTATTCAATATTGAAAGTGCTTTGCATGTTTTGGAGGTTACTTCATTGGCATGTGTGTGTGTTTGGAGACAGGGTCTATGTAGCCCAGCCTGGCAATGTGTCAGGCTCCAAGTAGCGGGGTTACAGATGTATACCAGCACATCCAGCATGTATTCCCTGTGACATCTCATACATACATAGTATCTCCATGCTCTGTTCATATTTAGCCCCGTACTTCCTCCCCTTGCTCCCACTTGTTTTGCTTCCTTCTCCCAGACAGCCCCTCCTGCTTCCCTATCATATATTACATTACCCTCTTGTTCCTCTTCCCTCCTCTTGTACATCTTCCTCCTCTCAGCCATATATATGTGTGTGCTTGCATGTGCATACTCATATTTAAGCCTAGTTTCCACATATGGAAAAGGTAACTTTAAGGAAAGAGGTGTTTATTTCCAATCATGGCTAAACGGTACCATCCATCATGGCAAGAGGAACTCGAGACTTGAGGCAGCTGGTCCCTTTCAGTCAGGAGGCAGACAGTAATGAGTGTTCATAGTCAACTTGCCTTCTCCTTTTCTTTCAGAAGCCCATTTCATGGAATGGTGCCACTCACAGTTAGGGTGGTTTTTCCAACCTCGATTACCCTAATCTAGACAATCTCTCCTAGGCATGCTTAGAGGCTTGCTTTCTAAATTCTGCCAAGCTGAAACCACTGACCATCACAACTCAACCCTTTGTCAACTGGCTTTGCAAACACATCACTCGCGAAGCTAACTTCCATCCCCGCAGGCTCAAGGCCACCTCACAATGCAAGTCATCATCGTCACACTTGCAAGTTTCATGGAAGACTCGTAACTGTGAACTTCTGTAAAAGAGAAAGCAAGTTGCATACATGAACAGTGGCACAGCATAAACATCTGTATCACAGAATGGAATAGAGACAAAGCAAGGAAAGATTCACACCATGCACAGGGCAACACCAACCTCTGTAGCTCCATGCCTGGCACCTGGGGGTTGTGACAGCCTCTCTATGCTCTAGATGGCCTGAGCAGCTCCACTCTTTCAATCCTGCCACCTATAGTGTATAGAGTGTCTTGGGTCACTCTTCCTCAGCAGATGTCTGTCCCAAGGTCCTGGCACCTTCAAGGTTCTGAGTGTGAGTGCATCTTATCCAGGGGCCTGGTCGGGCTAGCATGTCTGCCCTCCCCTCTGTGGTGCTCTCTCCCATGGGATCTGCTAACCTTCTCACAGAAGCTTAGGCTTTAGGGGCTCTCGAAGCGCTCCAACTTGCCTGGTAGGAGCAGCTCCCTGGAACTGAGACACAAGCCTCTATAACCCCTCTAATCCTTCATGTCTGCAAAAAGCTGCCACACAAATGAGGCTATGCTCCTGGTTGGCCTTGGGGAGGGCTTTGAACCCCTTGGATCACAAGCTGCATCTGTTTCTATATTCTGACCTCAGGGAGACCCTTGCCCAGGCAGGGACTTCTGAGGAGCCCCATTCTCTTTCCTAATAATTTGCATTTCACAAGACAGAGACCAAGTTTCCGCTGTCTCCTTTCTTTCAGCACTTGTGTTCTCTAAGCTTCCATCAAAATGGCCCACTCAGCTTTGCTTACAGTATTCAAGCGCTTTCCTTGCCCAAAGCTTCTATTCTTCATATTCCTTTTGCAAAGCAGTTACATGGGACTAAGAATCACACTGTCAGAGGCAGGCAGATTTCTGAGTTCGAGGCCAGCCTGGTCTACAGAGTGAGTGAGTTCCAGGACAGCCAGGGCTACACAGAGAAACCCTGTCTCAAAAAACCAAAAAAAAAAAAAGAAAAGAAAAAAAGAATCAGACTGTCAGGTTTATCTCAGCAAGAGTTCCATTTTTCAGTACTGATTCCATCACTTTCCTCATCTTCAAGAGAATACCTAGCAAAAGCAACCCAAGAAAGAAGAGATTACTTTGGCTAACAGTAAAGGTGCAGTCAAATCATAGCTGGAACGTCACAGAGGCAGGGGCTTGAAGTGGCTGTCACCCTGTATCTGGTCAGGGTTGACAGTGGTGAGTGCTCAGTCAACTGGCTTCTCTTCATTTCATTCAGGATCCTGGTCCATGGAGTAGTGTCACTCAGTTAAGGTAGGCTTTCCCACTCATCTAGAGCATGTTTCACGAGCATAGCCAGAGGATAATTTAATCTGGATAAAACCCCTCACAGGAAGTCTCCTAGAGGAGTCTAGACCCTGTCAGGTTGACCACATTAACCATCACACTGTAACATTTGTCTAAATCTATCAATGAATATGATGATCTCTAAGTTCCATCCATTTTGTCAGATGACATGTCATTCTTTACAACTGGATTGTAGATAGACCAAATTTCTTCATCTGTTCATCTGCTGCTGTGCATCTGGCTGGCTATGGAACTTCAGCTGTATATAACTCAAGTCGTAGTCAGGAAGTATTAATCCTCAAACCTTCTTCTTCCATATAAACTTTAATGTCACTTTGACAATATTCACAAAGTACATTTTGGTTTGTATTTTTACTGATAGAATTCAAAGATCAAATTTGAAAAAAAAAAAAAAAACCCTAAAGAATATTGTCTTTTTACTTACAAGCCTGGTATCTCTCTGAAGGAAGCACTCTTTTTGTTTCTATCTTCTGAAGAGATAGTACATAGCTGGCATAATTTCTTCCATAAACAATGCATAAAATTCAGCATGAACTCATCTTGTTCACAGTGCTTTGTTTTTAAAGGCTAATTATTTTAAAGGCAATGTTTTTGATAGCTATCCAGAGTCCCCAGTTCTCTTTGATGGGAATATCTTTCAGGAAATAAAACCATTTAGGTGGTAAAATAAGGAAATAAACAAGCATAAAAGACTCAGGGAGAGAATTGTTGTTAATACTATGTTTTCCTTTTTAAACTGGACCTCGTGTGGCTCAGGTGGGCTTTAACTCACTCTGCAGTAGAGGATGACTTTATGGCTCTGTTATGCAAATGCCAGAACTGTAAGCGCACACCATTACTTTCATGTAACTTGCATTTTAATGCCCATAAAATCTGTAGTGAGGCACCCTGTATATCCCTGCCTTTTTAAAAAAAAAAAAAAAAGATTATTTATTTATTTTATGTATGTGAATACACTGTAGCTGTACAGATGGTTGTAAGCCTTCATGTGGTTGTTAGGAATTGAATTTTTTTAGGACCTCTGTTCACTCTGGTCGGCCCTGTTCGCTCAGGCCCAAAGATTTATTTATTATTATACATAAGTTCACTGTAGCTGTCGTCTGAGACACTAGAAGAGGGCATCAGATCTCATTACAGGTGGTTGTGAGCTACCATGTAGTTGCTGGGATTTGAACTCAGGGCTTTCGGGACAGCAGTCAGTGCTCTTACCTGCTGAGTCATTTCATCAGCTCCATTCCTGCCTTTTAATTGCCTATTTAACCTGGCTAATCTCTTTAGTTGATCATTTCAGGGTCTGGCTCTTAATATTATTAATATTCCTCCAATAAATTCATTTACACTTTTGGGTTAATTTTTTTCCCTTCCAATTTCTGCTCCCATTTTTATCTTTTGATTAAAGAGGAGGCTTAATCAGTTTATACCCTTTCTACTATACACTGTCAATGTCACCAGATTCTTTTGTGGGGACTGCTTTCTGTGCACGTGCCTGTGTGTACCGACCAGCTTGCCAGCCTCTAACTTGAGATCTGTTTGATCTCACCCTAATCTTATGAACATAAGTATAAGCCACTATACCCAGTATCCAAAGTAGCCTACACTTGAGATTTCCGTAGCTTCTGTGTTACTTGTGTGGCTTAGTCACCAACAACTTAATGACTGGGATTTTTTTTTTTTTTTACCACCTCTCTAGATTTCTAGTTTAATCCCATCATGGTCTGTGAGAATATGGTGTATCATTCTTTTAAGATACATTAAGTATTTATGAAGGCCTCATATGAGCTTGAGAATTACGGATACTTTGCTGTTGGTAGTAAATTTCTGTGTCAATGTCAACTATATCGAGCTGACTAATGCTATGCTTTCTCTAGTGTCTCATGCTTTTTCCTCCCAGTCCTGGGGACCAAGTCTGGGTCCACACATCAAGTCCAGTGCTCTACTGCTGAAGGAAGAACTCGACCATATGGAGTCCCCCTTGAATTTCTACCTCTTATATTTGTCCACAACAGCACTTTCTGTTTGTTAATGTTCTGCTCAATACTAATACTAATTGGTGAGGTGGGAAAATAAGAAATATTTACATTGTTTTAAAATTCTTGTTGTTGTTGTTGTTAGCTTATGGGTCTGGATTATACTTACTACATCTATTTCTATTATTATTATATTACTATTATTGCTGCTATTATTATTATTACTATTATTATCATTTTATGGGTCTGGATTATACTTACTATATCTATCATTATTAATATCATTAGTTCTCACAAAAATAAAAGCGAGCTCATCAACTATTATTTTAGTTGTAAAAGGGGAAACTATTAGCCAAGGCTCAGATTGCAGCAACTGTGAGCTTCCCAGGCCTCTCACACTTCACTGCATTTTTTGAACATTTATTGTTGTTCTAAAAAGCATTATCCAAGGTTTGAGATACGCTGTGCCATAAAATATTAGTGAAATCTAATCTCTATGAGGGATAACTGTCAATGATAAAATATAAAGCATATTTTCTAAAATGTCTTTTATTATTAAACCTACAGTTTCAATTTAATAAAAAATATGACCATGAGATATCTACTTATACAGTAATAGATATAAACACAAATACAATTAATTAGAGGTTATCCAAAATAAATTCGATTGGAACACATATGCCTTTATCAATTAAAGATTTTTGTTTTCAATGGATTTTCTCTTAGACATTTGAGATATGCATCTTTTAAACTAGAATTAGAAAAACCTCTCAATGACTTTACAAAGTACGTGTAGCAACTTTAAAAATAAAATACTCCCGAACTATTCAATGACTGATTTGTCACAAAACACTGAAAAGGAGAGATACATCATTGCTGTAAAATATCTCCTTTCTAAAAATTTCATACACAGACATACATATATATACACACACATATATCTGTCTCCCAGAGAGGAATAAGATTTTTAAAAATATAAGCTATCTACATATAGAGAGAGAAAGACTAAGTCCTTTCTTCAGGTCTGGCTTTCTTTGATCAAGTTTGTTCTATTCAGGTTACTGTCCAAACACATCGTATCCTGAAAGAGTAGGCACTAAAGCATGCCAGCTCCTCTGACCCTTAGACAGGCTCCTGCCTGACATGTGAGCACTCACAACGAGAACCTTCTAGATGTGGACGCTTACTTCTTACATTGAGTTGGAGAGATGTCCTTGTTTCTCAAAGATATGGTAATTTTCTTTCCAATACTAGGATTTTTTGGATGTATTGAGATTTGCTTTCAAATGCCTTAAAAATAAAAATTCATTTATATTATTATAAAGAATAGCTTCCCAAAAGTCAGAGAAAAACATATTACACCACAGATTTTATTAATGGTAAATGTTTGCATTTATTTTTAAAAGCTTAGTTTTTACTAAGCTTTTTTTCTTAAACAAAAGCTAATAAGCAAGAATCATTTTTCCATACAGAAACTTTAGCCATAAACAAGACTTAAATTTATTCCAACATTGAAAGCTAAAAAGAACTGGAAAAATTACAAAGCGCAAAACATTTGAGTCAGTTTTTTTTCCACCATTTGAATATACTGTACTTAGAATGGCAGACACATCCTGAAGGAGACAGAAAAACATGCTTTTAGTCTACAGATCAGCATGAAGAATGACATGCAATTCATGATTTCCTTTCAATTAATCATTTAACTGAACCACTTAAACAAAGGGTTTGGCTTGGTTTGGTTTCCACTTGAGAGGAAGATGATCTTTTTTTTTTTTTTTGTATTGATCTTCTTTTCGTATTAGATACAAAGTGTGAGCTCTGTCCTCTCCCCAGCAGCTATATAGACTTGCATATAGACAGCAAACACCATTTTTCTGGTAACAGTGCCATGGCCTTGAATAATCAGTTTGTAAAAAAACAAGTAATAATAAAAAAAAAGTATCAAGTGCAAATGTAGAACACTTCCCTTATAGAATTATGCAAACCCACACGCAGAGGTGTTCTTGCACATGCTTAGCAGGATGATTAGAACGTGCATATCGTGACTGATGCACTGAAGGTTACCTAGTACAAAGTTTTTTTAAGTGTTGCCAAGTTAATCAAGGCACTGAAGAGTTATGCAGATGGAGTTTCCAAAATATATTAACAATTGCTTTAACGGTTAAAAAGCCCTGAGTCAGAACTTTCAATAGCTTCCTGAAACTGTACTCAGACAAAATGGCAGATTTGCTTATTTCATAAAAAATTAGAAAAGCACTTTGCTTCTGAAGAAAGAAGTCATGTTTATGAAGTAAAATCAAGAGAACTCTGCAGGACAGTGCACCCACTCAGCACTACTCCCCTTCTTAGACAGTTGTGTCTATCCGTTCAAACCTCTGCATTGAGGCACCAAATTACTGTGACAGGCCACTTTTCCTGTATCTATTGCTTAAATTCTCAAAAAAAAAAAAATTCTAACTTTATCTTCAGGTTGTTTCCTTTTCTCCCACAAATAAGACAAGATGCTAGATGGGTGAAAGAAAAGCAGTATTCTGGTAGAAAAGGAGGTAGAAAATGCCAAGGTAGCAACTTAACGTTATTAACTATCCACTCCTATTTTTACATTGTAATTTTACCCACTGCTAGCCACTTATCAGCCACTGAAGCTTGATGCAAAGGATTTCTCCCTCACTGCAGTAAAGCAACACACACACACAAGACAACATTAAAAAGCTTCCTACATTTAGTGTTTAAAGACATACAACTGCAATTATCAATACTGTTGTCTCATGTGTGTTCGTGTGTATAAGTCAAAAGGATATACATGATTATCAAGTAGTATCAGTAAGCATTCCTATTGTAATATTCAAGCAAGTTAAATCAGGTTGCCATTTTGAAAGAAAAATGTATTCTGTAACTTTGACAGGTAGACTCAACGACAATTGATATTTATAACAAGGCACAAATTACTTGTGAAAATCTATTACCTTCCCAATACAGTACAAAACCAAAGCTAACTTATTTCCCATATTTAAAATGTGCTTCCCCCTCTGGCTCATAACGAAATAATAAACTCTTTCAATTAACATACATGTAAAAAAAATAGCAGTTATGGCAGGGGAGAGATGCCCTTCCTCAGATCTCAGGAGCGTGATGTTGACCTGGGTTTGGATCTTGCAAACACAAATGGCTCTCGGCAGTAATCTGAGTGTCCGTGTTCTAAGGAGTCAGAGCCCTGCTGCCCAGAGGGAAGGAAGAAGGAAGCATTTGACAGGTGCAGGATAAAGTTCTATGCTTGTTTCCCAACAAACGGAGAGGAAGTGACCCTTCTGAACTGCATGTTTAGAAGCAGTCAGGACAACAAACCTTATGATATGTGGTTCTCACTGCAATTTAAAAAAAAAACACCAAAAATGTATCCATGAGTGTTTTTATAGAAATTATTACTATAAACATTCCAGACACTCTGAAAGGATAAATGTTTTTCCTTTTGGGCCTTAAAAGAGGAAGTCGTGTTAAAGTCTGTAATTTACAAAACAACTGACAAGCCATATGAAGAACTGACCTTATAGACCCCTTCTATGTTTTAGTTAAATACACCCTCCCTACCAATACCGTGGCAAATCCTACACAATGCTCCATTCCTCTGAGCTCACTGTTTTTGTTTCCTATTTGTTGCAACAACCCCAAACCCCGAAACCAGCTCTGCTGCATCCAGCTTTGTCCTAAGTGACAAGTTTAACTATTCCTCATCCAAAAAGTGTCCAGAATTCAAAATAAACAAAAAACATCCACCAGGCAATAAATGACTACCAGAATGTTCCCTGTGTGAAAATGACCCAGCAAGGTTTGAATTTTGAACTAGACAAATCTTAAGCAGCATGCATTTTCAACATTCTAAAGTAAAAGGTTGTTTCAGGCTAAAGTCTTCAAAAATATAAAATTTAAGGAATTATTTCCAGTTAATTTTATGTTTCAGTAGACTTCTGGTTAACCTGCCATTATTAAATTACAATACCTTAAGCATACCTTAAGCATAATTCAGATAACTAAACATTTGCCTAGTATAATATTCTTACACTAATATAAAATTATATTCTCTTGAAAACCCCACTCCCAATAAAATTCTGCATGTGTACAGCACAGGTAAGGATGTTAAACTATGTGAACAAGAGCAGCTGTGGCAGCAGCGCCTGATAAGTTGTGTGTGTGCTCAGTGAGAAAGCCGACAGTCTTCGTGAATCAAGGGGAAAATGTGGTGGGCCGAGGGGCAGAGAGAGGGAATCCAATATTGCTCCCGACAGCTCTCCTGAAACGCCAGTGAAGAACGCTAACACGCCTCAGGACCCTATCCTGTTGTCCACAGACACAAGACACTGACCTTCTTTCCTGCCCCCCACTTAGCCCAAGTCCAATACTTTAAAAAACAACAAAAAACGAATGCATGTCATTGTAATAATAATTCTAAGGAAAAGTAAGAATTCTTCTGAGGCACAGGAAAGAGAGGTTTGGGTAACTAGAAGGAAAGATCCCCACAGGGCCAAGTGTTGTAGAGAGACTAAGAGGTAGTTTCAGAGTGCAGGAGGAAGTCACTGGCATGATTCAGTTCCCACTCTTACCATCTCCTGTAAGCCCAAAACAAATTTACAATAATTTTAGATGCCTGAAGACCTGAACAGAAGTGCATCTGTCCATAATATGCATAACATAAATGGCCAAGTGACAAAGAGAAAGCGGAAGTTCCCAGCACTACAGAGACTTGACGGCTTCTCTCTCCTAAGCTAGTGTGCTCTGCTCTGCATAGAGGAGATGATGGAGCTGGTTAGGAGGTCTATCCCTTAACAGATAGAATCTTTACAGGATAAGACTTGGCACTGCAGCCTGGGAGACAGAGAAAGGAATGAAGTGGGATACAGCTGTGGCACACAGATTCTCGGGCTGGCAGACTCTATAGCAGCCACTCCTCCTTGCCTGATGACAAGTAGAAAGAGGTGGGCAGCCTATGGCAAGGAAGAAAAGAGCCTCATTTCTACTCTTTCCAAGTCTGTCTCTTTATGTAAACATCGTATCATCAGATGTATCTTTAAAAAGCAAAAAACTCTTCAAATTATACTTAGAAAAAAATAGCCTCATTGCTTCCTTACAATAGAACATTCCTAATTTGAAACTAATAAGGATTGTACCCTACAAAGTAATTTAAAGTTGTTAAATATGGTGGGATCACCATCCTATAACCCCACAATTGGAAGGCAGAGGCAGGAAGATCATAAGGTTGAGGCCAGCCTGAGCTACACAGTAGGTTCCATGTCAGCTTAGAATACATAGTGAGACTCTATCTCAAAAACACCAAGGAGAAACAAAGCAGTTACTCAGCTCAACACAGACCTGGAGCTGCTGAGCCTGCTGAGCCTGCTGAAAACGAGCAGCTCAGCTCACTGGGCCGCAAGTAACCACCAGCAGCACAGCACAGCAGGCTGGACACTGCTCTCCCACTTTAAGTTGCTATAGCAAAAAAACAGATACAAGCTAGCCAGATTCAAATGCAGGGGAAACTATCCTCAAAGAACACTATCCTTAAGAGTACATGCTTATACACAGCACACAGTAGACACTATTGTAAATAACTGACAGGTGGGTTTTGGTTTTTGTTTTGTTTTGTTTTTAACAATCTAGCAGTGAAGAATCTCGAAACAATGTGCATATATTTAGGCTAGATACAAAGATTACTCATTTAAGATAAAATGCTTAGCCCCCTAACCAAGTCAACATGTATTTTCCATGCATTTCCACAAATGCCCTGGCATCCTTTTCTAAGTATCTGACATTAAGCTATTTATTGTATCTTAGTATATATTGGCAGTTTAAAGAATGTTCATCTGTAGGTATAAAGAAAAACTAAGTTCTTTATAGTAAAATTACTATCAGAGAGAACAGAAGTAAGGCTTTGGATGAAGGTAGAATCCATAACACTGTCAGAAATAACAGACATACAGAAAAGATTGATGCCTCTTACAATGCACCAGCTTTAGAGACCTCAGAGACACAGAAAGGATGGTGTGCACGCACTGATTAGATCAAGCCCAGTTTAGCAGTCACAGGGAAAACGGAAATTGCTTTTCACAGACCTTTTTCTACAAAGAGCTGATGCAAACAGTGAGAAGTTAATACAAGAAGTCCAACAATGAAAACCAGGTAGAGATGTGATTGTGTCATTCTGAGCTAGCCTTCAGTTCTTACTACAATTTGCCCTTTCATGTCTACTGGTGATTTTGAAATAATTCATTTATTAAGTTAGTCAATTTTCCTTTTAAGTCTAGAAAAGAAGGTAAAGTCATTATTCTCTTACCACATATTTTCACTTACTTAAAAATTCGGAAACAATCATTTGGATAACTTTAAATTATCTTGAAATACAATGTTTCCTTCAGTACTGCCTTAGCCAGGAGGCATATCTCTACCACACTTCTGTCACTGAGCATACATGACATAGGCTGACTTGCCCCATTCACCTTCAGTATGACCTTTTAGAAGAGCATGTCATTTCACCATGTGAAATCATGATAATCATGTGGAATACTGACCTTGTAAGCTAATGCCTAAGGTTTAACATATATGCACATATTAAAAAAGAAAAATGCAATAGAAAAATGTGAAAGGAGGTCCTTAAAGGATTTTCCCCTTCAAAGCCAAAAGCAAATTTTCTATGAGTTTTCATGGATTTGATGTTCCAAATTCAAGAGGAAAACACACACACACAAGTGGGCAAGTTCAAACACTGTATGTTTTCGTTGTTATGGTGGTCCATATATAGTCTAATTACATTCTAAAAAAAAAACATAAAAAAAGAAATTATGAAATTACAAATTAACTCATTAGATTAAACTCCCAACTAGTTTTAGAACCTACTAAGATCTCACGATCACATACTTTAGCTAACAAAACACTCTGTGTTTCTTAATCAGTACAAAAGAATCCTTCGTTCAATTGCCTTGCGACAAATTGGGCATTCACTCATCCGGTCTCCACAGAGCTGGCATGTTCCATGGCCACAGAGGAAAATCATGTTCTTCAGGCGATCCAAGCACACAGGGCACATGGTCTGAAATGAGAGAGACAGTGAATAAGCAGGAGCCATGTTATACTATACGTGTAACACGACAAGGCTTTTGTATCGTTAATTTTCTATTCTGGTTTTAGTCAAACAATGTATTGCTTTTCAGAAATAAATTCTTCAGGATTTTTTTTTTTTTGAGAGGAGATTTGAGACTAGGTCTTGTTATATTACCTTGGCCAGTGAACTTACTATGTAGGCCAGGCTGGTTTCAGACTTATAAGAGATCTACCTGTCTCTGCATCCCAAGTACTAGAATTAAAGGAATGTGCTACCATGCTCAGCTTAAAATTAAGTTAGTTATTTACTAATTACTTGTTCAAAAATAGTTATAATAAAACGTCATCCCTACAAAACAGATACTAATTCTTTCTAAATAGTACAAAGGTAGCACATAAAACAAATACTATGGGGATGGAGATACAACTCAGACTTTGCAAACACTTACTGCTCTTGCAAAGGACCTGAGTTTGGTTCCCAGCACTCACTTGTTGGCTTACAGTTCCAGTGTATCTGATCTCCACTGGCTTCTGCATACATGAAATACACTAAACTCTTGTACCCAAACATATACAACATAAATGATAATAAATCCTAAAAGTAATTATTACATAAAATAAAGAATGCAAATCCAAAAGGAGAAAGCAATGGTTCAAAGCAGCTCCACTGCACCTGAAGCAGACTTGCTGCCAGCAGATACCCAGGTGTGTATCACTGAAATGGCAGTGCAGGCATGCAGCTGAGAGCCCTTGCTAGGCACTACACTCCTAGATACAATACAGCCCCAGTCCACTTGAAAAACAAACTGGTTTAACATGGTTCAAAACATCTTCAAGACAAGTCATCTTGGAACTTTTAGCCCCAGTGTTCTTGCTCTCAAAAACTGTGCAGTACTACTAATGGGAATGGGTGGGTAGGGAAATGGGGGAGGGGGGGAGGGTATGGGGGACTTTTGGGATAGCATTGGAAATGTAATTGAGGAAAATACGTAATAAAATATATTAAAAGAAAAAAAAAAGGAACAGCCTGTGGCAGCACATTCCTGTGCTGGAGGAAAAAATAAATAAATAAAGCACCTGAAGATGACCTCTGGCCTCCACATGTGCATTCACATATCCATGCACACTCATGAACACACAGACTGCATAACTCATTCATCAGGAGACAACTTATACCAACTACATTACACAGGAGATTAATATATAGAAACTACAAAACTCAAAAAATTAAAACAATTTATCCAACCAACAAATGTGTTAATGAGTCAAATAGATAATTTTCAAAAGAAGAAATATATAGCCAAGAAATATCTGAAAAAGCTTTCATCATCAGGGAAATGTAAATTAAAACTGCTTCCATCTCACTCAGTGAAAACAACTGTCAGAATCAAGTGTTGGTAAGGCTGCAAGGAAAGATACCCTGATGAGGGGACACAAGCTAGTACCACCTCTACATAGTACCACCTCTACAGAAATTAGTAAGAAGATTCTCAAAAACAAAATAAGACAAAACAATAAACAAAATTAAGCAAGCTAAAACCAGAACCGTTATAAGACCCAGCTATCTAACACTTGGGACTCTACACCAGTATACCAGAGACTTGTACATCCACGTTCATTGCCACTATTCACAGTAAGTAGAACCAGCCTAGATGCACACCAACAGACAGAAAATGTGGCACATAAAAATGGGAATCATCCAAAATGAAGAATGAAATCATGACATTGGCAGGAAAATGGAAGCAGCTGGAAATCACGTTACAAGAAACAAGTCAGCCTTAGAAAGGCAAATATTCCCATATTTCTCATATGCAGAATGTGGACTTAAATTTCTACAAATGAATGTGTGTAAATATCCATACTGATGAAGCACAAAGAGGAATACAAGAGGGGAGGGATATATATGAAGGCAGGTGACCAAGAGTGCAATGGAACGCATGAGACACAAAAGCAGTAAGAAACTCTAAAGTAGGGGAGGAGAAAGGCACACTCAACAAAAGGAAAGCTAATTGGTGGGGTTGTGGGGAGGGTTACAAATAAGAACAAAGAATACCATGTATTTATAAAAATGTCATAATGAAACCCATTAATCTCTATGCTAATTGAAAAATGAGAGACAAACAAAGGCCAAAGAGTTGATTCAATAGTCATGGTTCCTGAGCAAGTGAGGACTGGACTTCAGAACCCCAGAACCCACGTGAATCCAGGTAAGCACACTGGCCCACAGGAGGCAGTCAGAGAGTCCCTGGAGCATGCTGGTAGCCACCCTAGCTACAACAGTGAGCTGCAGGTCCAGGAGAGTAGCTGCTCAACAAGGAAGGCAGAGAGCTACCAAGGAAAACATTTTTAACCCTGCACATGCACTTGCACACATACAAACATGTGCAGACACCACACATACAAACACATACAATAGTGGGGGGAGGGGAGACAAACGTGGAGGCAAAAAATACCTTTAAATCCTTACTTATCTTTACTTAGTCACTATGTAACAATTATTGCTAAATGTTGATTCTATAGAAAAAATTCCATCTTAATAGAGTTTTCTCTCTTCAGCTAAGTGTATGCAGGCTTAGCACATACATGTATTCAATTTTAAACTACTTTTCCTATGGTCATGAATTATCTTGGGCCACCTGTCCATTGCCATGGTTCTCAACCTGTGGGTCACAATCCCTCTGAGGGTCGATCTCTTGTGAAGGAGTCATATATCAGATATCCTGCACATCAGATATTTACATTAAGATTCGTAACAGGAGCAAAACTACAATTGTGAAGTAGCAACAAAGTAATTTTATGGTTGAGAGTTATCACAACATTATTATTACTGGGCCACAGCATTAAGAAGGTTGAGAACCACTGTTCTATGGGTTATTTCTTGTAAATTCAGATAGTAAACTTGGGATTTACGATGCTACAACTGTTGCTAACAGTGATGCCACTGCCAACCTCGGACCACATTCTTGCTGCATTGAGTCTCTGGGATACAGAGCAGGGCCCTGTCAAAGAAAGGGGGGAGAAGAAAGAGGAGAAAAGGTTGAACAGAGTGGAAGAGGGAGCTCCTAAGCAGTTTTAACAGCAGCGCCTCTTCAGAGCAGCAAGGGTAGGAGAGCTCCTGCTGCACACTCTGCTTCTGCACGGCTGCTGCATGGCTGCACAGCCGTCAAACGTTTGAAAGGCGCCTCACTGCGGTTCTCAGGGTTCTGTCCAACCACGTTTGTGGCTATCTGGGTTCCATGTTTTGGAAAATGTCTGACTCCAACTCAAGGTCAGACACAAGTCATTCCCCATTTGAACACTAGAAGTGACCTATGATGGCAAACCATGCCTAGAGACAAGGTCACTGGACCGGCAGACGTGCACCAAATGAGGTGGCACAGTAAGAGGCACAGGGGGGGCTGGGATGCAATCATTACCTGCTCCTTAATGTCCTGAAGCTGCTGCTGCAGCTTCTGCACATCTGCGTTAACATTGGTGTTGTCTTTGTCCTTCTGCAGCACTGGGATATTCCCACTTGCTAGAATAGAATTCAAGAAAAACCTTAGTTATTACTGTTTTGACATTATGACATATTTCTAAACTTTTATTAAAAAACAAAACTGTGTGGCTGAAGATAGTTCGTAGTAGAATGCCTTTATGCCATGGGTTCTATAAGCTTCACAACAGAAGAACGGTGTGGAAGAGCCTACCATTTAGGGTCTTCTTCAAAATTTTGCTCCATATTGAGAGAAAAGATACAGTGGTAACATCTAGGTAACATTCATTTATAATCTTAAAGAGGTAAAAGGTTTGGGAGCTAGAGAGGGTGCTTGGTGGCTAAATGTATACAATGCTCTTATAGAGAGCCAGAGTTCAGCTCTTAGCATTTCATGTCACATGACTCACAACCACCCATAACTCCAGCTCCAGGGAGATTCAATGCACATACACTCACACATACATACTTTTAAAAAAGAAACAGAGGAACCCAGACATGGTAATGCGTGATTGCAACTGCAGAACTCCCGAGACTGAGGACAAGAGTATGGCCATGAGGTCAAGGTTGGCCTGGACCACACAGCAAGACTTTGTCCAAAAAAAGAGGCAGAGGTGGGAAGAGAAAGAGGTTCACAGCAAAAGAGAACTTCAGAGTTTTGAAGCTTTCTCCTGCAAACTCAAAACATACACTCCCTTTTCTTTGCTCATGGGCCACTGGAATCATAGCAAAATAGCTACTAAAGGAGTGCTAATCAGTCTCTTAGATGACTTTAAAAAAAAAAAATGAATCTTCCCATCTATAAACAAGGTTCACATTACCCAGACTAGCCTTGACCCTACTATGTAGTCAAGGCTGGCCATAAATTCCTGACCCTAATTCCACCTCCCATCAGAATACAGATAGCACCCACCACTTGGATAGGAATGATGATGATGGTGATAATGACGATGATTATCCAAACTGGGTCTTTCTATATAGCTCTTGCGAGCCTTGAACTCACTATGATGATGATGATGATGATGATGGTCATTCAGACAAGGACTTACTATGTAAATGACTGGCCTGAAACTCACTACACAGAATATGCTGGCCTTAAACTCAGAGATTTGCCTGCCTCTGTCTCCCAGGTGCTAGGATTGAAAGCATGTGCTGGAGAAGATGCAGAGACACACAGTCAAACATTAGGCAGAGCTCAAGCCACCCCATACAGAAGGGAGCCAGAGGGATTGAGGGCATCATGAGAACACTCACAGGAACAACCAAGCAGGGCTCATAGGGGCTTACAGAGACTGAAGTGACAATCACAGAGCCTGTATGGGTCTGAGATATATATGTTATGGTTGTGTAGCTCTGAGTTCTCACTGACTCCCAACAGTGGGAGTGGGCTGTTTCTCTGACTCTTTGGCTAGCTCTTGGGACCCTTTTCCTCCTACTAGGTTGCCTTATCCAGTCTTGCTATGCGGGTTTGTGCCTAGTCTTATCTTAACTTTGTTATACCATGTTTGGTTGATATCTATTGGAGGGAAATGGAGGAGCAGTGGAAGGAGGGAGAGAAGTGCTCTCTACATATGGGATTACAAGCACCTGCCACCCAAGCCTGACCCTCCTTCTTTATGCCAAGATTTCCTCACTGTTAACAATCTAGGCTGAAAAGTTCAGAAGGTATGAATAAGAGTGCTTTGATTTTATCCGCCCTGATCTGAATATTCTTGACATTTTATTCTAGCTAATATCCATGCCTAAGAATTTTATTCTTCTCTCTTTGTGAAAAAGGCAAGACCTTTGGGCAGAGGTGTATGTAGCAATGTTCTTCCTCATCTATTTACAAAATATATTTAAAAAAACAAGAATGAAGTAAATTCTCAGGTACCTGTACATAAGGGACTGAATCAGGATGTCAGGCTTAACACTGGTACGCTCTTTACCTGCTGGGGCCGGCTCGGCTCGCTGACTATGGCGGTTTGAATAAGAATGGTTCCCATAGCCTCATAGATTTGAATGCTTGCCATCAGGGAATGGCACTACTTGGCAGGGATTAGGAGGTGCGGCCTTATTGGAGGAAGCTTGTAACTGGGGGGGAGGGGGGGGGCTCTAGGGTTCCAAAAGCCCAAGCCAATCCTAGAGTTGCTTCCTGCTACCTGTGGATCCAGACACAAAACTCTTGACTACTTCTTCAGCACCGTATCTACCTGCATGTAGCATGCTCCCCACCACCATGATGATAATGAACTAACTCTGAAATTGTTTCCTTTACAGGAGTTGCCATGGTAATAGTGTCTCTTCACAGCAAAATAACACTATCTAATCTAAGACACTGACCCAAAAGAAAAAAATATTTTATACAGTTGTATGACTGGAAAAGTAGGAGGCAGGGTTTGGGGATAAAAGCCAACAGGTGACTGCTTGCTAAGCATGAACCATGACTTGATTCTGCCAGCACCATGAAATAAAAGGAAAAATGGCAAGGTAATTATCTTTATCTCTCTACTTGTCTGTGTTACAATTCAGCTTACTTTGTCCCTAATAATTACTATCCAATGAAACACATGCAAATTAGATGATCCTGAAAGCCTGCTATGTAAAGGGACCAAGTTAATATATTTGTAAACTGTAAAAAAAATTAAATTGGAAGTCAGCACCCCATTTCCAGATACACTAAATTGGTCTGGTACACAGCTCATTGGTATAGTATATGCTTAATTAATCTGACTCCCAGAAATAGGTACACAAACACAGCCACTAAATTTCATCTTTAAAACAAAAAGCAAATATTCTTTAAACAAGAATATAATGTTCTTCATATTGCAAATCTTCAGAAGTATAATATTAGGCTGGCAAGGTTGGCTCAGTGGTAAAAATGCTTGGTGCATGCCCCATAAACCTCGATTCCCAGAATGCACGTAAAGGCTGAGAGAGAACCAGTTCCACAGAGCTGTCCTCTGATGTCTACTTACTGAAGCATGGACACACCCATATACACACATTACACAGGCATACACACATTTCCAAAATCTATAAGCAGGCCACAAACTAAATGAAAGTCCAATTTTACATTTCTTATAACTAACAAAAGCACCGGGAAAAAAAAAAAAAAAAAACCCATCTCCTCCGTCAATCTACGTCACGTATCTTAGGCTGACCAAGTCCAAGCATAGTGTAACGGAGAGCTATATCCCACAAGAAAGCAAAGCAAGGACCCTCGACAGAGGACACTCACAGATCTCGTCAGAGGGGTCTTCTGAGTTCTTGCCACCGCAGCACGTGATGAAAGGCACCCTCCGCTCAACCACTGCCCGACACTGCACACACTTTTTCATCAGGCTGGCACAGTCTGAAAAGGAGAACACTTCTTTAGCTACAACAAAAAAATCATCGCCTTTCTCTGCTGTATTTCTATAATTTAACTACATACTAAAACAAACATTAAAGAAACATGCCAGGTCCTAGCTATAAGTTATAAGTAAAATTCAACCTTAATATCATGTTATTAACCTATGGGTGAGAACCATCCACTGGAACAAGAAGCCTATTAGGAAAACATTTCCTAATGTAACTCAATAGTGACTTTTTTCCTAAGTAAATATTTCCAAATGGTAAAGTTTAGCTGGGGATGGTGGCACACAGTTATAATCCTGTCTCAAAAAATCCATAAAAAACAATAAACAAGCAAAAAAGTCTTAAGGCTTAGAAAATGGAGAGGACCACTGTTGACACATTTCAGTGACTAGCAGACCTATGACTGCACACCCAGACGTACACATCTGAAAGGAGGAAGCCACAGTGGACACTGCACACGCGGTAAGCACGCGCACTTGCGGTTTCCCATCAGGCTGAAGGTCTGGGACTCTTGATGTGGCCGTGCCCACACATCCACTCAGCCCTTCACTCATTCGGGGTTTCCCTCTGCCTCCCTGAAATATGATGGTCAAATGTTAATTTCCTAAAAACATTTTCTTTACTCCATGGTTTCTTCTTCCCATCCCTTGGGCTCCCCTCTGTCACCTGATTGGTGCACTGCTTCAGAGTGCCTAGGAGAAGGTTTCCACAAGACCACCTTGCCCATGATAAACTCTCAGAAACTATATTTTAGTAGCCGTTCTCATGATTATTGCAGCTGAAGAGACTTAGGGGTGGTTAAGAACACTGGCTGCTCTTCCTGAAAATCCAGACTCAGTTCCTGCATGGCAACTAACAACCATTTGCAAGCCCAATGTCGTTTGGACCCTGATGACAGCTTTTACACCTGCCTTGATAAATAGAAACAATTATTTGAGTTAGCCTGTCAACAGTATAAATCCTTCACCTATTATTTAGCTGTCTATCAGAATGAAAAAAACAAAAACAAAACACCAGTAGTCTGGGGACCTATAAGTCAGCTCAGTGGGTAAACTATCTGTGCCAAGCTTGACCATCTGAGTTTGAGCCCAAGAACCTACAGGGTAGAAGAGAGAACAGTTCCCTCAAGTGTCCTAAGACTCCTATACATACCACGTTAGTTAAAGACCCATAGGTATATACACAACCTACAGACATATACACAAATAAATAAATGTAAAATAAAGTTTAACCCAACATTTCTTTTCTTTTTTTTTTTTTCGGGGGGGGGGGGTTTGAGACAGGGTTTCTCTGTGTAGCGCTGGCTGTCCTGACACTCACTTTGTAGACCAGGCTGGCCTCGAACTCAGAAATCCGCCTGCCTCTGCCTCCCGAGTGCTGGGATTAAAGGCGTGCGCCACCACGCCCGGCTTAACCCAACATTTAATAGGCATCTTATACCAATGAGACTCAATTATCATGTAATTTGCATGTTATTCTAGTTCAATAACATTAAAAAACAATAATTCTTGACTAACCTATTTTATAAAATGAAATATCATTTAAAGAAAGTATTCAACTTTTTGAGATCTTTTAAAGTAAAACAAAACAAACAAAAAACCAGCAAAGGAAAGAGAATTTCAAACCTTGTAAGACATAAAAGATATAAAAAGCGAAGACTCTCAAGATAAATGTCTTCCTTAACCTGTGGGCTGTGACCCCTCTGAGGTTGAACAACCCTTTCACAGGGGCAGCATAGCAGATATTCTGCATATCATCTATTTACATTGAGAGTCTTAACAACAGTAAACCACAGGTATGAAGAAGATCATCATAACATGAGGAGCTGTATTTCAGGGTCACAGCGTTAGCAAGCTTGAGAACCACTGATTTAAAGCAGACTTCTTAACTTTCTCCTAATCTAACAGTTAACATAACAAAATTACAGCCCCAAACAACAGAGCTGTGAGAGCCCAAGGAATCAAGCAGGTGCACAGGGAAGGGGCTGTTCAGGTACTCTGGCACATACCAACCACTGCTACTGCAAAAAGGATAGGCTACATGTTGGAATAGCTTTAGAAGTTAAGTTTCGTGTGTGTGTGTGTGTGTGTGTGTGTGTGTGTGTGAGAGAGAGAGAGAGAGAGAGAGAGAGAGAGAGAGAGCGCAAGCTCCTTTTGTGGTAATACAAAAATAAAAATTCAAAAATAAATAAATAAGTACGCACAAACACACACACAACACACACACCCAAAAAAGCCAAAACAAATTTTAAAAGAGCCCAGTCTGATAGAACATAGAATTTCAGTAATCAAATTATTCAGTATACTCTGTCACTCAAAAGTACCAAAAAGGTACTAAATGCTTGTCCAGCTTTTCTGTAGGTTATCCAATAAACAAACACAAACATCAAAGATGTAGGCGTTTACTTTTGTCTCTATGACAACACTGGAGAGGTTCCCAATAGGCTACTTACTCTCACAAGCACACATGTGCCCACAAGGTTGAAAGAGAACAGCTGCTTTCTTGTCGGAGCACACCACACATTCTTCAATCTACATCGAGAAAAGGCAGAGTGAACAAGTGCAGAGAAATCATGCCACCCCAGCAGCTTATGCCACCATGTTCTTCCCCATTACAGAAGCCCTGTTCTCTAGCTCTCCTGCCTGCTCGTCTTCACATCACTAGGTAGCTAGTTTAACGGGCTATTTCTGCATTCCACTCATACCTGACACAAAGTGCAGAATAGAAAGATTCCATTTCATCTGAGGTCAGAGACAAGGAGCTAAACGTTAGTTTCCTTTTTTTGTGTTTTTGTTTTTCAAAAGCTCTAAGGAAATTTTAATAAACGAGTATTAAAACAAATGACTGTGAGAAGACTAACAATAACAAAATCCTACCCAGAGAGAGGGTGCTTCTGTTGCTTCCGCCAGGGAGTTCTTCATGAAAGCCCCCCTTTTAGGATCTGACCAATTCCCATGCTTCCTAAAGCCCAGAGTAATGAGGTCACTCCTCACCTGTCTGTCCTGTCACTAAGTCCGTAAGTCTTCCACACCCAACTTTTAATGTCAATTTGACCACGTCTACCATGTGTATGGTTTTGTGTCCTGTGTTCCCTGCCTGTGGCTCCTTTTCCCTCTAGCTCACACCACTGCCTACACTCACACTTGTTTTCCAAACAGCCTGCCTTTCCTCAGCACAGCCACACTTAACTACCTTTTATTTATAGAATTGTTATCCAGAAATGACCACCTCTCCCTATAACACCATCCAACCACTAACACACTGTTCTTGCCTGCTTTCATGGATGTGTGCTCTCCTAGCCTATGGCTCAGTACTGTACCTGGAGTTTGCATACCTGGCATACTTCTTTAGTACAGTAAAACCTGGCTGGTCTCTGATATTCTTAAAAACTTAAACTTAAAAACTACCACCAAAACTAATAAATTACCTAATATTATTTGTAAGAGTTTAAAATAACAAAGCAACTTGATCTAGTAATCACTTACCTATCCTTTCTACTATTTAAAAGAGAAGTCTTTCTAACCACAAATACTCCCCGTCTGGATTATCTTTTTGGGTTACACTCCCTTTCCTGCAACAACTGAATCAAAGCATTCTGTGACTCTGAGCAGACGATGCCCTCCCTCCCAGCATGGAGTAATGTTATTTAACAAAGTAATCACTTCCGACTTTGTTAGCACTTTAAAAAACACTTTAATTTCCTAATTCATCAAAAAGTTTGAATTAATTTGTAATGTATTTATACTGCCCTAATTACCGAAGAATCCAAATGATTCCTCTAAAAACACCCTCTGCACTAAATACTAGTTTTAGGATTTTTCTTCAATGAAACTGTTGATTCCCCTTTAACCACTTGGGGTCACTATTTCTTTACAGTCAAAACCAGCTAGTAACCCAGCAACTCTGGTGACTGATTAGAAGTGTCTGTTTTTTAAATTTCCCACTGATTTGAAAACTTCATACTACATAACACAAAGCAGAATTCAATGTACCTAAGTTATAAAAGGCTCTGAGAGAAAAACAAGTGACTAATTTTCAAGTAGTATACTTTAAGATATAAAAAGGAAATGTAAACTAAAAAGACTGAGACGTAAAAACCATACATGGTTTTTAAATCCTGGTAATAACATGACAAGGAACACTAGTAAGACTAGAAATCAATTCAGAAACTCTGAAGTAATGTCTTTAAATGTATAAATTATGTATTATGATATTTATCTTATTTGGAAGAACATAGTAAAATGCCTATCACAGAGGGGAGCATTAGGTCTCATAGAATTCCACAATACAACACAACAGCACAGTACTGGCTGGCCAGTCTGTTACCTTTGTCCTGGACTGAACCTGTTCTTTACAAATGAGGCATTTCTTGACACGAGGGGAACACAAAGAACAGGTTGCAATGTGTCCACACGGACCAAAGAGAGTGTCTCTCTTCATGTCTGAGCACACCATGCATTCCTCTAGAGTTTCAGAATCGTTGCTAATCATAGAAGGACTCCGAGAACCCACTTGGCCACTAATAAAACAAAACATTTCAAATCAAGCCCATCCAAACATTCTAAACAAATATGTTAATTTTTTAACACCCAAAGTGTCATTAGCACACATAAAAACAGATTATATTTAAAAAATCAAATATCAACAGCTTTATGTAAAACCTTTTATTTTTTTTAACTTATAATTGCTTATGTTCACATCTCTGTTGCTCAAAAGCATAGACCAAACAGGTGCCTTTTCCTGTTTATAAACCTTTGTACCTTCATATTCTTCTAGTGACAATCAATCTTAAAATCAAGACTCAACGAAAAAGGGTGAACTTATAATAAAGAGCTAAAAACACTAGCAAAAGCTAACTTAATGAGCTGGGTGTTGTGGTGCATGCTTTTAATCCCAGCATTGAAGAGGAAGAGGCAGGTGGGTCTCTGTGAGTTCAAGACCAGCCTGATCTATACACAGTGAGTTTAATGATAGTCAGAGCAACATATTGAGTCTCTGTCTCAAGATAAACACAAAAAAACTAAGTAAGTGAAATTTCATTTAGAACATGTTCTATCTACACAGACACAGCAAAAGAAGCCAGAGGAATAAAACAAAAACCCCAAGTAGCACTATATTATAGTATTAATTAAAAGACACCACTAGGGGCTGGAGAGATGGCTCAGAGGTTAAGAACACTGATTGCTCTTCCAGAAGTCCTAAGTTCAATTCCAAGCAACCACATGGTGGCTCACAACCATCTGTAATGGGATCTGATGCCCTCTTCTGTGTGTCTGAAGACAGCAACAGTATACTCATATATATAAAACAATTAAAAAAAAAAAAAAAAAGGAGTGACATGATCTAAAAAAAAAAAAGAGGTGAGAAAAACAAGCATAAAGGGACAGCTACCAATACAGTTACTGATAAGAGGTATAAAGGTCAAAAGAGATGTGGACTGTGTGTATGCCTACTCAGTTAAAAAAAATGTATACCAAAAGTCTTAATTAAAATTACTGACATTTCACATATGAATGTGTGAGACAATCACCTTTAGGGAAAATGCCCAATCAACCGGGCAATTCCTTTGTTCATTCTTTAACCCTTTATTGCTAGTAACTGTCTTCAAGGTCTTGGTGCAAGGTGCTGTAGTATTACAAAAATTTTCCATGATATTCACTCTGTTCAGAGAGAGTAAACTACCTTTTGAAGGAAAATACTGTAATGTTAGAGCTTTTTTTTTTTTTTTTTTTACTATTAAGGCCTTTCTTAAAAATTCCCAGAGCATACAGGATTCCTAGACGATCAAACTAGTTTAAACAAGTTTAAGCTTACCTATACAGTAGTACACATAATGTGGGGACTGTAACATGAAATGAGACACACTACACAGAGGAAAGGTTTCCAAGGATGGAAGTGGCAACACTTTAACACTTTACAGGTCAAGAACTGTAAAGATCAAGATACCTGCAAGTCCCAGGTCCTCCCTTATGACGCTGCACAGAATCTTAGGAATAAATAGTACATTACATGACAAAAACTACAAACCTGACTTTTTCCTTATGACATTTTGCCAAAGCTTTGCAGAGACTTGGGTCAGGACAGAGATCCAGTGGTGACTGACCCTTCTTGTTTCGAATGCTGAGATCAGCACCATTGGCTGCCAAGAAACACGCAATGGATGCTGCACTCTTCTTCTCAGCCCCCTGGGTACCAAGTCCCATTATTAACTGAAATCAAATGAAAAGAGTCATGATTTTCCCTTACAGAAATCTGCCATATGTATGTGTGTTAGGCATGTAAGAGTTTCAGTTCTAATGCAGACTCATCTCTCCCCAGTCCCCATTTTCCCACATTTGTGAATCGACTCTCCAGCGTAAAAGTGGCTAAACTCAGTTGGGCGCCTGCCTCCTACATGACTGATTAATTACACAGAACCAAAGTCAGGTCAATTAAGGCTGAGGAACTCAAGTAAAGTTTCTAGTTAAGAAGAAATAGCACATTTGTTCCTACTCAGTTTAGCTATGGGGCCACTACCAACTAACTTCTCAATGCTTCTGAATCAAGGCAAAACTTCAAAGAATAAAAAGAACCAGGATCTGATTTTATCATCTGAGCTATGGATCCAAATATATCTGCAATTCTTACAATAATTATCAAGACTCACTGAGGACCCATACAAGCTGGGTACTGTTTTAAAGCACTTTTATGATCTTATACAATAACCCATGGAGAGAAGTATGTTCCTTTGAACTTTAAAATAAGGAAAAAGAAAAAAGAAAGCACAAAGGGGTTAAAAAATGTATATTCAGAGTCTTACAAGACAACAACTCACAAACATTCGGGCCTCAGATTCAATTATACTCTTTAAAATGATAATAAAATTCATTTGAAAGTGAAAAGGCTTAAGATAGTCAATTGTTTAAAATAAATTTGGAGGACTTCCCTTTCCAGATTTCAATATAAACAAATGTTGAATCACAAGGCTCTAAGACACTTGAGTGGGAATCCCACAGCCAAAAAAGAACTTGGACGAAAAGAACAAGATGCTGCTGCAATCCCTGTGTGTCAGAGGAAACCTCCAGATAAATAGCTTACTGATCTTGGATAAAGGAAGCAGGCACTCAAGCAGAAAAGGATGCTACTCAATAATGGTAGAGGGACAGTTGGCCATCTATCAATGACAAATGAACTGCAACCTATAACATACGCTATATAAAACTTCACTGGAACTTAAAAGCAACAGCTGAGCTTCATAAGCATCTATAGAAGGAGCCTGAATGACCATCTTGCCAAAGAATTCTTAGGACATAAGGCATACATAGTAGAAGAAAAAACTAATTACATTTTTTCAACATTAAGACATTCTGCTCTTCTAAGAACATTGTCAAAAATTGGGTATGGTGGCTTACACCATGATCCCAGCCATGCAAAGGTCAAGGCAGAAGGAACAAGAGTTTGAGGATAACTGGGGTAGACTGAGGCCTCATCACAAAACACCACGGTCAAAGGGGAAAGAAACATGAATGTACAGCACAACTCACTCACTGCACCCCATTTGTACTGCTGAATTTTTAAAGAACCAAACAACTTTTGATAAGATGCAGAACAAATGCACTTCATAGGAACCAGCAGTAGTATTAAAGTTTGATAAACCCAAGTCTATCACTGATAAAATGTTTTGTCCAATGCAAATCAGACGCAGAAGAAATATAAAACTTGCTTCTACTAGTAGTGAGAAGACATTATCTTTACTTACTGTGTTTTTTGAAGGTTCCCAGGCAGCATCTACCTTGCCCACATCTTGCATGTCTTGTAGCTGACGTAGTTGAGACAAAGTATGATGTCTCAAAGCTTCATGCAGAGGAGTATCTCCATCCTTATCCTGAATGTCTAGCTTAGCACCTGCACGGACCAAAAGCTGAGAGAAAGATGCTTCATTTGGATAGTGTCCACACCTATAAGAAACTGCAGCCTATCAGCAGTGAGCATTCTGGACCTATTTGAAATTTTAAATAACAATAAATGTAAACACTGTTTGCTAAAACCAAATCACTTGGAAAATTGAGTTACTGATTATTTCATCGTGTGCCTTGCACAATAAATTTTAAGTTCAGTTTAGATCATCTTTACGGTGTTTCAACAATCTTCCTAATCCTTTATACAAATATCAAAGAGCTCTAAACAATAGCATCTACAGAACCTAATCTCTGTACAATCTTAACTTTTCGTCTTGTTTTGTCTCTTTTTTTGTTCTAAAAAGCTATATAAAATATAATTCTAAGACTTATTTTTCAAACTTGTGGTTAATTTTTGCTGTCAACTTGTCTAGATTTGAAGCTACCTAGGAAACACACCTCTGGGTGGGTGTGTCTTTGAGGAAGTTTCTAGAGGTTTAACAGAGGAAGACAGACCCACACTGAATGTGTGTGGCCCTATGTGATGGTGTATCTAGCGTACCAGACTGAATAAAAGGGACAGGGACACACTGTAATCAACTGCCATGACTTCCCCATCCTAACAGACTGCATCCTCTTCATAGTGTGAGACAAACCAACCCTTCCCATCCTTAAGTGGCTTCTGTCACAGCAAAGAGAAAAGCTACTAACAAAGGACCAATTCTAGTTCTGCTGCTCTGGGGCGGAGTACAGAATGAACTTTGCTGTCACACTTCCTGGTGATACTGTGGCAGAGTCACTGCTTCATAAAAATACTTAAAGCAATACTTTTTTCAGGTATTTTGTTTGAAATAACTAAATTAGTACATTAAAAAACATATAGTTCAATTAATCAATTTACAGTAAAGTTCCAAGGCAACGCTTTTACTTTACTATCCACTACACATATTAAGAGGGTAATTATTCAAATTGTTACTTTAAATTTACTCACTAACATTAAGAGAACTATGAGAACAATATGCTGAAAATTTAACTAGGTATCAACTCCTTATCCCACAGACACAATGAAAGGCTCTAAACCTCAGCACAGTTAAAAAGCTATTGTAAGCGCATATTACCAAGAATAAATACTTTACCCTGACAATCTGGGTGTGTTGCCGTTCAACAGCAAGGTGTAGGGCTGTTTGCTGGTTCACATTCTGGATATCCAGGTTTGCATTTCCCTAACAATGAACAGATTTTAAATGGTTACATCTGAACAACAGAGAAGAACATGCAAATTGTTAGCTACTGACAAGGAATACATAGCTCTGTCCACCACTGTTTCTTCCTTGGAAGCTGCCCTGACACAATCCTCATACAGATAGCGAAAACTAGACAGACAGACAGCAAACCTATGTAGAACACTTAATGTAAACATAAGTATCTCCTTTACAGTGACTACCTCAAACCAGCTCAGGGACAAAGTACACTATGGAGTCTAACAGTACTCTCTTTTACTATCCTCTGAGAGCAAGTCTTAAAAGCTGTAAGCACTTCTGAAAAGCAACTGTGTCTCCATATAGGATTTGGAGTAACTTAAATAACCTGAAGTTCACTTCCTTCTCTTGCACAACCAAGCTCTTCCTCACTCAGTGAAAAGAAGTGAGGAGGTGATCTGAGTATTATGAAGTTAGTAAAGATGGAGCAGGAAGTCCTGTGCATGCTCAGGAGAGGAACGAGCAGATGGACTCCAAAAGCAGCTGTTACTAAACAAAAGGGAAAGAGTCTGTGGACAAAAGAACTGATTTTAGAATCAAGGCACTCTGTCTTAAGCTCTGCCACTTACAAGTCATGTAAACTTTTCTAAGCATTTCAATATGTAGTAGCCCTTTTCTTCAGCTCCAAAATAGTGTAAATTATTTCACAGGGCTTATGTAAAGATTAAGAAATACAGCACACACACACACAAAAAATGCTTAGCATAATGTCTGATATAACAAAGCAAAATGAAGAGCAGAGTCAAAGCTTCAAAAGACAGACCTTACACTGCTAGGTTAAACCCATCTAATCACAACTGTGATGGCCAGCTGCACCCATGCATGGACTGCCGGCCAGAGCTGAAACTCCAGCAAGTTATGCCATACTCTGGAAGAGAGACATTTCTGGTTTGCTTTCTATCATGTTTAATTATGTTTCTTTGACTGGTCATGAGTTACCTAATTCTCAGATCATCTGTTATATCTATTTAAATGTACACAGTAGGAAGATTACAAACAAGTATTAGAGAGAGGCTGGCAGGACGCAGCCAAGCCTGATGTCCTGAGTTTGATCTCCAAGTGTCTTATGATGGAAGGACAAAATCATTTCTTGAAGACTGTTCTTTTGACCTCTATACATGGAGCATGGTGTAAATACAAATGAGAGAAGGTTGGTGGAGAGCCAGTGTTAGCCAGGATGACTGGTGTGTACCTGTAGTCCCAGCACTCAGGAAGCTGAGGCAGGATACTGGGTTTTAGCTAAGACTGAACTATACATATCAAGACTGTTTCATGCAAACAAACAAAAACAACCAGTGTTTAAAACAGAGCATACATTGAGTTGATTTTCATCATCATGGGGGTTTTACTACAACCTGTATCTGCAGTTTAATATCTACTTTGTGAAATAAAGAATTAAAAAGTTCTATGTCTATTAAAGCACAACTGCCTCTCCTACCTGATGCACCAACAGCTCAGCCACTTCCACATGATTATTCAGGGCAGCCAGGTGCAAGGCAGTATAACCATCATCTTTCTTCTCATCCACAATCCATGGTCTTGGTAATTTTGAGAGTAAAACACGCATTGCACTGAAAGGCAAAATCACATTGTCACATATTTGCATAATGTGATCTTTGTTTTCTTTTGGAAAGTATTCAAAAGAAACTGTGTCATCAAATGAAGATAGTCTTTAAAAAGAAAAGAAAATCATGTTTGTACACACACAGGCAGAAATTACTGTCATAATTCTCCAATGCTTTTTGCTTTGTGATATTTTAAGAGCCAAACAAATGATCAGCACTTGCAGAATGCAGCAAGCACAGAACCTAAGTGCTCCAGAGGAAAGCTGTGGGTGAGAGGGAAACCTCCCAGGAGGAATGACAGAAAGCAAACAGCATGGCGTGAGGAAGCCTGCATGGTTCACCGTCAATAGTTTCTACCCATACACGAAGTAGCAAAGAACAGCAGGTAACAAGGGCGAGACAGTAGGAACAGTGATCAGACATATACTCGGTAGCTTGTTAGGGTTGCACAATTTAAATCTGATTGCAGGTAGCAAGGGCGAGACAGTAGGAAACAGTGATCAGACATATACTCGGTAGCTTGTTAGGATTGCAGAACTTAAATCTGATTGCAGGTAACAAGGGCGAGACAGTAGGGAACAGTGATCAGACATATACTCGGTAGCTTGTTAGGATTGCAGAACTTAAATCTGATTGCAGGTAACAAGGGCGAGACAGTAGGGAACAGTGATCAGACATATACTCGGCAGCTTGTTGGGATTGCAGAATTTAAATCTGATTGCAGGTAACAAGGGCGAGACAGTAGGGAACAGTGATCAGACATATACTCGGTAGCTTGTTAGGATTGCAGAACTTAAATCTGATTGCAGGTAGCAAGGGCGAGACAGTAGGAACAGTGATCAGACATATACTCGGTAGCTTGTTAGGATTGCAGAACTTAAATCTGATTGCAGGTAGCAAGGGCGAGACAGTAGGAACAGTGATCAGACATATACTCGGTAGCTTGTTGGGATTGCAGAACTTAAATCTGATTGCAGGTAACAAGGGCGAGACAGTAGGAACAGTGATCAGACATATACTCGGTAGCTTGTTAGGATTGCAGAATTTAAATCTGATTGCAGGTAACAAGGGCGAGACAGTAGGAACAGTGATCAGACATATACTCGGTAGCTTGTTGGGATTGCAGAATTTAAATCTGATTGCAGGTAACAAGGGCGAGACAGTAGGAACAGTGATCAGACATATACTCGGTAGCTTGTTGGGATTGCAGAACTTAAATCTGATTTACGTTTAGTGCTAAAGTTCTGTTTGTGAGATGCATCGAATGGTAAGTATAATTCAATATTTACGCTCTCAAAACCATTAATATTTTTAAAAAGCCAAAAAAGTCAAAGACACCTTAAAGAACATAAAAGAATTAAAAATCCTAGAGGCCCAGAGAACCAAATTAAGAAATAAATGCTTTTTGGAAACCTTTCCTCACAAAAATATTTCCTATGGAAATTTCATGGAAGTGTCAGCCTCTACACTGACACTAGGACCTCAGAGGATGCAGCTGCAAATGTCTTTATGAATCCCATATAGGAAGTTCTAAGAATAGGTTTTGAAGGAGCAGGTATGGCTCAAGAGGTAAAAGTGCTTGTGGCTAGGCCTGAGTTTGATTGCAGGGACTCATGGTGGAAGGAGAGATCCTACTTCTTTAAGTTGTGCTCTGACCTCAATATGTACATCATGGGATTCTGACGCACATGTGTGAACACACGCTTACACATATAAGCTCATCACACACATACACACAACCACACACAACCACACACAATAAAAATACATAAATGCTTTTAAAATTTTAGCTTTGGGCAGCTGGAGAGAATGGTTGTGAGCACTGACTGCTTCCTTCCAGGGGTTCTAGTTCAATTTCCAGCAAACAAATAGTGGCTCACAACCATCAGTAATGGAATCCAATGCCTTCTTCTGGTGTGTCTGAAGACAGCTACAGTGTACTCATATACATTAAATAAGCTTTGGAGGCACAAGAACCTCTGAACTTATTAAAACTAATGCTGCCAAGTGCTTAAGCTTTAACAGATTTTTTGCTTTGAGAGTCTTGTTACTTATACAGGCAAAGTTAGTCTTGAACTTTGATCTCCCTACCTCGCCTCTCACCATGACTAGCTCAACTCAGATTATGTGACTACTATACTACAAAACATATGAATATCATGAAGGTCATATCATACATTATCCACCACTCCATGCATCAAAGAGTGCAGAAAAAAACATGAGGAAAAAAAAAACTTAAAAGAGGTTTATAGCTTTCTACAAAGTTTAACCAATGAAAGCTGGTCATGGTGACACATGTAATTATAATCCCAGCACTTAGGTTGAAGCAACAAGATCATGAATTCAACATAAGCTCAAGTAAAATAAAGACCTTATATTTTAAAAACTAATTATATATATATATATATGTGTGTGTGTGTGTGTATATATATATGTATATATATGTATATATATATATATATATATATATATATATATATATATATATAAACATGCAAGCTAAGTATCAACTAGGCGACACTGGGTGGATAAATGCTCACTCACTTTGTGGCACTGAGGATGGATCAACCTTGTACATGCTCGACCACTAAGCTAGACCCCTAGCTCTCTAGGATTTAAAACATTTTAAATTTTTTTTTATTTAATGTTCCTTTTTTTGTCTGCTCTGAAAACCACAGGTCCCCTTGAGCTATGACAGTTTCACTTATTCTTTGTTTTTTGACAAAGCTAAGAAGCCTAAGGAGTATTAACTAGACACTCTGTATGTTTTCTCTTCATCAGTCTGGGGCTAGGGGACCCTGGCAGAATAACTACATAGGCAGTGCCTTCCATCACTTTTCACCTACTATCCACATGACCTACCACTCTCAATGTTACCACTGACAGGTGCATGGAGGAGTGTGTGACATAGCTCTCTGGTGTACACTGTCTCCACCTTTTTCTATTCTACCCTCTTGACAAGCATTGTACAGCCCACACTCAAGGGGTGCAAAGTCATGTTCCCTGTCTGTGAGAAGCATCTACACAGGCTAACAGGCACATTCTACACTGGAGCTATGGGGAATTCTCTTATATATATATAGATATAGAGAGAGAGAGATAGATAGATAGATAGATATACACACGTAAACACACACATACATATATACATATATGTATATATATACACATACATACATATATACGTACACATACATAACACACATATATACATACATGAGTAAATTTTTTAATGATTTATTTATTTTGATTTTATGTGCATTGGTGTTTTGTCTGCATGAGGATTTTGGATCTGCTGGAACTAGAGTTATAGGCAGTTCTGAGTGGCCATTTGGTGCTGTGAATTGAACCCTGACCCTCTAGAACAGCCAGTGCTCTTAACAGTGGAGCCATCTCTCCAGCCCTCTCTTCAGAGATGGTAATTAGAGACTTATCAATCCCTTTAGAAAAGTAAACAAAACAATACATGACCTTGAAAAGAGATAGTATTTTTAGGCCCAGCCTGCAAGGTAAGCCTGGAGAAAATAAAAGAAGAGACTCTTGTTCCCTCACCTCCGTACACCAATAATAGATCAGAGCAGTCTGCCCTCTTCTTGTTACAGAGTGGGCAATTTTAAAAACACATCTTAGGACCTGGGACAGCAGCTAGAGGATCTTCTCTGCAGCACTTGCAGCTGGTCACTAGGAAAGCCCACTGCTATGCTGCAAGCACTGAAGGCTATGAAATTATACAACAGACACTATTACCAGCTCAATAAGTAAGTCAATTTCTTTTACTAAGCCAACAGACTATTAATTGCAGTCTCTAAGACTTGGTGTTATTTTTCCCAATAGAGATACACTCTTCCATTTATCAACTAGTTCTTCTCCAATAGGTTAAGGACACGGATGTTTTAAAGATAAGATCTTGCTACCAGTTAAGCAGGCATTTATAAATGGTGCCAAAAAAGCATTAAGTTCCAGAACAACTAATAGTGGTGCCTAGCCTAATCCCTGGCACATGGCCATGCTCAGACATTTGCTGAATGATGAACAAATGAGTTCCAAGAAGCAGAGGGGACAAGCAGCTGTCTACACTGGTATGCGGTGCTCAAATGGTACCAGGCAAATCTCTAAGGCCTGCCATGCTATTCCTAATGTCTCTCTTCAGCAAAAGGGAACATTTTCTCAAATCCAGCAGGTGAACTACAGAAGTCTTGCATATTAGTATCACTTAATTTTAGAAAAATGTCAGAAGAGCCTTTTACTGGATGGTCAATCAGCGTCTGTTTAGTTACTTTAAGATTCCCTTAATAGTAGGTAAAGCAGATTAGTACAAAGCCCGTAAAGAAACTTAGGAAAGTTAAGCCAAACAAAAGCTTTTGGAGTCATATAGTTGTATGCATATATAGTTGTATACCAAAGGAGATTCTTTGCACATGGAAACCAGAGCTCAAAGTTTTCTGAGTGGAAAGAATGAAGAAACACAGGGCATCTAGTCTGAGCATCCAGGCAGAGTATTAGTGATATCATATGTTTGGTGGACTGCTGAACACAAGAGCAGGAATTCTCTGACTCATTTCAATGTCACAACCCAGCACAGGAACATGGCACAGTGTTCATTGCTACAGCAGGGGTGGGTACTTTAGGACCTGAAAATTAAATTCTTTTAAAATCTAACATGTATCATCTCTTAATGTGCATAAATTTTGAACATTTGGAAAAGGTACAGTTTTCTAAAATTTACCAGTATCCACAAAAGCATTCCTTTAAAATTCTTACCCCAAAGCAAATTAATCGTGAAGACAAAAGACTGTTAAAGACAGCCCCCTGCCTGTGTGAGGTGATATAGTTCTACTTAACTCTTAGCTCAACGACTACTTAGGAGAATATGTTTGAACTAAGAACAAGATACATCTGGTTTCTCCTGCCCAATTTTTCAGGTTTTTGAGATTTAAATTTTATCTTTATAGATTTGCTGGGTTTGAGTTTTAATACTACTCATTTTTGGTTAAAAATAAATATCTATATTTAAATTTAACCTGAATACACTATTAAAATTCAGAACTCTGAAGTATTTCTTGTTTCTAGGACACATACTATATAGCAAAGTTATGTCAAATTCATGATCATTTTAGTCTGTGGATGGTTATACCTAAATGGTACTTAGAACATTGGAGTCATGGCTTAAAGGAGAGGAAAGAGATCACTTTAGACTTAGGTTTGAGAGTTTAATCCACACTAAAGGCATCGTTGGACTTGTACATGTACATACAGTTACCCATAGGCATTCCTACCATACTGTCTCTAAGCCCTACGACAAAGCGACTCAAGTGGACACTGAACTAAGAGTCTAAATACTTCCAAAGAATCCTATACAAGCTTCTTACTGCTCCATCTCACGGCCACTCGATAAATTCTACTCACCAGTTCTATTCTCCACTCAAGTGCTATTTATTATTTTTCAAATAATTAAAAAATAGTAACTAACCCTAAATATAACTGTACAAAAATCCCTACAAGCCAACATCTGTGTAATACATTACTATACAAAATATTTTAACCATCAAAAAAGAGTTGGATTATGAAGTATTTTGGTAGCAGAGGGATTTTTACATCCTGCAGATCTGCCTGAAGATTGTCTTGCTACCAGCCAGGGCAAATTTGTTGCCCGACCCCACCCCACCCCACCCCCGCCGCCCTTTTTCTCTTCAGTGCTTCTAAGTATAGTGACAGCCGCGTGAGGTTTTCCTAGTCTCAGCACAAGCTCGGGGAGAATCTGGGAAATGTAAGTGGAAACATGAGACACAGCTCTATTTAGCAGTACTTAAAAAAAATATAGCAGGACAAATGGCAAAGCAGTGTTGGGACCACAGGAAGAACAATCAATAGGCAGAAAGCAAGATAGAATCCTCCTCAGCTCTTAGATCGACAATCGACAGCTGAGAGACTATTTTTTGCTATGGCTGACTAAATATGGTCAGGGAAGAGAGAGGCACAAGAGAGTCTGTTTGCCTGGGAGTGCATGTTTCAAATGCTTAGCTGCCTATAAAGCTCTAAGAGCCTAGGCTGTGGCCACTGAGTCGGGAAGAATAGAAGTTGGCTTCTGTGGTGACTATGTGGGAGTCCTGCCCTCGCTTGCAGACTTGACCTCTGGACATAACAAGGTAGCTTCACTCCAGATCTACCACTAACCCTGGAAACTCAAACTCCTGCTCCTCCAAAAGACCCAAAGCAAGAAAGATGCACAAGATTTCCTGAGGCACCACAAGAACCCAGTATAGTCTGGTGGGCACAGGAAACTGGGTGAATGTTTACAGCTAATTGGGAGAATGTGAGGTGTGTTTAGGGTTTAGGGTTTTGCTTGCAGCGTTTTTTTGTTTTTTTAAATCTTAGATTACAAACTTTTCCCCTCTTGTGAATCATTTCATCTAACAAAAACCCTAAGTACATTCTCTTTGCCACTGTAGCAACCTTCCCATTACTTAACTTTCTCTACATATCTATATAATTGATATATTACATTCTAAATTATATGACTAATGTTGATTCAATTTGAGAGAGAGAGAGAGAGAGAGAGAGAGAGAGAGAGAGAGAGAGAGAGAGAGATTGCATGCCTGCATGCACATCTGTGTATTTGTGTCTTTCTATGTCTATGAGAAGAGCAAGGGAGAAAGGTAAAATTATGTTGTTGTTGTTGTTGTTTGTATATTTAATTTGTCTTTCAAATGTATCTCACAAGGTAAGGTCCTGTGTTCACTTACACTGGGTGCTTACCTCACCCAGCTTATAAAAGCAGTGCTGAAACAGCAGCAGTGTGAAAGAACGGTCATGATGTGGTGACTGCAATGTTACTGTAGGTCACTACATCTCTTTCCTGTAAGTGGGGCAGGACACTAAGCTCACAGGTAAATCAAGCACAAGAACTGACTTGTAAGGATGCTTCTGACTTTCTGCATGCTTATCTAATATTGACTGATATATATTCTCATTGTTAAATTAATTTATATCTGGGCATAGGCTAATTTCAAAGCTCAAATTAATAATTTAGTTTTAAAAATGCCATTGTTCAAACAGCATGCCAGATAACTTCAAAAATATACAATCTACCAGTATCATTACGTCACTAAAGACAGGGTCTTTATTGTTTTCAATTAAACAACTGTTTCAGTTCTGTCTCACTTCTCTAGTAAACCTGCATCCTGCCTCCAGAGCACAATAGCTTCTAAAAGCTACTTCAAGATTTAGGTTATGAAATGTCTCCCCTTGCTTACTTCTCAGGCCACAGACATCTGCATGCTGCTGCATGGTGCAGGTCTCAGCAGCACTGCTGACTGAGGTCCATGTTGGCAGCTTACTAGCTTTCTTCATGGGCTGCAGAAATCCTATTCCCCCACTTCCCTCCCAGCACCCCCTTTTCTATTCTTTACCAAATCTCAAAGCTTCTCAATGTCTCCTTTTGAATTAACCTTCAAAATGTCTTAGTGACTATAGGCCACTCCCAAATTATTCTTTTTCTTGTGCTAAATATTCAAGGTAAAACCCGAGATTCACAGACTAAAGTGCTTCTCCTCTTTTATGGAGACTTTGGAAAAGTTATTTTAGTACTTTCCCATTATATTAAAAACCATTTTAAAAAGTAGTCTCAGACAAACCAAGCACAAGCATGTTAACTATTTGAATTGCATTCAATGCAAACAGAAACAGAACAAAAACTTGACTAAATGATTTGTAATCTGTTACCTTGAAAATAAATTTCCATTTAAGAACATTAATTCACTCACACAATGAAATGATCCAATTTCAAAGCCTGTGCTAACTATAACTTGTTTCTCCCAATAAGTTTTAAGTAGAATTATCTGGTTTATAAAAACAATTTAGAGTAAATTGATTATCATCTGTCTGTAAAGGATCTAGAAGCAAATTATAAAGAAGAGGGAGGCACGATGGAGAGAGCAGCAAGCGTGCTAACATTTCTGAATAAACTCAAGACTCTGCTGACTGCATCTCTTGGAAAAGAAGAAGCAGGGCAAAGCATGGCGGTGCTTAAAAGAACCACGAGCAGAAGTGGCATTGATGGGATCAGGTAAATCTGTTGTAAAATTCAGTCTCTGATAAGCTAATCTCCGCACAGGATCCATTACTGTTCCAGAAAAGTAATCCAAATGTCCTACTAACAGCTGGGAGAGGTGGGCTGCTTCATGTTTTCACAGCTATCGGCCGGCGTAGGAGTGCCTACTCAGAGCACATACTTCTTTATGTACCCATATGAACATTCAGTGCTATGGAATGTAAAGAAGTATGTATTTTGGGTAGGTAATGTCCGCCAAGAAGAAGCTAAGCTGAAGCTAAAGGAAACTCTTTCCAGGAGGATGACTTTCATACTCTGAATTCACCTGTAATACTAACAGCCCCATTCCAAAAGGACCAGCCATTCACCAGGCAAACTAACATCCCTTATACTGTACTGAAGAGAGAAGTTCCATGGAAGTGGATTTTAATTTTCACATTAAATCATACTACACTCTACACTGAATACTCACATGACTAAAATTTGACTACTACAGAGGAAATAGTATTGCTAGCACAAAACAGTGAGACACAGGATCAACCATTATCTGTGTTCACAATTGGATATTTTAGTGTATCGCTTCTATCAAATCAGGACCAACAAATCTAATAAGAAAAATAAAGCAACAAAAAGCTGATTTTACTGATATAATAGCTATTCTTCACATGTGGCAAAATGTATAACCTATTAAAATCAGAGGACCTCGTAAGCCAAAATTTTTGGTTTCATTATTTTCTTTTCTGATAGCTATTGAAACCATAATGTTTAAAGACTATCTTTTAAGTAAAATTATACTGCACACGTGAAAACTGGCCTTTGTCCTTTTCCAGTTTGTCAGTTCTTAACCCAATCTGTACTTTAAGTGCAGTTAATACATACAGCATGAAAGAGAATGATAAAAATGGCAAAACCCTAGGCCACAACTAAAATATAACAGGATATATTGACAACAAACTGTCAAAAATCTAAGTCTGTATTATCCTTGCTTATATTAAATGACATTATTCTTCTCATAATGAGTTATGAACAGCTATATTAGTTATTCCACAGGTCTGAAAGGTTTTAATAATTCTTTAAGAAACATTTTCGCAACTAATAATTTGTTACAATCCTTAAGAGAATGCTAGCTATTCATTTATAAAATAAAACTGAAAACTGATTTTGTTGCTTCCAAGTTCAGCTTTTGTCTAGGAGTGTTTTGAATCACTTGAAATGTCACATCCAGCACTTAGATCAGCTGTCCCTTTTGAAGTGAGTACATGTTAAACTCTGGGCATCTGCTGACACTGCTATTACTCAAACACTTCACTGTCACCCTGACAGGGATAACAGATGCTGACACTATCAGATGCTGGACTATTTTTTCCCATGGCCTCTCCTTGTCCTGATATGGCCAGTACACGAAACTCAATGATCCAAAAGCACACTTAAGCAACTGCACTTGCTTACTAGCTGCCAGGGACCTACTAAAATAGAACCAGGCAAGTGCTATCTTCAGCACTTAAGTTCAAGCAACCAAATACCTGTTTCACTATTTGGAAAAAATGATGCAAAGAATTAAAATTACATTAATTTCACCAGAAGCACAATAATTAACAACAGATGTAGAATATTAAACTATTTGCATACTGTCTGAGATTGTGTTGTCCTTCTACCATATTAGTTTAAAAAAATAAAATTATATGGTATTTCCCTCAGCATTCTTATTTTACAGACAAGCTATAATATATCAAACTTTTATTGTATGAGTATGTGTCAGAAGACATTCTCTTCGGGCAGGAAATCTCCAGCAGAATCACATTAACAAATGCTTAAGTACTGGTTTTAAAGTATCACATGGTAGGTTTTAATATTCGAAATTCAGGGACTATAGCCGACTACCATACATGAATGTATCACTAACCTGATAATAAGAACTAAACAATCTATACTCAAAACAGCATAGAATTTAGTCAAGAAAATAGATTTTTAAACTTTATCTTATTGTTAATTTATTTTTTTACACTCCACATTCCATTCCCCACCCCCACCCCACCCCCCTCTACCCTCCAACTGCTCCACATCCCACATCTCCTCCCCACCCCACCTCAATAAGATAGATTTTTAAGAAGGTTAATTTCTGAACTTAGGGTTAGTATGCCAACATAAACAAAAGCAAAGAATGACACTGAAGATGTGTGTGATGCAGTAATAAATTAAAGGACAGAGAGTTACTTTCTTACGGCCATTCTTATCCTTCTACTCCGTAGCAGAACTTGTTAAGTCCTCAGCTATCGTGCTAAAATAGAAGCAGTACAAAAATATGTAGCTAGCATGACCCTTTTACAACATCTAGTTTAATTACTTAAAAACCTGGTTTGCAGGCATGGTGGCAAACTGCTTTAATTCAAGCACTTGGGAGGCAGAGGCTGGCAGATCTCTGTTTGAGGCCAGCCTGGTCTACAGAGTGAGTTCCAAGACAGCCAGGACTACACAAAGACCTGAATGAACAAACTAACATGGTGATAATTTAGAAGCATTACTCTGAAACACATTATGATTTATCTGTTCTTTCAAATGTTGGTTTTGAAAGGCTACTGTGTGCATTTAAGAACCAAGTAAAGATGCACACTGATGTGAGCTGCAAGAACAGCAGTGTAGGTCATATGCCTAAAAACGTGAATTTCCTGTTTAACAACTGGTACACCTGTGTAGGAACCTCTAATACCTGTCATGCTATATTTCTACAAAAGAGCATTTAACCTGTTTGGATCCTACACCAGCAGCGGCAATGCTTTGCTAAAGCTGGTAAAATGGAACCAAATCGCCTCTTCAATGGATTTGGTCCCCTTCAACCAGCTGTAGCTATGCATTGATTACACATGGACAGCCAGTGTTTCGTGAACATGAATTACATCTCAACTTACTGAATTCATACAAACTGTAATTAAAAGCAAATACCTAGCAACTGTCAATCTTATTTGGAAGAACTAAACTGGTTAAAGATGTTTCTTAAAAGCTTTATGAAAATGTGTGATAAAAAGAATTTCAAATAAAGTTATTTATTTGTGGTTGTGGTATTAACTTTTCATTTTAATTAATAAAATGTAAAAATTTTTATAAAAGCACTTTAAATCTTAAAAGTGACATAAACTTTTCTTCTTCTGAAAGTGATAATATTAAAATGCCTACTGTACCTCTAATAAAAATGACAAAAATATTTGAGAAACTCATTGAAAACTCACCTAAAAACATGATGGGAATATCTCACTTTTCACATGGACATACATAAAAGTTATTTTTTTCAATTCTTAAAAAGTACTTGGTGTGTACCTGTCTGTGTCTGTATGTGGGTCTGTGGACATGAGTGCAGGAGTGCAGTTGCCCACGGAAGGCAGAAACACTGGACCCCTCTGGAGTTACAAACAGGTATAAGCCATCTGCCATGGGTGCCTGAAACTGAACTAACATCCTGTTTAAAAAAAAAAAAAAAAAAAAAGCAGGATATGCTTGTAACTACTGAGCCATCTCTCCAGTGTGCATGGTTTATGTTACAGAAAACCATAATAATATTTAGTACGCCAGAAATGCAGTAATCATCTTCAATAGGACTAAGCCTTCCATTTTGCCACAATTTAACTGAGTCTTAGCAGAATGTTGTCCAGGGACAGACTTTAACAATAAACATCTAATTCTTCTGACTCTGAACCCAAAGCAAATGTTTTGTAAGGTTTAAAGCAGAAGGAAAATGCTAAAACATTTCTACTTACTACTTAGGAAGTTTCTCAACTCTTCTCACTTGCCAGCTGGCAACCCTTCACTAACAAACATGCCATTGCTCTGTCTTTGTCCTTCAGAGAAACTTTCCTCACAAGTGTCTAAGTGAAAAGAAACTGAAGGAGACAAAACCAGAGACCAATATCCACCCGATTTTCGCAGTAACTACAAGAGAACTGCAAATGGTTTACATTGCTTACTAAGCACACATTTCAGCAATGGTGAAGGCCTGCAGGCAGGTGCCTGGGTAGCCTGGGATGCAAGTTCATCCAAATAAAGCTGGCTTTCACTTTTTATCCACCTTGATTTACAACAGCAATTTTACCCAACTGAGATATAATAACAGGACTATCTAGGGGGAAATATCTCTATAAACATCGAATATCTGGCTGGAGATACAGTTGAAAAATGTCTTGCATATACAATGTCCTGGGCTCAATCTTCAGTACCCCCAATACATAAACAAAAACACCAAGTATCAGAAAATATGATCAATGTTATTCTGAGTTACAATTCCTAACCCTACAGATCAGCTTTTAAATTTACAATATTTTGGTCTGCACCTTCAAGTCCAGGTTTCAAAGCATACCTTCCATAAACATAAGGCACCTAGACTTTTTTTTGTTTGTTTGGTTTCTCGAGACAGGGTTTCTCTGTGTAGCCCTGGCTGTCCTGGAACTCAACTCTATAGACCAGGCTGGCCTCGAACTCAGAAATCCACCTGCCTCTGCCTCCCAAGTGCTGGGATTAAAGGCGTGCACCACCACTGCCTGGCCTAGACATATCTTCAAGTCCAGGATAATACAAGTTTTTCTTCAGAAAAGCACATCCAATAATATGACGCTGCTGATACACTGCTGAAAAATTACTGTTATTAACTAAAAGCAAAGCCAGGAAGTGTACTCAGTTTACACATACATACATAGACACATACATACACATACATACATAGACATATATACATACACACAAGTGCATATGCCAATTCTGGAAACTTCCCACATTTTCAATCATAACAAGTGGAAATGAGTACAAGCAAACCTGTTATGAGACGAACTTATACAATGTCGAAAAAAAGTTAATGGAGGAAAAAGTGCAAATGTTCCAAAAAGAAAAAAGAAAAACTCTCAAAAACACCAGAGAATTATACTAACTAAAAGGACTATTACTAGTTACAATTAAAGAGGAATGGAAGTCCAGCACACAATCATACTAAGTAATTCTGGACTGTATCAAAACAAAATCACAAAAACAGGATAAAATGTTACAATATGGATGACAGACACATTAACAAGTAAGACTAGAAAGTGCTCAAAGAAAAGGAAAATGTTACTACATTTCTTAATATTTGACATTCTATCTTAAAAGAGGGAAAATGTTAGCATATGGAAATAATAATGTGCCATATCTGCTTTTTTAAAGTAAGAATAAAGGCCCAAAGTCTAGGAGAGCTAACTTTAATAAACCTCAAAGCATCCCAACATGCTATCACAATTGATACATTTATTTATTTAAACATTTAGTGTTTTCCAATAAAACCAATATATGGCAACCACAGTCACAGCTGCCCAAAATTCATTGAAGAAAAAGGAATAAGGGAGTCATGTAGCTTTAACCAAAGTCATTCTGCTATATAAATTAATACATTCTCCATATGCATGTGGGTATATGTGTGTGCCTTGTAAGCATGTAGAGGTCAGAGAACAACTCGCAGAAGTCACTTCTTCCCTTCTCTAACTGGGTCCTGGGAACTGAACTCATGTCATCAGGCAACAAGCACCTTTACCCACTGAGCCATCTTCTCCAGCCCCTTTCCTTTCTTTTCTTAATGTCATCTAACACAAAGTAGCTCGTTGAAGGAGTCACTGTTAACATTATTTTCTGAAAAATCCAAGAATTACAAAGAATTAATTCTGTAATTAATTATACATTATCTTCTTGAAATCTTGTGGTGTCTTTACTGTTAAGACTAATTTGAATGTCTACTGTATAAATGTGGAGGACATACACATGAATATGAACATCTCTAGTCCTCATGGAAAAGGAATATGGAAATGTACACAGTTAACAGACCGCACTAAGCAGGCCACACATGTGAGTAACAAACACAACAGAACTCTAGCAGAGAGGAGGAGGCAGTTGCAGGTGGGAAGAAAGGAAAGGTGGCTAAGACAACATGGTCATGAAAGAAAACGTTTAAGAGCTGGGAGGAAGAGAGAAGACAGCCACTTTAGACAGTAACACAACTACAGGGCAAGGGAGGCTGGAAGATTTTAATTAGTGGGAGAAAAGTCAGAGAGAGGGGCTCTAGACACTCAACCCATAACCCCAGCACTAAAGACTGAGGCAAGAAGATGACAGACAGCTCCAGGACCACTTGAGCTACACAATAAAACTATCCTAAAAAAAGAAAAAGAAAAGGGCTTGAATGCAACCCCAGGCATATAAATAAAACGAGGCTCTCACACTCAATCAGAAGCTAGTCAGAGGGCTGGGACCACAACTTGATGGCACAGTGCTTCCCTCAAAGCTGCCTAAATACAATCACCAGCAGTGCTAGCAAAACACCAACTTAAGGCCTTAAAAGTTCAGCTTTTAAAAGAACTGAGACGATGTACATGATGCGCTGAGAAGAGGCTTATCATTGTCATCATCTGTCTTAAGGCTGGAGACATGATAATTATTAGCTCCTTTACAATGCAAATGTATGAAGAGTTCAAATATCTGTCATCTGAAAACAATTCAGTGTGTACTGGACAAAATGGCATTGAAGCACCAAAAACAGCAGTCCCAAAAAACCCTGTTGTCTTCTGTAACTACCCTCAAGTGGTCATCCTAAGAAGTTTTAAACATAGCAAAAGAGAAAATTGAAATATGATATAAAATACATTAATGAGCGATGAACATGTAAAACTATCCAAAGAATTTAAAAAGAAATCCACACACATATTATGGAATTCCAAAGAATAAGAATTCACAATAGCTGGAGAGATGGCTCAGCAGTTAAGAGCACTGACTGCTCCTCCGGAGATCCTGAGTTCAATTCCCAGCAATAATATGGTGGCTTCACAGCCATCTGTAATGGGAATCCAATGCCCTCTTCTGGTGTCTGAAGACAGCAACAGTATACTCATATACATAAAATAAATAAATCTTAAAAAAATTTCACAATAGATAAAGCAAACACCAAAGTGAATAGTTTTCTTAGTCAATATATTATAGTGCTTTACTTAACTATAAGGAGACACAGTTGTTTATGAAAACCTTATCATTTACACTTGTCTCCAAAAGCAGCCCTCTCAAATTTTAACCAGCAAACCCTTTTATTCTGGTAGAACACCCATTACTAGAATATAATTAAGGTTCCTTGGTATCATGTATCTAAATAACGTATTACAATGATCATAAATACCTGACATCATGTAAATGGATAATATGTGAAATTAGAAGACAACTTGAGAAGGATGTTGAAGAAGCAAAAAATCTTAAGGCACGTTTAATTAACATCTTTAAGTCTTTTATATCTACATTCAATAGACTACTTCCCAATACTTATACTGGAGCAACATGTACCTAATGAATGAAGGCATATTTTCTACAGAGCTTTAGCCAAATCTGTCCTCATCACATCAGGAAAATAACTACAACAGGTGACAGGAAACCATCTTTAAGTAGCACCTAAAACAATAAAGGAGGACCTTTACCTGGGGTTCCCTCTCAGTGCAGCATGGTGCAGGGCATTGAACCCGTTATTGTTCGTGATGGTCACATCTGCTCCAGCTTCCAGAAGAACTGCCAGAATGTCATCCCGTTTCTTACTTATGGCATCATGGAGAGGGGTGTCACCTTCAGAATCCTTTTTTTTTTTTTAAGTTTAAAGAAACTTCCATTAGTTCTCCTTCCATTGATCACCACATCAACAGGACGACTTTCACTACTACTAAACAAAGAAGCAGGCTCTCCAACAAGCAAACAGCTGTCAGTCGGCAATCATGCTCCTGGTTCTTGTTGGTCCATTTCTTTTTTTTTTTTTTTTGGTTTTTCGAGACAGGGTTTCTCTGTGTAGCCCTGGCTGTCCTGGCACTCACTTTGTAGACCAGGCTGGCCTCAAACTCAGAAATTCGCCTGCCTCTGCCTCTGACATGGAGGTAATGGTGGTTCTTTCTGAGACATTCTCACACTGCAGCCTAAGCTAACCTTTAACTGACTCTATATAGTTGAGGGTAGCTTTGAACTACCAATCTTCCTGCCTTTTCTTTCTGAATGCTGGGATTATAGGCATGTATTAACACACCCAATGTAACACTCTATTGTCCTTCTGTACCATGCACAAAGCCTTGAGCTCCATCTCCAGCACCATAGGAAACGGACATAACAGTGCATACCTATAACCCTAGCACTTGGGAGGTGACAGTACAAAGATTAGAAGTTCAAAGTCATTATCATCTACAATGTCAGCCTGGGCTACAAGACACCCTGACTCAAATATTAAAACAACCTATGGCAGCACTTGTAGGCCCCAATACCATGAGTTTAAGGCCAGTATTTTCAGCCTTAATTACACAGTATCAGTAATTTTTCGGTTTCCTATATATTAATAGGATATGCATCCACAGGTTGAAAGTCAACAACTATTGTGTTTTCAGAGGGCGGGAAAGTGGCTTAGTTCAAAGTAGAAACAAATCCAGTCAAAAACTCTAATTTCTGAATCTATTTTTTTTAAAACCTGTACCTGTGTGTATAGGATGCAGGGTGTGGTACAAGCACAAGAACAGGTGTTTACACCCAGAGAAAGACAGCAGCTCCATTCCTCTACTCTTCTCACTTACTCACCAGAGACAGGGTCTCTGACTACATGGCTAGGCTGGCTGGCCAGTGAGCTTTGCATCCACTTGTCTTCAGCATCCCAATGTTATAGACATGCCCAGTTTGTTGTGTGGGTGCTAACTATCTGAGCTTATGTCCCCTTGCTTACATAAGTGCTCTTACTCACTGTCTCTTTACTCCCTCAATCTACATTTTGTAGAGGTATTTATCATTAATCAATTTATGAATTGATTAATGAATTCTAATTCAGTATCGATCACCTGCAAAAGTGAATTATTTGGAGCTTATATATAATTTGTAGCTTTACAAAGTCATATGTAGCATACACTCTATTATATACCATAGTTGTCAAAGCCAGCTTTCCACTTGTTTTTATAAATTAAATTTTACTGGAACACAGCCATACCCATTCATCTATGTATTAGCTATGATTCCTTTATTCTGTAATGGCAGAGATGTATGGCCTTGAAATAAAATACATGAAAACCTATAGTATCATCTGGCCATGTTTAGGAAATGTTTTCCAATCACAGGCACTCACCTATATAAGGTATTCCTAACCGGAGTTCAATCCAATTACCTACCTCCTATTTGGTGGCACTAAAAATATGTAGCCTTTCACCTGGGGTGAACTAATATGCCCTGGAATACCTTTCCATGGGTCCCTGGTCCCCATAACAGCTATTCCAAAGCACAAGTCTCAAGTATGCTTTGTCTATTACAATCCCTACACATAACTGACTCCCACATCAGGTTAGTAGCTCTCAATTCCTTCTCCTTAACCGAACACTCTCGGTTCTTCCTCTGCTCTCTAGCCCTGCCTCCTACAGGCAGGATATAAAGCTACATCCCAGTTTGGAAGAAATCATTCTGGACTGAGCAGTACCTGCTACTCTCCTCCCACTCCTGGGCTTCAGCCATTCCCTAATATCTACAATCATTCATGCCACAAGCTATTTAAGATCACAGTGATTACTCCTGTTGTCTTCTAATTATTACTGCATTTTCAACTTAAAGAAAGTAGTTTTACATATCCGAATAGTGTTCAAGAACATTTATTTAAAAATAATACTCATTATTTATTATAAATTATTATAAAATGTATTTAAAAATACTTTTATTTAAAAATAATATTTCAAGTCTATTTTGTTAAAAATGATCAAGATAGAAAGAAGGCTAGAAAGAAACCCAATGACATTTTATTATATGCTGTATTATTTTTCTATGAAATTAAATACTCATTCCAAATTTTAACCTTGTGTATACAAAAAAAAAAAAAAGTGTTCATGGACACAGACCATGTTTCTCTTACATATATGGTTTAAGTTCATCTAGTTGCTAAACTAGCTTAGAAATAAATCATTTTTAGGCAAAATTTTTGTTTCAAAAATCAGGCTATTTTCCTTCCTACTTAAAGCAACGTAATATATTTTCCAAAACAGACTTAAACCTAGAACCTAGAATAATAAAGCTACAACGAAAATATTTAAATAGTTGCAAAGTAAGTTATTTTATACAGCCTGTATCTTGGATATCCTTCACAATAACAAATTTACCACAGAACTTGGTAAGTCACTTTAACCAGTCCTACCAATGCCTGCTTAGTAAACTCCTTTCATGTCTTACCTGGAGACTGGGATGACAACCAAAATCCAACAAAGTCTTCACAACTTGAAGATGACCTTTATTGACAGCAATATGAAGAGGCGTCTGTCTACGCTTATTACGAGCATTCAGGTCAGCACTGCCTCGGTGTAGGACTTCTATGACAGCACCCTCATCTCCAAAGGCTGCATGGTGAACGGCTCGATCTCCATCTTTATCCTGAAGGTCAGCATGAAAGTTCAATCAGGGACGAGTTAAGAAAAAAATCTAAAGCTATAAAATATCACAAACCAAATTAACTGCAGAAAAGTTGTGGGAAAGTAAATATAAAATGACTATATAAGTTAGTCACATTGCACCACATTGAACTAAGCCAATACCAGGGTATTTTACTAAAACAGTAGCACTAGGGATCAAACCTACGGTCTCACATAGGTGAGGCACATGCTCTACAGCTAGTGCCATCCAGCTCATAACAAAAAGTCTTTTAGACAGAATCTGATGTCACCTCCACTGGCCTTGAGCCCTCCACCTGCCTCAGTATCCCAAATCCTGGCATTCCCAGAATGCACAACTAATCCAGGAACAAGACAACTACACTACTATCAGTTGAGTGTAACTACCAAAGAAGATATAAAACAATATGGTCTTAATTACCTTTACACAGGAATTGGACATTAGTCAAATTACATCTAAGTCAGACGCTGAACATAACCACTTCTGTGTATTTGAAAACAGAAATTCTTGCTAAATAATGCTTTTTTTAAGATTTAAAAATGATCCAGGTGGTAGTGGCACACTCCAGTACTCTGGGGACAGGGGCAGACCTCTGTGAGTTCCAGAGCAGCTTGGTCTACAAAGCAAGTTCCAGAACAGAAAAAGCTATACAGAGAAATCCTGTCTCAAAATAAAATAAAATAAAATAAAATTCCAAAATTGTGTAACTCTTTCAGAGGAATTAAACTATGCTTGCCATACTGTTTGTAACAGTCATAGTTCTAAAGAGATGAGATATTAACTTTTTTTTTACATAAAAGAAACTATAAAGGGGAAAGTGCTTCTACTATAATATAAAGGTAACGTACATTATGCATCACATATATTTACATATAATTAGCCTCATTTCCTTTGCAGAGATAGATATACATAGATAAGGGTACTATAACACTCCTACTATCTCCATGAGAATACTACACTCCAAGTGTCAACACCACTACACTTGAATGTAAGCCTATTCAAGTATTCCTCCAAAACAGAGACTCCCAATCTTTATATCAGTACCTAGCATACTCCCTCGATTTTACAACGGGTTTGAAAACTCCTTTGGTAGCCATCCATGACCACTTAAAACTACTACTCAAGGGTCACACAAGTCAATACCGTTTAATTAAATACTTCTAAAACGAATGAATAGGCACAAAACAGGCACTGAATTCAAGATAGGTTTGGGTTTTATTTTGTTTTGTAATATTTTCCGGTTATCTTTCAAACAGCTATCAAGGGTGATATTTATGTAGGAATTTGGTTCAGCTACATTTCTTGAAAAGGTAGGAAATTTACCTTGTGGATATTTCTAGCTGAATCAAATTAGGAGTTTTGCAGAGAACTGTGTACTGTGTCTTTTGTGTACTGTATGTGTATCACTTATCAATAAAAACCCTATGGTCTATAGGAATGGGCAGAACAGAAGCTGGGACATTCAGTAGGCAGAAAGGATTCTGCAATAGAGCCAAATGAGGAAGATTTGGGCCCCAGACATAGAAGACACTTGCATATAAACTAAGGAGCAAGTAAATAGCAGAACTTAGAATAGAATAGTGGGATTATTAAACTATAAACCAGCTGGGGAACATGCCTAGCTATATGACCTAGGTATTTATAAATATATTTGAGTCTCAGAGTCATTATTTTCAGGAGCTTGGAGCCAGGAAAAAGCTCCCTTCTACAAGAAGGTTTTGTTACATTTCAATACTGAGAAAGAAGGACTGGGAAGCAACCAGAAAAGGTTCCATTCTCACACTTCTGAACAGCATTGTACTCAAGTATCACAAGCATAATATGTACATGTGCACACACATCCTGAGACAGACAGAGACAGACAGACAGAAAGAAAAAGACAGACAACTGATCTTCCTAACCATCAATCTGTATTTTTTTTTCTTGTAATTTTTAAAAATATCTTTCTCTCCCTCTGTGTGTATGAGAAAGACAGAGATAGAGACAGTCAGAGAGAGAGAGAGACAGGAGAGGCAGGAAGAAAGAGTGTGTCAGCTTGTGGTTCTGTGCAAGTGTGGGTGCCCTGGAATGCCAAAGGCACGTTTCAGTCCCTGAGTTAGGGTTATGGTCTTGTGAGACAGTCAGTCACCATGGGTGCTGGACACTGAACTCAGATCCTGTACATGAGTAATACCCACTCTTTACCAGCGCCCCCTCACCACCCCCTCTATCTTTTAAGACTACCCATTTACCTTTCCATGTAAAAAGGGAACATCAATCCAATACAACCAACTACATAAAAATGGCAATTATTTATGAATATGAAATTATTACACTTATGGTTATTAGAAAACTATTAACTGAAGCCAGGCATGGTGCTACACACATATAATCCCAGCACTAAGGAGCCTGAGGCAGGAGGATCAAATTTCAAAGCTAGCCTATACTATATAATGAGGACAGCACAGAGTATACAGTGAGTTCTAGGACAGCCTGGGCTATACAGTGAGTGAGACTCTATCTTAAGACAGACAGGCAGGGAGGGAGGAGAGAGAATAATGAAGAGGAAGAAAAGAGCAAAACTAACAAACAAGAAAGCACTAACAGAAGCATGCTATGCAAGCCCTATCAAATTTGTCTATATAAAAACAAATATTAAAAAAAAATGTTTAAGCCCTGATACATGATATTAAAGGCAATAACTTTTTATAAAACTAAAGATTATAGAACACACATACACACATATAAAAGGACAATACAATTAAAAGTTTTCAGGTTTCTCTTCTAAATTGGAAAATCATAATACCTCAGCTTCAATTCTAAGTTTTACTACTTTCTTCTGAATTACTCTGAATAAACTGTAGCACAGCCTGTCTCTGCGCTAGTGCACACAGGGTCCTATGGAGACTAAACTAACGCTGCCCCTCCTCTCCTGCCCTCTCTCTCCTTTCAACCCTCTAAAACCTGTGCCACTGAAGTTGCCCCATCTTGCCCGACAAAGCTGCAGTCCATATGGTCAGCAAAAACAGTGCCCTGCAGGCCCGCATGCATCTACTTCCTCTCTGAGTCCTCTATGTGCTTTTCTTGAAATGATTTTCCAGACTGTCCCCTCATGTCTACCTGCCAGGACTGACTCATTCCCACAGCTCCCCCTTCACTGTAAGGCAGACTGACCCCACAGCCCTTCTCCTTCACTTCTGCCTTCACTTTACTGTGGCTGAAGAAGAAAGACACTGTGCTAGTTATCTTTTCCATTTCCTGAGTATTTGTGACTGTTACAGTTTGGAAACAATTTGTGAGCACAAAAGTTCGTGTGCTTGGTCCCCCACTGTAGAAGCACTTGGGAGAGGTGAATCTGTGAGTGGCCAAATGAAGGGTGATGAGAACAGGACTCACAGAAGTAGGTTATCTTCAGAGATAATCTGGGTGCTTACTGGGCAATAGGTATGTGGTTTCAAAATTGATCAGTATAAAGGAATCATTCTGTTAAACACCAGGAAGGACTCAAGTTTACAGCCATCAAAATGGCTTTAGATATTTGTTCCCAGGAATGACAATTGAAATTGCTATTAAAGATCCCCTCACTCTTAAAAACTGATTTTGAAACCACTTATTACCTATTGCCCAGTTTTATAGTTTTGTTTCCATGAATGAGATAACCAGAACTGGAAAAAGTAACATCCGTTTGAGATAGAGATAGGGATAGGGACAGGGACAGAGACAGAGACAGAGATAGAGAGATAGAACACCCAGACTGTCTTCTTCTGCCTGTCAGAAAATTTTAGTTAGAATAAATACAAGTGATACCAAAGTGTCATGATAAAATTGATGGTTTGTTTCTCTTTCTCCATATTACAGTCCCATAAAATATTATCACAGACAAGAAAACGGGAATTTTGTGTTTTCAAAGAATGAAAACAAGTTAATTTGCTATACTGCAATGCTAACAATGGGCATGGCTATAAAAGTACCACCTTTCAAGAAATTACAACTTTTATAATGGAACTTTTTACTCAGTATCATTGTAGACGCAAAAATATCATTTTAATTTTGGATTTATGGCTAAAGAAGGTAGCTCAATCAGTAAGTATTTGCCATACATACACATAGGAATATATGTATGTATACGAATGGGACTGGGGGAAAAGGAAAGAAAGAAGGTACGGAGGAAAGAAGGAAGGAGTGGAAGGGAAGAAGGAGGGGGGAGGGAAGGAGGGAAAGAGAAGAAAACTCAGGGTCTATGGTGAAGCCTCATGTTGCTCCTGGTGCTTAACCCTCAAGTCAAGAGTCCTCAAAACCCTTAGTAAAATCATAATTTCCTAATAACCTAAGAATGCTTGCGTTCTATCTAAAAACAAAGCACATTCATCTAAACTTCCATATCTTAATACTTTATCAGTAAAGGAAATAAAATCCCAAATCCCTGAAGAGGCCTCAAATTTGCTCCCACAGGCCCTGATGCTCTAAACTGTACATAAGGTGGACACTGTACTTAGTAAGCTGACAAAGCTAACTTTCCGATACAGTTTTCTGAGCTTTCCCTAAGTCAGAGAAACAGGAAGGAAATTTGATGCACAGTCTATCCCCAGTCAAAAACCTGCTAATGTTAACTCTTATGTGGGGAAAAAAAAAAAATCAATGCATTTTTTGTCTATCTTGAACTATGAGTTGTATTTATATTTTAATTAAATTTTTAAATAGTTTTTCTTTCAACATTTGTGAAACTGGGTTTTTGTAGTGTCATGTCTGGGTTCTGAGTAACAAGCATCCTTTTATTTGCTAATTCCATTACAAAAACTAATTACATCAGCAAATATACAACTTTTCTTGAATTGATTCCAAAGGCAATCATGATCCGATGTTAGGTAAAACCATATCCAGCATCAGTGGCAAATGTTTAATATTATGTTTTTACCATCTTAAACTTCTCAACAATTTAATGAAGAAAAATAGGGTAAAATACTATGTTTATCTTCAAGATTGTAAACATCTATTTGGGTTTTGAAAAAAAACTAAACTCGCCGGATGTGGTGGCGCATGCCTTTAATCCCAGCACTCGGGAGGCAGAGGCAGGCGGATTTCTGAGTTCGAGGCCAGCCTGGTCTACAAAGTGAGTTCCAGGACAGCCAGGGCTATACAGAGAAACCTTGTCTCGACAAACCAAAAAAAAAAAAAAAGAAAACCTAAACTCTCCCAACTAAATCAACAGTCTAACAAGGATCAGAAAAGACAAGGAGACTCCACTCAATGTTCCAACAAAGTACAGATGGGAAAAATTTAACTGGGTACAACTAACACAATGCCTATGTGACCAGGAACCATGTCACAGCCACTTCACTTCACGATGTGCTAACATTGTTTCTCTCTACATTGATTGGTACAGCCTGATTAAGGCTTACATCTTACCCTTCCTTCTCAGAGATCCCAAGAATCTGTTGTTAAATGACATAGGAATATTGCTTTTCATACTCCTTCTACAAGTGATACAAATCTGCAGTAGCAGAAAGCATATTGGATGGAAATCTAAAGAAGTATTACAGCACAAGTCCCAGTCAGGGTCTCACGTTCTAGTTAACTAACAGTTTCCAAACCAAAGGATGTTTAGAAGCATCTGACCAACAGCACATGTTGACACATCTGACAACAGTCTTACATGTTTACAGTATTAACTGGCCACTTATTTTATATTAATTCAATTAAGCAGGGGAAAGTTACTGATGAAAGCAAAGTCAATGACATTGAGTCAACTACACCCTATTCTGTAGGCCATCTCCTGAGGACAAGAAGAACACTCTCTGTGTACTCCTGACTGTCCTGGAACTTACTCTATAGACTACGCTGATCTCCAACTCACAGAGATCCACCTGAGTCTGCCTCCCAAGTGCTGGGATCAAAGGCATGTGCCATCACTGCCCATCAATAAAATAACTTTTAACCCACATCTAAGTTCCTAAGTTCTGTCAGGAAAAATCCAACTTCTATACTACTGCAAATGAAAAATCATATTATATATCTCATTCATAATAAAACATCATAGTAAAAATAACTGCTATGTAGTTGGAGTCTTCCTCAATGTTAATTTGAAGTTTAAGCATCTGGGTCTGGAAAGATGGCTTAGTAGTTAAGAGCATGAACTACTTTGCAAAAGGACTCATATGCAGTTCCCAGTACCTGCATCACAACCACACACAACTCCAGCTCAAAGGGATCTGATGCCACTTTCTGGTCTCCAAAGACTCCTGTATGCACATGTACACACACACACACACACACACACACACACCTGCACCAGCAAATGTATACTGATAGACATATAAGCACAAACAGGCATTCTCTTTACTCCTGCCAAAAAAAAAAGGGTGGGGGGGGGAGGAAAGATTACAAATTAAAAATCATTCAAACTCTCTCCATGGGCAACAGAAAATTCCAACATCAACAATGAACATTTTAATGGTGAAACACCATAAGCTCTTTAGGTGTCCAGTAAAGTACAAACAATTAAAGGAAAAAAAGTAACATAAGATCAGGAAGACCTTTTTAAAAGGATATATATAAAATAAAAATAAACTTAAAAAGAGGAAGAGCTAGAGAGATATTCTGGTAACTCAAGCATTTTAATGCTCCACAGGAGAGTTTAGAGGGCAAAACTACTACTCCATTGGTCTAAACTAGAATAAATACAATCCTGATATCTTTTTTGGTTTTTTTGGTAATGTTACAGTTAACACACTAAGCTAATGTTTCTACCTCATACATAGAACAGATGTCCCAGCCGAAATGCCAACATCAGTATTTATTGCCCTTTTTTTTTTTTACAGAACAAATTCATTTTTATTTTTTAAAATATCAGGAACTTTGAAAACTTGAAAATTCAGCTGTACCAAGAACAAAATGCAGTAAACATATGTGAGAACTGTATTCAGCTCTGGAGAAACGTGCCCTCCAGGCCCGGGCCTCAGCTCTGGAGAAACGTGCCCTCCAGGCCCGGGCCTCAGCTCTGGAGAAACGTGCCCTCCAGGCCCGGGCCTCAGCTCTGGAGAAACGTGCCCTCCAGGCCCGGGCCTCAGCTCTGGAGAAACGTGCCCTCCAGGCCCGGGCCTCAGCTCTGGAGAAACGTGTCCTCCAGGCCGGGCTTCACTCCTCTCTGCAGAGCAGGACAGGCATGCTGACCCTCAGCACAGGGATTTGGTTTCTGCTTCCTTATTTTCTGTCCTAAGTGCTATAGTTTTAAACTAACTGCTAAGTTCCTACCCTGGATCACCTGTACGCTAGCACACTGAAAAGTCAGTGAAGACAAAGTCGGCAAATCTGAAGGCAGAGCAAAATCTGTGAGTGAATTTAGATCCCAAGAGCACACAGCACTGTACAACTGGCAAATAGCCAGTCACACTAGGGACGCGTTGAAAACAAACAAATAAAAAGGCCGATAAAAGCAAAGTATAGATCAAGTGCAGCAACTTGCCCTGCTCCAGAACAACCTGTCTGAGCCATGAGTAACTGGTCCTCAGGCCCTCTGTCCTCCACTATTAAAAGAAAAGTCCCTCTATCTTGGAGCAAGCCACAAGAAGGCACCAAGATCCTCTCATCCCATTCCCCTAAGTGACCCTAAGGCCTATGCTTTCAAGATGGTTTCAATCTCAGACCCGCGGTAACATGGCAAACGCCTGAGGGTGATCTAGCCCTGTCTGCATTAGCAAGGTACTGCCTAGTCTCTGCTTCTCCCATATCTTCTTGGTCTGGCTTATCAAGCAAGCCTCTAGCTGTGTGACGCGAAGTATATATTCTCCCGTCACTAGCTCTGTGCATTAAGATTTAAGCACAAACCCAGTTCCCAACCTATGTTACAGTCCCCACCTGGACAGCTGGGGTTACAGTACTCACTGCTCCCTTCTACCCTTCCCATCTCTGCCTGTGACGAACACTGGAAAGCACCACAAGCTGACAGACCAGCTTGGACAGGGAACCCTGGGATAGTAGCTTTCTTTCCTGGTTTGTGTACTAGGATATGTGGCCCGGCAGTGATTCCTCATCCCTAACCTTATCAGAAACACCTGGGTCTACACCTAGAGCAGTTCTCTTCTCACTCACACCTTCTCTAAAACACCTGCAGTGATGAGACATCAGATTTGCTCTTATCATAAAACAAAACAAAACAAACAAAAACCCAAGAAAAACAAACAGTAGAAAGCATCACAAAGTGGTTCCCATATAATCCACAACACCGCTTCTCTATGTGTACAACAGAACGGCAGGGACAGCTGAGTCATAGCACACACCCTCCTCGGAATGTCCTGTCATTTCCCTCTCAGAGACTGTTCAGTTCCATCAGTTGGCAGTGTTTAAAAGGAAACTAGAGAGAGTAAAGAGGAGGAGAAGCCAACACCATCCTCCTAGCACCCTCCCCTGGGAAACAGTGCATGCTTCTGCATACCGACATACAGGCCTGGACAACGGGGACTGTGGGATCAGCATTGAGCAGCACACAAAAGTCAAAATATATTATCACAATTTCACATGGAACCCTAGCTGAGACCACCTTCCCACAGAATGACCTATGAGAGCTCATTTTCATTTGTCTTGGGTACTTCTGAGACTTGACTTTCAGGTTCAGGTTTAGCGTCTCCTTCACTCTCTGCCTGGGTTTCAGACCCTGGCTCTGTCTGCCCGAGCTCCTTGATACTCTCTGGTGCCACCTGGTTCCCTTCTGGGGGATCACTTTGATTCAACTTGCTATCAGGTTCCAATTTTGCTTCTTTGCCATTTCCCAGCTTTGGGTGAGGCTGTGAGTCTTTTGCACTCTTCACCACTTCTTGGAGGTTGTATTTTCTGAACAGCACATAATCTTTCACAACACTCAGGCAACACACAGCTTTGATGATTTCCACCACCACCGTGTACTCTCGATTAGTGAGATCCACTTTGTTTTCTGTATTGAGGCTGCCCACTATTCCTGCCAACTCTTTAATAACTTCTCTACTCATATGGCTATTATTTCGAGATTTGTAAACATTCTGAAATGTCCCTTGGTTTGGGGCTTTAAACCAAGGTTCCAGAAATGTTTCTGCATATTTTTTCATATCTTCTAAAAAAGCTTTACATGAGCCTGAGATGGGCAGCATTCGTAGAATAACCCTTGTCTTCTTTTTCTTGGTTTTGTACATAACCTGGAGAATATGATGCACTAATTTCTCAGGTTCTATCCCAAGCATCCTGATGAAGACTACATTATTCGCTCCACTCTCCACTGACTGGAATCTTCTCAGCCTCTTCTCTGTAGAAGCCTTAATGTCACCAACTTCTTTTTTCAAGGCAGCCTCTGCATCATCGTCTTCTGCCTCACTTCCAGAGGGCTGCTGGTCCTTGTCTATAAACTTTTCCGGCCCGTACATGTCGTCGCCGTACTCGTTGAGCAGGCTGTAGGCCTCCTCTACACACTCGTTCATGTTGCAGGTGATGAGGATGCCCTGCAGGCCGGGCTCCAGCTGCTGCGGGCCGCCTGGGTCACCGCTTCGGGCCTGCTTGGCCTGCAGGAACTGGGATTTGCCTTTGTGCTTTCCGCCGACCTGCTGAGGGGACTGCTGGGCAGTAGTCGCCATGCTACCTACAATCCACGTTTCTTGGCGTCTTCGTCTGCTATTGCCCTTTTATAATACACACAAAGTTAAGCATGTGCACATGCAGGGATAAAGACCCACTATAAAAGTTAAAAAATAATAATAAACAGGCTAAGCAAATGATAAATGAACTTGTAAGAAAAAAAAAAAACCTCTGAGTGTTAGATAAGAAAGATGTTGATCCCAAGTGTATACATCCCCTTATACGTGTCTAGTAGGGATCATGGGTGAGCACAGTAGGGCTCCCAATAGCATTTCTACCCTAACAGAAGGAGGCTACGTCTGAAATATTGAGGAATCATTAAAAAGAGAGAAAAGGAGTGATGGGAAGAGAAAGATAGAAGAAAGCTCTAAACTATCTTTTCTTAATTTTTCATTTTAATTTGGACAACATAGGGTGAATATTAAATTTCAAGAATGAGATTCCATCTTATATAGAACTATTTCTAGAAAAAGTTGACTCGGTCTTGTTTTCAAGCTTAGTTTATATACCTCTGCTTCAACATCAACATTTTGCTTCAAAAGTAATTTCAAAATATCAACATGTCCGTTTTGACTAGCAGCTTGCATTGCTGTGTGGCCAGCACACTGTCCGTTTACCTAAAAAAAGAAAGAAGAAAATATTAACAAACATCACAAATCAGAAATAGCCAATAAATACGAACTTTTTAAATCTTGTACAGTTAATGATTCTTTGAGAGCAATCTAACATTACAAATATCACAACAAAGATCATCAAAATTATTTTAAAAAAATAATGAGAGACCAAAGCCGTAGCTATTACTTTGCTGTAGAAGGAATCTGTCCTAGTGCATAGATTGTTGGTTATGCCATATTTGCATTTTTGTCTCAAGAGCTTTTAAATTTGCTTTACTTTTCCTTGATCCAGTATTTATGTGTAAATTGTTGATTTCCACAAACATCATATAATTTCCAAACCTAATTTCTACTGTACCGGTATAGGCACAACACTGCTAAAACACTAATTTGCCTGGTGTAATAGTAGCAAGACAGTGACGTCAGTAACTTTTCTGATTAGATATGAGTCCTGCTATACAGGAAGGATTTCATGACTGGTACTGTAAAAAAAAAAAAGTCTGTGCCTGGATCCTAGGCATGTTATTGTTTTATTCACAAGTCATGCTGTGAAACTCTGCTTAATGCTTTCCTACCAATAGATTTATTGTTTCATTGGATGACAGTTAATATAAAGATTCACAATTGGCCCAAGTACTGGCTATATTCTCACCTGTGGGTGAGTCATCTATACCAACCTCCCTCAATCCAAGACTCATCATGAAAGAGATGGAAACAAAGTCACAGCCAAAGAATGGAAGAGTGTCATGAAATGCTGACGTCTGGACAGTACACAGCTGTCGCACATATCAAACTGCTGCACTCTAGTCACTCAGTACAGATCTAGTCCTTAGCATTCCAGCATGGAGCCGGGCAGTGGTGGAGCAAACCTTTACTCCAAGTACTCAGGAGGTAGAGGCAGGCAGATCCCTGTGATCTGAGGCCAGCCTGATCTACAGACAGAGTTCCAGGACAGCCAGGGACCCTAGCTCAAGAAAAAAAAAAACAAAAAAAACAAGATTCCAGCATGGGTGGGGAGGAGCCCCTAAGACCCCACTCCTAGAGGAACTGATAGCTGCTGAGGGAGAAAAGACCACTGTCCTTCAGAAACATGGCTACTGGCCCCACACTCATGCCATGCATATACTGGGCAGTACTGCTTGGCCTCTCTTTTTTAAAAAAGGCATGAGATGAGCTGGGAAAAACTGAGGGCAGTAGGAGGAGTTGAAGGAGAGTAGTGATCAAACTATACTGCACACTGGTTTAAAGTTTCTACAAGTAAATAAAAATGCTATCAAAAAAGACCGCAAGGCTGAGGATACAGTTTAGTGCTACAGCACTTGCCTCGGATGTGCAAAGCCCTATATCCCAAATCCACACAATTATGAACAAAGAGTACAGATAAACAACTATGTTAGTTATGACTTTTTCCAGCTTCTGGCTATTATAAATAAGGCTGCTATGAACATAATAGAGCATGTGTCTGTCCTTATTACATGTTGGAGCATCTTCTGAGTAATAAGTGGATATTAAGCCAAAAGCTCAGAATACCCAAGATACAATTCACAAAACACATGATACTCAACAAGAAGGAAGACCAAAGTGTGAATACTTTGATCCTTCTTAGAAGGGGAAACAAAATACCCATGGAAGGAGTTACAGAGGCAAAGTGTGAAGCAGGGACTGAAGGAATGACCATCCAGAGACTGCTCCACTTGGTGATCCATCCCATAAACAACCACCAAACCAAGACACTATTGTGGTTACCAACAAGAGCTTGCTGACAGGAGTCTTATATAGATAGCTGTCTCCTGAGAAGCTCTGACAGTGCCTGACTAATACAGAAGTGGATACTCACAGTCATCCATTAGATGGAACATAGGGTGAAGGAGCTAGAGAAAGTACCCAAGGAGCTGAAGAGGTCTGAAGCCCCTTAGGAGGAACATTAATATGAACTAACCAGTACCCACAGAGCTTCCTGGGACTAAACCACCAACCAAAGAAAGCACATGGTGGGACTCATGGTTCTATCTGCATATGTAGCAGAGGATGGCCTGGTCTGTCAATGGGAGGAGAGGCCCTTGGTCCTATGAAGGTTCTATGCCCCAGTATAGGGAAATGCCAGGGCCAGGAAACAGGAGTGGGTGGGCTGGTGAGCAGGGGGAGGGGGGAAGGAATAGGGTGTTTTCAGAGGGGCAACTAGGAAAAGGGATAACATTTGAAATGTAAATAAACTATCTAATAAAAATACAAACTGAAAAAAAAAAAGATTTTTTTCTTGTGACAAATACTTGAGAATAACAACTGGAAGGAATGATTCTTTTAATACACATTTTTGGAAGGTTTTATGCCTTAGACCATCATGGAGGTCAGAACAGCGCACCTCATAATAGCCCAGGGAGGGAGGATATGCCTGTACTGGGCTAGCCTCCCCCTTTTCTTTTACTTGTACTCCCAGTCTATTGGCTTGAATTGCACACATTCAAAGATATCCTTCAACTCTCCACCCACTACCTGGAATTTTTCTGGAAATATTCTCCTCCTCCACACACACACTTATTTTACCAATGTCCTAGATGCCTCTCAATTCAATTAAGTCGATAATCCACATTAACCATCACACCAATTATCTTTGTGCTCCAAGGAATACAAAACACAATGAAATCCAACATCTATAGAGGGCACAGGATCCTGAAGATCAGAGTGTGTGCTGAAGCAGGTAAGCATATGCAAGGCCAGGGTCTCAAGACCAGAACTCACAGATCAGAGCAGAAATAAATGAAGCAGAAAACTGAAAATAAAATCAAGTAAACAGAGTGTGCTTTGACAAAATAAAATAAAATAAAATAGACCAATCCTTAGCGTGACTAAAGGAAAGGAGGAAAACTGAAAACTGGAGATGAAAAGCAAATATTAGAGCCAACAGCCTGGAGAGCACCAAAGGAGCCCTGAGCGGCCAGGGATCCTCAACAAATTAATGATAGATACATAGGACATATGCATCCATCCTATCCTCTCTCTCAACACTGAATCTTCACAAAACAGAAAGCCTGGACGGAAAGTAACATGTAAGGGAGTCAGTAGCAATGTCCCAGACTTGCTTCATTCAACTGCACCTCTCAAGGAAGAATGAACACCAATTCTCTTCAATTATTATTCCAAACTCTATCAGGTAAACATTATTATATAAAAACCAGACAAGGACACACACAAAACAAAACTATAGGAAAATATCCCTTTTAAAAAGATCATTTATAGCCGGGCATGGTGGCGCACACCTTTGATCCCAGCACTCGGGAGGCAGAGGCAGGGGGATTTCTGAGTTCGAGGCCAGCCTGGTCTACAGAGTGAGTTCCAGGACAGCCAGGGCTACACAGAGAAACCCTGTCTCGACCCCCCCCCCAAAAAAAGAAAAAATCATTCATTACAATCAGTGTAGTTCAGGCAAAGAAATGGAAAATTACATCGAGATTCAACCAAGAAATTTCATGAGCATCTCAATAAATGCTAAAAAAAAGAGTACTTGATAAAATCCAACATTTCTTTATGATGAAAATTGAACAAATTAATATTGATGGAATATATTTCGATATAAGTCATATACAGTAAACAGCACCTAACAGGCTAAATGAGATAACGTTTTCAGATTTGAAGCAAGGCTAAGATGGTCACTATTACTATCTATTTATTCCACCTGGTAGTCACAGAGCACACAATCAAAGGAAAACAAACATACAACCACCACCACAACAAAGGTCATCTAACCTGGGAAGAGGAAATCAAGCTGTCATTGTCTGTAGGGAACATGATTTCTACACAGAAAATCAGAAAGTCAGACACTATGGAAGATGTCCATTATCCAACATCTTACAGGCTGGGGCAGGAGACCATCCAGGGCTATACAACAAGATCCTGTTTGAAAAACCCAAAGGAGGGAAAAGGAAAGGAACTTAAGTACAGAAGGAAAAAAGGGGAAAGACAGACAGATGGATGGCAAGTGTAAAGAATCCACCAAAAAAAACTACTTGAATTAATCAACAAACTGCAAACACGCTAGCAGAACCGGCAGACCTCACCAGCAAGCCATCTAAACAGAAAGCTTGTCAAGCCTAGTTACAACGGGGACCCAAAAAGTAACAAGGAATAAATTTGACCAAAGAGGTCACAGATTTCTATGATGGAATTCTAAACTACTGAGGAAAGAAACTGAAGAGGACACATAAATACAGGAAGACACACAAACATCATGAATGTCAACAGTCAAAGAGCCAAAGCAGCCTACAATGCATCCCAGTGACAACTAAATACTAAAAAACTTAAAAACTAAAAAAGAGAAAAAAAAAAAACCTAAATGCCCTATGAAAACACACACACACACAAGATCAGGAAGAACAGAGCAAAGACTACTACACTACTCTGACTTCAAAATATATTCAAAACTACAATAAGTAAACCAGCCAGGCACTTACACATAACAGATACGAATAACAACCAACCCCTGTATCAGTACGCAGCAGCTGATTTGTGCACTGGAAGGAGAACGCACTGGAGAAAAGGTGGTAGTTTCAGTATCTAGTACTAAAAACACTATCTACACGAAAAATGAAAATAGGTTCATGTTTCCTATCAACTGCAAGAGCCAATTCCAGATGGCTAAAAGACGTCAGCCTTTATTAAATCATTAAACTACAACTTTTGCAAATGCCTCAAAGTTGTTTTTGAAATGCTCACATCCACATCTGGTCTTTTCAGCAAATCTTCCACTTTAGCCACGTCTCCATTGGCAGCAGCCTTAACCAGCTCTTCATTGAGGTCACCAGATTCTTGAGTTTCAAATAATTTCTTCAGAAGCTGGGAGAGTCTTTCTGCAAGGCACAAAACAAGGTGTTAAAGGAACAGATGTTCTCCATGTTCCTAAACACTTTCTCTGTTTTACTATTTCTAAATTAATGCTATTTCTACTGTGTACAGACAGCTACCTGTGCAAGTAATAAGCGTTAATTCCAAGCTCCATTAAATTCAACCCCATAAATATTTTAAGAGTCTTCAAATCGTGTATTTCAACTTGTAAATACAGAAAAAGTAAAGCATTACAGATTAAAATAATTTCAGATTTAGTCATACTAAAGATACTATAAACACACTAGCATGGCAATCCCACAATGATAGGAATGCCTTTTAGAGCTTAATTCTTCACTACAGACAACAGAACATCCCACTCTGTAGTAAACTCAACAGAGCAGCAATTATAACTCAGAAATGATGTCCTCTAGAATATCAGGAAAAACATTTTGGGAGGAAATCAACTTTCTGCTGACTATGAATGCAGACGTGATAAGAGCATGCTCTGTTAAGTGCTACTTGACTGTTTTTCCAAAATAGTAAAACAGAAGATATCAAGCTCCAGTCTTTTCATTCTACTCAAAAGCAAAGTAATCACAAAGTGGGGTAAAAGAAAAATCAAAATGCCTACCAAGCCCAATTATTTGAGAGTAGGTATAATTACTCTTCACTTTTTAGTTTGTATGTAGCCAAGCTAACATGATGCTTCTAGCTCAAAATAGAAATCAACACAGCTTAAGTTATCAGGATACTAGCAATCTGCAACAGGAACTCAAAAGAGAGAAAAGTAAAAATAAAATTACAAAATAAAATCTGAAATCATCGTTTCTTTTTGGATACAGGATTTCAAGACACCCAGGTTAGCCTCAAACTCAGATCCCTCTTGCCTCTACTTATCAAATATAACCACCACATCTACTAACCCAGTGGTTTGGTTTGTTTGTTTATTCGTATGTTCCATTTACTACTATGGTCCTCTCTCTTCTATTACATGGCAAAAGTGCACATACAGTCACTTAGAAAATGATGCAGAATAAACTAGACTGTGCACACAAAGCTAGAGCATATGAAGGAAGGACATTAGAAACAAGTTTAGCCAAGCACTCAGCAAATTCACATTTTAGCACGTATGGTGGTTTGAATATGCTTGGCCCAGAAAGTGGTACTATTAGGTGGTGTAGCCTTGTTAGAATAGGTGTGGCCCTGTTGGAGGAAGCATGTCACTATGTAGGCTCTGAGGTCCTACATTCAAACTCCACCCAATGTGGAAGAGAGCTTTTTCCTAGTTTCCTTTGGATCAAGATGCAGAACTCTCAGCTCCTTCTCCAGTACCATGTCTGCCTGGAAGTTGCCTTTCTTCCTGCCATGATAATGGACTGAACCTGTGAACCTGTAAAGCAGCCCAAATTAAGTGTTAACCTTTATAAAAGTAGCCTTGGTTATGGCAACTTCTCACAGCAATGGAAATCCTAACTAAGACACCATGGGTTCTAATGTTACTGTAACTGATGGGAAAATATACAGGAAGAAACACATCTTCTAGCAATAATGTTGGAAATAAAAAGTAAGCTAGGAGAGGATATTTTTTTTAACAAAAAAAAAAAAAAATCCAGCCAGGCGTGGTGGCCCACGCCTTTAATCCCAGCACTCGGGAGGCAGAGGCAGGCGGATTTCTGAGTTCGAGGCCAGCCTGGTCTACAGAGTGAGTTCCAGGACAGCCAAGGCTACACAGAGAAACCCTGTCTCGAAAAACCAAAAAAAAAAAAAAAAAAAAAAAAAAGTAAAACAAAACAAAACAAAATCCATTTCTGATTGAGATAAGAACTAAACTTCAAGTGTCTCTCTGGTACCGAGAACCTTGATAAACCCAAGGAAAAGCACACATTCATGGCACCTTTCCAGGAGCACCTTAGGCAGAGTAATGAATACTCAGTACACCAAAAGGAGGAGAACTGAAAGGAAGGATGGTAGGGGAAGGAGCAGAGAGGGGAGGGGAAGGTGTAAAAAAAAGAAAAAGTTTAAAAGTAGCTGGACAGTGGTGTCACAAGCTTTTATTCCCAGCACTCAGGAAGCAGAGACAGGAGGATAGGCATGGCTACACAGAGAAACCCTGCCTAGAAAAACAAAGCAATAGAAACAAAAGAAAAGTTTACAAAGTAAGTACTCAATGTCCACCTGAGTCTGTGCTATCTGGAAGTGCACAGACATGACCATCTGTGCATGAGAACTTCTTTTTGTTTGTTTGTTTTTCAAATAAGGGTTTTTCTGTGTATCCCTGGCTGTCCTGGAACTAGCACTATAAATCAAGCTAGATTTGAACTCAGAGATCTACCTGAGTGCTGGGATTAAGTGTGTGCTGCCATGTCCAGTCTGAGATCTGGGTATCTGAGATCTTTAGGGAAACAAGACAAACCTACCACCAGATGCATTGCTAATGGCTGATCCTGCAGGGGCCACCTTGGAAACTGCTGCAGGGTTATACGTCCAAGATGTTCCACAGACTTCCACCTTTAAGTCACTGTCCGAATAAATCTGTTGTACTCGGCCAACTTTACCTAAAGTCTTAAAAAAGAAAAATGTATTATTAAATGCAATCATCACCTTATGTATTTTAAAGTGTTGATTTTACTTAGTCACTAATTTTAAAATTTTGAGAGGTAACAATACTCAAATAGATTATTAGTCACAAACTTAATAGTATCTTTTTTGAAATATCTGAATAATGGGGCTGGAGAGATAGCTTACCATTAAGAGCACCTGCTCTTGCAGGTGCTCCGGGTTCTGTTCCTAGCACCCACAGGTGGCTCACAAGCAACACTAAATCTAGTTCCAAGGGATCCCACACCTTCATCTGACCTCTCCAGGCAGCAGAGCACATGTGGGATATACACAGGTATATAGGCAAACACTGATAAACATGAAGTATTACTTACTCTAAAATAAAAATGTAAAGAAACTGCTTTTTAAGAAATAACATGTATATTACATCTAGTAGGAAGGTGAGCTGTGCACAGATATCAGTAGCAACCTGAGTTCTCACCAGATGACAAACACTGTTCTAAGACCTTTACATTCATGGGTACACCTAATCCACAAACAAGCACTTTTAGTAGCCGCATTTTAAACTCAGCACTTCTTAAAAGGAGTCCCACTATTTCTAGATAATGCTCTTGCCTTTCTGCCCATTTCTTCTTCTTCTTCTTCCTCTCTCTCTCTCTCTCTCTCTCTCTGTCTGTCTCTCATATAGATATGGGTATAGATCTGTATATACACACATACATATTTAATAAATTCTACATAAAATGTTTTTGTTTCTTTTTCATCTTCCCTTTGATGTTTTATTATGGGAATCTGCAAACAAAAGTAGCTAAGAGGCTAAGAGTATACTGAATTTTCATGTACTCTCCAATAGCTAAAAATATTTATCAGCCAATCTTCATATATCCGCCCCCACCTATTCTCCATTACAAGATTACATCAGACCAAAAAAAAAACCGGGCGTGGTGGCGCACGCCTTTAATCCCAGCACTCGGGAGGCAGAGGCAGGTGGATTTCTGAGTTCGAGGCCAGCCTGGTCTACAAAGTGAGTTCCAGGACAGCCAGGGCTATATAGAGAAACCCTGTCTCGAAAAACCAAAAAAAAAAAAAAAAGATTACATCAGCCTATACACACAAAACAAACATTATTAACAGATCTATACTATAATCTACCCACTAAACACTATCAGCAATTCTGTATCATAAAGCATAAAATATCAGTATTCAAATTTCCAGCTGTCACATAAACAACATTTTAGTTTGTTTAAAATGAAGATCCAAAGATCATGAGTTAACAGTTAAGAGCACATACTGCTCTTGCAGAGAAACTAAGTTAGTTTCAAAGCACCTACTATGGTTGTCTCACGATCACCTATAACTGTAGCTCTAGGAGATCTGATGCCTTCTTCTAGACTCCTGAGGCACGTGCATTCATATGCACACATGCACAGATCCATAGACAAACATAAAAAATAAACCTTGAGGGCCAGAACGATGCGCTCAGCGGTTAAAAGCATTTGCTCTTGCAAAGGACGAGGTTCAATTCCCAGCACCCACATGGTGGCTCACAGCCATCCATTATCCAGTTCCAAGAGATCTGATGCCTTCTTCCAACCTCTGGGCATTAGGCACATACATGATCATATACACTTAAAGACACAAAATAATCCTAAAAAACAAAGTAAGTCTTTTCAAAAATTTCAAAGTCTATATGCTTTTTTCCCCTCATTATAAATAATATGAAGAAATGGGATTACCTGACTCACAATCTTAATTCTGCTAACTGGTATAGCTGAACAGGCTTGTCTACCCTTCTGCATGTTGCCAGTAAGAGCTCTTCAAGTTTGCTGTTCATTCTTTGAGTACAACTCTACAAATCCCTGATCACGTTTTTTCACTATCTGGTACAAGGCCCATTCTCTGTAACTTTCCTCTTCAGTAGGGGAAGGTTGTCTGGAATCATAACCTACACTGAGCTGGTCACTGCTACTCCCTTCTCATTACTTACAGGCTTCTTCATGGACCGAAGTCAGAAGCAGGGTTTTACTTTATCATCTTTTTATTTTTTAAAAACTTACTTCGTATTTTAAATGTATCCGTGTGTGCCTGAGTGCATATATGTGAACCACAAGCATGAAGGTGCCCACAGAGGCCAAAAGAGGGCCACGGATCTCCTGGACCTGGAACTATAGACTACAGTGAGCCACAGATCTCCTGGACCTGGGGCTACAGACTATAGTGAGCCAGTTGTGAGCATTCTACAACCGAGTTTAAATCTCCAGTTATCTTTTTTTTAACATAAAGTTTACATTGTCCTTAACAGCTCTATTTAACTAATATTTTTATATAAATACAAATATGACCATACATCTCCTTACTTCTTAAAAAAAAAGACTCATATACATGAATGTCTATTCTGTAGTATGAACAATATTGAAGTTAGTCATTTGTGTGTTCTTCTTACATACCCCTCCCCCTCCTTTTCCCTACATCTTCACACACACACACTTTTAAAAAGCAGACTAGAGCCTGGCAGTGGTGATACACTTTTAATCCTAGCACTTAGGAAGCAGAAGCAGGTGAGATCTCCAAGTTCAAGGCCAGCAGAGTCAGCAGAGCAAGTTCCAGCACACCTACACAGAAAAGCCCTGTCTTGAAAAAACCAAATAAATAAATAAACAAACGAACAAGCAAATAATTGGAGGGAGGGAGGGAAGGAGTGTGTAGAGGGAGGGAGGGAGGCAGACTGGATATAATATTTATTAATGAGCATGACTAGTGGAGTATGGAATTCCCACACAGTGGAAGCCCTCAGGAATTTGGGTCCTTACCAGCTGTCCAGAAGACAATAGCTGGGGATAAAAATATTTGATCTCAAGGACATCTGGAACCAGCCACTTCTAGCTACCATGTCTTTAAAACTCATTAAATTAGATGTGATGACGTGGAGCATCCATACCATTTCTTTTAGGTATGGATGCTCCAGTGGCCAGGACTTGACCTTGGCTCTCTACAGGTCACTTATCATGTGTCTTATTCTTAGTGCAGATAAACATGACCTGTCCAATGTGAATCCCGGCCACTAATGCCTTAGGACTTTTCAAAGGTCCCTGGATCTCTGTCTAAAGCCTACCTGGAGAACAGCATTGGAATAAAAAATAGGCATACCCACCAAAACTGTCTAAGCTCCCTTAGGGCAACTCACACAAGCAACAGGCTGAGTGCACTACCACAGAGGCTGCTATTTGCAGCCATTGCACACCAGGCTTTCAATATTTTAAATAATAGTATTTCATGATGGTTAACACAGCTAAAAAACAAACTTTTAAACTTCTCATGTTTCCTCATTTCCATTTCTGACAGTTGCAGTTATGCTGTTAGAATATATAATCACTGTATGTGTTGCCCTTTCAAATTAATTAACCAAACAAATACACAGCATGACCAGCTGGCGGGTTGTCACTGGATTGCATCAGTGTACCATTCTTTAGTAGGTTACCGAGGATGATGAGAACAGGGCCTTTACATTCTTACATACTCAAGCAACTTACAACCCCTGGAGTTAAGTTAGTTTGGCTAAATATACCTTTTCTTTTTAAATTATATTATCACTGTTTTCTACATGAAACCCAGAGATATTTTTCAATAAAAAATGTTCCTCTTCCTGTAATGACCTATAATAATTTGACCCTTTTTTTTTTAGCAGTCGGAAAAAATGTTCTCAAAGACTCAAGTCACTCTATCCGAGTAGGTTCCTGGGTATGTCATGTGCCCTCCCTTTCAAGTTCAGCCTCAAATCTGTTTTCAATTTCAACAACATTTAGCTGGAATTACAAATGTTAGCTTAGTGGTAGACAGCTGGCTGGTATTCACAAGATGTTATTTAGACCAAAAAAGAATTTTATCTGTTTCAAACCTTGTATGGGGCTTACATATGAATATGTCAGATATTCTCTACATGTCATTCATATTTAAATTCTTCATGCTTTGATGCTTCTATTGCTCCTAAGGTATTATCTGTGGTAATTACTTGTTTTGTGTTCCTTCCAACTTAACCATCACCTTTTTCCCCCCTGAACAGCACTGGCTGTCCTGGAACTCACTCTGTAGACTAGGCTGGCCTCAAACCCAAGAGATCCGTCTGCTTCTGCTTCCCAAGTCCTGGGATTAAAGGCGTGCTCTACCATCACCCAGCTTAACCACCATTGTTAAAAGGCTTGTATTTGCACGTATGCATATAGTGTGCATGTGTGTCTGTGTGTGGTACATGAAGAAGGTCATGCTCAAGCGCACACACACACACACTCACTCACGTGGATGCCAAAAACCACATGTCTCCCAATCACTCTCCACTTTTTAATTACACTTTTATTTATGGTGTGTGTAAGAATGCAAATGTGTGCACCCATGACATGGTATAAGTGGAGGTCAGAGGACAACTTGCAGAAGCAATTCTCTCCTCCTATCATGTGGGTCCTGAAGATGTTGTCAGATCATCAGCCCTTACATGCTGAACCACTTCTCCCTAGCCTCTACCTTATCATCTCAGACAGGGGCAAGGTCTCTTTCTCTCCTCCCTCCCTCCCTCCCCCCACCAACTTGTGGACCCTGGCACTTACCCATTTGTTGGCCTGGCAGGCCAGCAAGCTCCACTGACCTGCTGCTCCCCTCTGCTCCCCAATGCTGGAGTTACAGATGCATGGCTTTCACATGGTTCGGGGTGAAGGAATCAGTCCTCCTGCTTGCCTGGTAGGTACTTTACAACTGAGCCATCTCCTCAGCCAATCATAATTTTTTAAATGACCTTTTTCTTCTTTTGAATTCTTTCTTATGTTCTAACACCTCATTCCTGCTCTTTCATTCTTCTGTGTCTTGGCATATCCTTCATTTATTTTAGCTGATTTTGAACTGCTTGACTTTAGCTTTTGTCAGTTTTCTGTGCACTGTCTTTCTTTGCAATTACATTCTGAGTGACTTTTTTATGTAACTTTCAACTCCAATTGTTTCTAAAATTAATTTGCTTTAATTAATTAGCTAATTAATTTTACAAGCACAGTATAATATTTTTTCCCAAACTATTTACATATACTTACTGGAAGCATCGCTTCAGCCCATTCACCATGTCCTCTTTGGAGAAGTTTAATTCTTTCCAGATCATAACAAACTTGCACAAGATCACCCACTTGAAACTGCGAGGTGCCTCCTTCTGCACCCTGTGCAGCATCCCCACTTCGGACAATGTTTGCCTTAGTGAGAACAGCAGGATTGAAAGTCCATCTACAAAAACAGAACCCAGGCTCAGAACAAGTGAATTCACTCAATATATCTTTAAACACTGCAGGGAGAAAAACTCTGTACTACTTCAAAATAATAAAGCAACCCTCTGGAATTACATTCTGAATTTTGTTATTAACTTTTGATGTTTACCAGTACATAGCATACATAAAGAACATCACTGTATGTACCTCCACTGCACACTGAGGTGGTTTCTTCAGAGCAGTTTAAGAAAGTTTCCTGGTCACACATATATATTTATCATTCTATCCTAGCCAAACTCCCTATAATATCAGGGATTCTCAACCTATGGGTCACAACCCCTTTGAGAGTTGCATATCAGATATCCTGTATATATCCGATATTTGTATTATGATTCATAATAGTAGCAAAATCAGTTATGAAATAGTAACAAAACAATGTTATGGCTGGGTGTCACAACATGAGGGACTGCATTAAAGGATCCCAGCAGTAGGAGGGTTGAAATCACTGTCCTATACGACTACCAATCTCACAGTTAAAAGACTATCTAGTTTTAATTTGCCACACATAAATGTTTTCCATAATTGTAACCCTTGTATCAAAACAAACAAACAAAAATATCTGGTCTGGGCCTCAGTGATAGTCACTGTCTGGCCTCACCAAACCCTGGGTTCAATTTCCCAGAAACACACACAAATCAAATTTATTTTGTTTTTTGTTTTTGTTTTGACAGAATCTCATATAGCCCAGGCTAGCCTCAAACATACTGAGAACAATCTTCCTCTTTTGCCCTCTTGCCTCTGTACCTCAAATGCTCAGATCACAGACATGTGCCATACTTAATATTCATGCAGAGCTGTGGATTGAACTCAAGGCTTCATTCATGCCAGCTGAATGCTCTACAACTGAGCTATGTCCCTAATCTAAAATGATGGCTTCTTTGTTTTACATAAGCATTTCTTTGTACTACTATCATCTTCCTGACTACTCCATATCTCATCAAACAAATGTACCAAAACATGCACAACACACTCCACTTAACTACACACTGAACTCCAGTGCAAAAAAGATACCTTCTCAAAGAAGTTCCCAAATTATTTGCATTTTATGCACTGTTCAGAATCTAAGTGCTTATCTGGAGTAAGAGAATCTAAACGAATCTAAAAAAGAAGGGAAGAAAGAAACCTGGTCCCAAGAACCATGCAAGTTGGGGCTGTGGTTAAGCCAGTGTTTCTCAACCTGTGGGTCACTATGCTTTTGGGGTTGCATAGCCTGCATACTAGATATTTAAATTAGGATTTGTAATAGTAGCAAAATTAAGAGTTATGAAATAATTTGATGTCTGGGGGTCACACAACATGAACACTGTATTAAAGAGTCTCAGCACCAGAAAGGCTGAGAACCTCTGGGTTAAACACACTCTTGTGGCGGACCTGGGTTTGGTTCTCAGCATCCACAGTCAGAGCTCACAACCACCTTTAAGTAAATCCTAGTGGGTCCAAAGCCCTCCTCTGGCCTCCAACGGCTCCTACACATATATGGTGCACATAAATTCATGCAGGCTCATATACACATAAATAATAAAATATTATAACCATGCAAGTAAATTTTTTTTAAAGCAACCCAGAGGGAAAGGGTCTCTTGAATAGTTAAGATCATATTCAGGGATCAGCAAGATGGCTCAACAACTAAAGGCATTTGCCACCAGACCTGTCAACCTGAGTTTAAACCCCAGGACCACCTATGATAGAAGGAAGGAACCAAATCCTGGAAGCTGTCCTCTGACTTCAATATAAGTGCACACGTTTATATACACACACACACATACACACACACACAATTTTTTAAAGAACGATAAAGAAAATTCTATTCTTTCTCATCAGCCAGTGTCCTTTACGTCCCAAAATTACATTGTAAAACATAAGTCTTACAACAGCACCTAAACACAGTAGTATGGACTTAATTCTCTCCCTCTAAATAGAGTGCTTTCCACTCCCTTACATTTGTCCTTTCATGTCTTTTTCTGACCTAATTGATATGTTCTAAAATATTTCTATATCTGCTGATACGAGTGTGTGCACCCTGATGATCTGGATAAACAGCTAGTGGTAGTGGTGCGCAGCTGTAATTCCAGTATGGGCAAGGGATGCAAGGGAGGAGGATTAATGAGTTTGTGAAAAGCCAAGGCTACAGAGTAAGTTCCAGGGAAGCCTAAGCTACACATCCAAACCATGTCCCCAAAACACAACTAACAAACATACATATGCACGCATGCACACGCACACACAAATACTTGGATATTATCACAGAAGATTCCATACTTAGGCAAACAACTTGATACAGTTTTCCCTATTGTAAATAAATCCCTCTCCTTAAAAAAAAAAAAAAAAAAAAGACAGACACTCATATTAGGTATGGCCTTTAACTACACTTTTAACAAGGTCCAAAATAAAATAAAAGGTATATACTAAGCCTCCAAGAACTCAAGATCAAGATACAGAGTCACTAATAATTTTAACCGATAATAGGGAACTTCAAACCATGGCGTGTAGAGGGAAAGGTTGTCAAAGCTCAAAGCTCATAAACCTGATATGTACACGAGGTAAAGGAGTAAAATCTACTGACAAAGCACAAACAAGAGCTATTCACACGTGGGAGCAGTATAAAAAGATGCAAAGGAGGAAATGCACACAGTCCTACAGTCGGTACCGCTCTCCATGCATGCCATACTACACTGTTGACAAGACCAAGAGGCATGCACGCGTCTAAAGCAAAGAAAGCTGTGCTGTTGAGAGAGGATCCCAGAGATACGAGCCGAAGGAGTTTTAGTGTTACAGCTCTTCATTCACAATGGACTGTTACAGTCTATCATGAACAAAGAATATTTAGCTAATTTTGGACCTAATATTAATAGCACATAGAATTGCTTTTATTCGGGTTCTGTTCATGTGATAAAATAGCAAAATGAAAAACAATTTATAGAACAAAAAGTATAGTTTTGGGGTCCAATTGCAGAGAAACTCCATAATGGTAGAGGAAGCATGGCAGCAGGCAGCTGCAACAGGAAGCTGAGAGATCTCAACTTCAACCACACAAAGGAAGCAGAGCAAGCTGGAAAGCCTGCCACCACTCAAGTGCTTCTGCCAGCAAGGCGCCACCTCCTAACATCACCACCAAATGGGACCAAATGTTCAAATTCTGAGCCTATGGAGGACATTTCTCATTCAAACCACCACACTGGCTTTGAAATTGCAATAATCCTCCTATTTCAATATCCTCAGTGCTGAGATTGTCAGTGTAAGCTACCATGCCACAGCATGTTAAATATAAAAAGGTTTTATTATAAATATGTGATCACACACATACACGTCTCTCACTGCCTTCCCCACACGCTCTGAATCTGTTATCTAAGAACTAAATTCAATAAACCCTGAGTTTCAGCACTGTACTTGCTTTCTTTAAGGCTCTTATCTCTGTGTGCTAACTTTGTCATCAAGACCCAGGAAACAGTACCAACCTATTGCCACTTGGATACTGTACTACAATGTCATGATCTTCATCAATGCCACAGACGGTTCCAGTTGTAGTTAAAGTCTCAAACATGCCATCGGTCCATCCTCCATGACCGTGCTGCAAAGACTGGACAATTTCTAGATCAAGGTCTATATTTACCAGGTCACCAATCTGCAATCCACCAGGATTCCTGTTGCCATTCTGCTCACCTGTAATTTCAAACACAATTAATGGATGAAAAAAGGCAGTTACTGCAGTATGCAACTGCATTCATGCTTGTGCGATCACTACCTTGCTATCTGGACTGGTTAGGTTATACTAGATGGTTTTATACATCAACTTGACACAAGCTAGAGGTGTCAGAGAAGGACCCTCAGTTGAGGAAAATGCCTCTATGAGATCCAGCTATAAGTTAGGCACTTTGTCAATCAGTGACCAATGAGGGGTGGGGGTTATGGCCCATTGTGGGTTGAGTCATCCCTGGGCTGGTGGTCCTGGGTTCTGTAAGAAAGCGAAGCTGGGCAGTGGTGGCGCACGCCTTTAATCCCAGCACTCGGGAGGCAGAGGCAGGCAGATTTCTGAGTTCAAGGCCAGCCTGGTCTACTGAGTGAGTTCCAGGACAGCCAGGGCTACACAGAGAAACCCTGTCTCGAAAAAACAAAACAACAAAACAAAACAACAAAACAAAACAACAAAAAACAACAACAAAAAAAAGGAAGGAAGAAAGGAAGGAAGGAAGGAAGGAAGGAAGGAAGGAAGGAAGGAAGGAAGAGAGAGAGAGAGAGAGGGGGGGGAAGGAAGGAAGGAAGGAAGGAAGGAAGGAAGGAAGGAAGGAAGAAAGAAAGAAAGAAAGAAAGAAAGAAAGAAAGAAAGAAAGAAAGAAAGAAAGAAAGAAAGGAAGGAAGGAAGGAAGGAAGGAAGGAAGGAAGGAAGGAAGGAAGGAAGGTAGGTAGGTGAGCAAGCCATGGAAAGCAAGCTAGTAAGCAGCATCTCTCATGGCCTATGTATCAGCTCCTGCCTCCAGGTTCCTGTCCTGTTTGAGTTCCTGTCCTGACTTCCTTCAATGATGGACTATGATCCGGAAGTATAAGCTGAATATACCCTTTCCTCCCCAACTTGCTTTATGGTCATGGTGTTTCGTCACAGCAATAGAAACCCCTAGCTAAGACAGAGATCTATGTTAATTTTCCATTTCTTTTTTTTTAATCTTCTCTAGCTAGTTGTAGTGTTTTTGTGTAAGAGTCCACTTTTCACATTTAGATTACGCCATTTATCGACCAACAGCTATTCATAATATTCTCTTAGAATCAAATAGTTTTACTTAAATGATGTGACAATTCAATACATTCATGGATACACTATGATATTTTAATAGATACATATAATGTGTAATGAGCAAATAAGAATAATAATGAGCATATCCATTACCTCAGATATATATCCTTTATAATAAAAGAATTACAAATTCTCTCTTTTAGCTATTTTGAGATGCAAAACAGACATTACTGTTAACTAAAGTCACTATGCTATGCTACAAGACCCCAAAACTAACTGTGATCAAGTGAGTATAAGATTTTAGAACAGAGTTCTCAAACACAAAAAAAGTAAATCAACATTAACTGATAAGCTGCCAAGAAGCATGGAGCTGAGCACTGCACCTCTTGTCAGGAAGATGGAAGACACTGGGCTTGGTCCACAAAACCACAAACCAAGTACAAGAAATTTCTAACAATACAGTCACTCATAAAAATTAAGTAGAAGCAAAATCTATGAAAGACTACCAATCCTACATCAGAATATACAGTTCTGGGAGCTGGAGAAATGGCTCAGCAGTTAAGAGCACAGACTGCTCTTCCAGAAGTCCTGAGTTCAATTCCCAACAACCACATGGTGGCTTACAACCATCTGCAATGGGATTCGAAGCCCTCTTCTGGTGTGTCTGAAGACAGCTACAGTGTATTCACATACATTAAATAAAAATAAACATAGAGTTCTGAAAGATAAAAACACTCACAGTTTGTTTGGATGACTCCTGCACTGCACCAGAGCCCCGGTAACCATAGTAACTAAATATAGACTCTAAAGGGGAAACCTAGATTTCCTCAAATGTGCTTAGTATTTTTTAACAAACAAAATCTGCATTTCTGACTAAGGCCAATTAAAAATAAAGATTCTGGGACAAAGATTTAAAGTCATCAAACACTTCATGGAGGGATCAAAATGTTCATGTTGAGTCCACACTTTCCTTATAAAGGCACAAAAGAAAGTAAGAAAGTGAGCTAGCCAAACGCATGTGCATATTCCTATATTCTCCTTTAAAAAGAAATAAAAGTAGGCTGAAAGAAAACAGCATGCTTTGACAAGAAGGCAAGTGAAATGAAAGCACACACACTACCAGGGAGGAAAGTGCTTGGAGACTGTGGGCCCATCACAACACACCAACAATAATTAGTTTATAAACAAAAGCAGATTTGGCTTCTTTACTCTTTAAAAACATTTATGTTCCTTGAATTATATTTACTATATTACCTTGATCTTGAAGCTATTCTTTTACTAAGAAATTAGTTTTATAGTAAGTGTGAGGTATTAATAATCACAAAATTGTCAAATTCTTTCCTCAGTAGTATGGGAGATACAACACTGATATAACCGAATACAAAAATTTTAATGGTGTAAGTTCAGTTAAAAGTATATTAAATATACATTATGATACAAATAGCACATCAATTCCCAAGACATGACAACTCATTCTGAGCCTAAATAAATCATAAAAAGAAATAATTGTCTTAAAACTAAAATGAAACTTAGTACTTCTCTATATAACTTTAATGATAATCAATTTTTTTCCTGTCTAATTGAGACATTATACTAATTCTATAAACCTGACTCATTATTTGGAAATTTTCTTTATCTGCTAACTCACCTAGCACAGGGCAATGATCTCTGTAGAAAGAACCTCCTTTGGCATCCTGGACACACTTGAGATCAGACTAAGAAGAAACGAAAGCAGAAAGGTATCCATTAAAACTTGAAATGAGGCACAGTATGCAAAGCAACAAGCTCCACTCAGCATCTGTGGCAGAGGCAGTGCTGGGAGGATGCCAAAGTCAACTCTACTTTCATAACATCTATTAGGGCAGAAAACTCATCTGCAGAAAGACCTTATGTACCTTCAGCTATCTATCTAATTTTAAAGTCCACAGTCAGCACTGGCCCATCATCATTACAGAACTTTCAAAAGCACATGGCACACAATAAACTCTCAGAAATACCCAGTATCTGAGGTGTGTACAACACCCTGAAATTTTAAAATAACTTTACACAAAATAAACCAAAACTCTCACTACATTTGATCCTTTCACACGTCTATTACAGAGATAAAGCAAATACAAGAAAGAAGGGAAATAATGTAAAGCCAAGCAGCCTGCAGAAGCAGAGAAGAATGGAAGCAAACCCAGCTTTCATCCTTCACAGGTAATTGCCCCATTTATCTGGCTAATTAAGTGCCTTCCCACTTATTTCTATAAAAACATATTCTTACTTAAGTACCCGAATGAGAAGACACCTATGACTATGTGTTACAAGAAATGTGGACATTAAGGCATTCTTGGGTGTTACTTATGAAAGCTTTGAAGTGAATTAAAGAAAACACAAACAAAAATTTTAAAAAAAAGAAGAAGTCTGAAAGCAGCTGGTGTAAACAGCAGGTAACAGCAGGTAACTGGCACATACACACAGAACCCAACTCTGTAACAGCCCACCCTGCCACTAACCATGAAAGGTTGCTCAATCCCAGACCCAGACAAAGGCTGGGATTATTTTAACATAATAGTTTGACTCAGTAATTCTACCTCTAGGTATATCTATCCTAAGGAAATATATCCATAATACACAAAAACATATACAAGCATACTGGCTGCTACCCTGCCTGCAGCAATGGAGAGGGAAAGGTAACCCTCAAAGGACAACTCATTAAATAATACTATTAACCACATAAGCCATCAACCTGTATATGTTCTCCATTTAACTGCCTGAACCCACACAGCATATACATCTTCATAGTAAACAAAGCATGAGCTACTTGGAGTCTTAAAACAAAACAAAACAACTCACAATTTGAAAGCATGGAGAGACATGAGTGTCATGAATATGCAAGGAAATGAACTGACCCTATATCCAATGATAAAATTTAACATTAATAAAGCATTTGGTAGCTGGGTGATGATGGTGCACACTTTTAACACCAGCACTCCTGAAGCAGAGTTTATCACTTTCTTGCTTTACCTTGTTTTTTAATTTTTGACACAGTCTCATTATGTGCCCAAGCTGACCTTGAACTTGAGATCCTCCTGCCTCTAGTTCTGGAGTGCTGGGATTGCATATGCCACAAGATAATCACATTTAATCATCAACTCTATACTTTAAAAAAAAAAAAAAAAAAAAAAAAAAACTTCCTTAAAAATAATTAAAGTTTTTATCAGCTACTACAGCATAGAATACAGAAACAACCTCATTTTAATACTAGCCTCCAGGTCTACTCCAGAGTCCCCTACAGATAATTATTAATTTTTTTTGCTAGATTTTAAGAGATAAATCTACTACATTTACATTACAAAGGCATGTATAAAATAACATATAGTAAGATGCCCAAACATTGACTCTGGCAAAAGCATGTTTACAACTAAGCAGTGTAGACACACTGAGAGGTGTCAGGTGTGAGGATCTCTTGTCCTAGTGAATCCCCAGGGTGTCTCGTCAGAGCACACACAGCAGTGCACACACGGCGTGGGACCAGTTCTCACAGGTGTGCTTCTTCACTACTCACCATGCCCTCAAAGCCAACCCTGTAAAGGTTCTTAGCACCGTTATCCCAGAGAACATAGGCTGCACTGTGTGGGCTGGATGCACTCCAGTCCTGGATTTCCGTTACCTAATAAAAATTTAGGGTGAAAAAAACAAACAAACAAACAAACAAAAAAAACTTGTTTTAGAAAATGGAAAGCAGTTAGATGCTTTAATTATACTGAAAATTTAAAAACCTTTTCATCTATCAACCTATATAACAAAATCAAGAAAAATATCAGCTAAAAGTCACTTTTAGCATTATTGAGTTAGCAATAAAGTACAATTTTTTCCAGAACTTTAACTTTTATTTTGTTTTAAGATAGAATATCCTGGAGTAGCCCACTCTGGCTTCAAACTCAAAATTCTCCTGCCCCAGCCTCCCAAGGGAAAGGACTGTAGGATGTGTGTACCTCCTCATCCAACTTACAAAACTGTTTGTGTTGTTGTTGTCTTTGCTTTTGTTTTCCCCTGGTGGTACTTAGCCCTGGGCTTTTTTGTATGCTAGGCAAGCACTATACTATAGGGAAGTGCTGTATTCCCAGCCTGGTGTTTTTGATGTTGTTTGTTTGGGGCAGGGCAGGGGTTGAGGCAAGTTGTCAGAACTTAGCCATGGGTGACCACAAAGTCTGTATCTGCATTACAGGTTTATGTCATCACATCTGACCTTACCTGAGAGTACATTCTAAAATCACTGTAAAAAAAATTTTAATTAGGAGGCAGAGGAATTATATTAGTAGAAAATGAATAATGCAAAATTTAAATTGAAGAACACAGCATATTCTTTTAAGCCAATTATCCAACACATAATTTAAATTTTTTAACAATGATAAGCCTGTTTTGTAGTTAGAATCCAAAGTTGTGAAGAATATTTGTGGCAGTGAGCTGCTCAGCTGTCACGAAAGCAGGCTACTCCAACTAGAACAGCATGCTAGTGGGCACATAGACACCACACCACACCCATTGATTCTTATCCATGGTTGCTTAAACTCTAACTTGTTCTCTCTCTGTCTCTCTGTCTCTGTCTCTCTGTCTCTGTCTCTCTGTCTCTCTCTCTCTCTGTCTCTGTCTCTCTGTCTCTGTCTCGTCTCTCTCTCTCTCTCTCCTTACTCACCACCCCATACAAGCGTATAAGAACATGCACCCACACACACAGGTACTAGCTACTAACTTTTCCTTAAAGGTCTAGAGTCAAGTACATAGACTGCCATCAGAGAGCACCAAAGCTGGCTCTCTAGCTCGGTCTGTCTACAACTAAGAATAAGGAGCTGCTCACACACAATTCAAATGACTTTTTTCTCCATTCTAACTTTTTGCTGTTGTTTTTAAAACAGGGTTTCTCTGTGTAGCCCTGGCTGTTCTGGAATTCACTCTATAGAACAAGCTGGCCTCAAACTCAGAAATCCACCTTCCTCTGCCTCCCAAGTACTGGGATTAAAGGCGTGTGCCAGCACTTCCGTTCCATTCTAACTTGTATCATTAGTACTTCATAAACATAAAAGCAGACTAGTATTACTTTAAATAAAATACATATTAAACTTTCTTTTCTGCTCTGAACTAAAGAACAGTTTAAAAATAAAAGGACTTCATTTTTTAAGATTTAGTGAACCATATGAGAAATACTTTAAATTACTATTAAGTCCATATATTCTTTGAAAGTTTTTTATGTATTGTAACACTTTAGAAATATACTTTTAAAAATAAAAAAAGAAATAAACAACCTTATAATTATTCCACTGTCTTAAAAAGTGAAGCCCAGACTTCTCAGGTCCCCACTACACCTCATCACAACCGCCCTCCACCCATTTCTCAAAAGAGGCAACCATCTTTCTAAATTTAGTCCAACAATACTCCACTGTGCATTAGGATTCTGCCCAAATGACCACTGTACAATCTCAACTAGCAAGTTTATAAGGAGCTGAAGTGAATGTGCAGTAATCCATCTGTAGCAATGACTTGCCTTAAGATTCTTTTTTTCCCACTTCTTTTTTTTATTCTTTTTATTATTATATTCAACATAATATATAATTTTCTACCAATCATAAAAATGATAGAGATGTTATTAAATGAGCATAAAAGGATAATGTCTTTTTGTTTGTTTGTTTTGTTTTTAGTAAAGCTTAAAATCTTGGTTCTTACTGTGGTACAAAAGCAAAATAAGAACAATTTTTAGACACTGGAATTCATGGTAATAAGGCTGTACTTCAATGTCCCTCACGTCACCAAAGGATTGTATAGTAGCTCCATAGCAGCTAAGTTAAGCGTTGACAGTTCTGCTGCATCAAGGAATGAATTATAGGCACAATTATTTGGACACAGATTTCCTGCTATGATCTGACTTGAGTGATTGTCATCATTCTCAGCCCACAAGGAACAGGTTGCATTCATTTAAGAAATGGTGTGTGCATTAAGATGATCTATCCATGAAGTCATTCATCAAACATTCTGCCTGGAAGGTGGCACAGACATTAGGTGAGGGTAAGATTTTGGTTCATTGGCTGTGATAATTTTGAAAAGCATTCATCTCAGAAAAAGGAGTCGTCTTCTTCAATGTTGATACATAATTATAAATATCAAGCAAAACATTCTGTCTCACTCTTTGTTATTCTCTTACAAACCACCTCCCAAATTAATTGTCTACATTTCTTTTGGCTATATAATTTTGAAATATGTAAGCTGTTCTGATCATAGTATACTGTAAAAACGTCATATAAACAATCCTACTAATAGAGAGGCTGAGATAGGAGAGGCATGATTTCAAGACCATTATGTGGCACACAGCAAGACACTGTCACATACAAACAAGCAGAAAGTGTATATGATTGTACAATATTGGACCTATTGCTCCAATTACCAAATTAGAGAGACCACTAGGTGACAGCCAACAAATTTCTAATTCCTCCTATTTTTGAATTTCAATAGATTACAATAGATTCATATTAAGAGATATTAGGGTCTGGGCAGTGGTGGTGCACGCCTTTAATCCCAGCACTTTGGAGGCAGAGGCAGGCAGATTTCTGAGTTGGAGGCCAGCCTGGTCTACAGAGTGAGTTCCAGGACAGCCAGGGCTACACAGAGAAACGTCGTCTCGAAAAACAAAACAAAAAAACAGAGAGAGAGAGATTAAGGAAAGTGATTGTTACTTCCTGTTATTTTTGTTGTTAGAGGTGAAATTATGTTTGTATGGCTATATTCTTTTGCATTTGTTGGAAGATTACTTTCTTGCTTCTTCTAGGGTGTAGTTTCCCTCCTTGTGTTGGTGTTTTCCGTCTATTATTCTTTCTTAGGGCTGGATTTATGGAAAGATATTGTGTAAATTTGGTTTTGTCATGGAATAAGATATTCCAAGATGGTTTCTTCACCTATGGTAATTGAAAGTTTGTAGCCTCAGCTGGCATTTGTGTTCTGTTAGGATCTGTATATCATCTGCCCAGGATCTTCTGGCTTTCATAGTCTCTGGTGAGAAGTCTGGTGTAATTCTGATAGGTCTGCCTTTATATGTTACTTGGCCTTTTCCCCTTACTGCTTTTAATAGTCTTTCTTTATTTGTTGCATTTGGTGTTTTGATTATTATGTGACGGAGGAATTTCTTTTCTGGTCCAGTCTATTTGGAGTTCCGTAGGCTTCTTGTATGTTCATGGGCATCTCTTTCTTTAGGTCAGGGTAGTTTTCTTCTATAATTTTGTTGAAGGTATTTACTGGCCCTTTGAGTTGGGAATCTTCACTCTCTTCTATACCTATTATCCTTAGGTTTGGTCTTTTCATTGTATCCTGGATTTCCTGGATGTTTTGGGTTAGGATCCTTTTGCCTTTTGCATTTTCTTTGACTGTTGTGTCCATGTTTTCTATGGCATCTTCTGCACCTGAGATTCTCTCTTCTATCTCTTGTATTCTGTTGGTGATGCTCACATCTATGACTCCTGATCTCTTTCCTAGGTTTTCTAACTCCAGGGTTGTCTCCCTTTGTGATTTCTTTATTGTTTCTTTTTTATTGTTTCTTTTTCTATTTTTAGATCTTGGATGGTTTTGTTCATTTCCTTCACCTGTTTGTGTTTCCCTGTAATTCTTTAAAGGATTTTTGTGTTTCCTCTTTAAGGGCTTCTACCTGTTTTCCTGTGTTCTCCTGTATTTCTTTAAGCGAGTTATTTATGACCTTCTTAAAGTCCTCTATCATCATCATGAGAAGTGATTTTAGATTCAAATCTTGCTTTTCCAGTGTGATGGTATATCCAGGACTTGTAATGGTGTAAGAACTGGGTTCTAATGATACCAAGTAACCTTAGTTTCTGTTGCTTGTGTTCTTACACTTGCCTCCCACCATCTGATTATCTCTAGTGCTACCTGCCCTTGCTATATCTGACTGAAGCCTGTCCTTCCTGTGATCCCTGTTGTGTCAGAACTCCTCAGAGTCAAGCTTTCTCTGTGATTCTGAGATCCTGGGATCCTGATCCTGGGTGTGTCCAAGCTCCTAGGAGTCAAGTTGCCTCTGGGACCTTGAGATTCTGGTGTGACCAAGCTCCTAGGATCCTGTGTTCCTGTGATCCTGGGCATGTTAAAGCACCTGTGAGTGGGGCTTCCTCTGGGTGTTATGGGACTGGCTGTGGAGTTTGCGCCCAAGTTCTGCTCAGGGCAAGGGCCAAGACTGGAAGCATTCCTTCAGATTCTAATATAATTAGTACTTGGTGATGTATATTTAGCACTATCTTAAGTAATTCTGATCCAGATTCATTGTGTGTATAAGTGTGTGCACACTCGCACGAGAGTAACATATGTACATGTGTGCATGCGTAATATGGGTACAAAATGGTTTTATTCATTTTTTTTCTCATTTTGTTCTTAAAGTATAACTTGTGATAAACTTCAACCAACTAAAGCTGTGATAATTCAAAGCTTCAGGAATGCCTACTTTTATTTATATCTTTTCCTCATTTTCCCAAAAGTGCTGCCTGGTTAGTGTTCTGTTGTTTATGTCAACCTGATACACGCTAGAGTCACCTAGGAAGAGGGGACATTATTAGAGTGCTGCCTCTCTCAGACTGCCTGATAGGCAAAGCCTGTGTGACCCTGTTTTTTCTTTTCATGGATTAATAATAACCATCCGTAATGAGATCTGATGCCCTCTTCTGGTGTGTCTGAAGACAGTTAAAGTGTACTTACATATAGTTAATAAATAAATCTAAAAAAAAAAGGGAAGAAGTTTATTTTCTTAATAAACTGTTCAGAAATATAGTAAATCCCACTTGTCTGGCTTTCCTTTTGCTTTACTGCTCTACGATTTAAGATAAAATCAGTGGTTGTGTAAGTACACTGTAGCTGTCTTCAGACACTCCAGAAGAGGGAGTCAGATCTCATTATGGATGGTTGTGAGCCACCATGTGGTTGCTGGGATTTGAACTTCAGACCTTCGGAAGACCAGTCGGGTGCTCTTACCCACTGAGCCGCAACCCTATTGTTGGAACAACATGATGTACTAACCAGAACCCCGGAGCTCTCGTCTCTAGCTGCATATGTATCGAAAGATGGTCTAGTCGGCCATCAATGGAAAGAGAGGCCCATTGGACTTGCAAACTTTATATGCCCCAATATAGGGGAATGCCAGGGCCAAAAGAATGGGAATGGGTGGGTAGGGAAGTGGGGGGTGCTATGGGGGACTTTTGGGATAGCATTGGAAATGTAATTGAGGAAAATATGTAATAAAAATATTAAAAATTAAAAAAAAAAAAGTCAGTGGTTGACTGATGAGTCCTCTCTCTCTGTTGGTTTGGTGTAACTTGGAGGAAAGCAGTACTCAGAGCTTAACCTCTGTCCTACTCCCAAGCAAGCTTTTCAAAAGACAGCAGTGGATCTGAGGAGGAGATGTATGTTTCCAAGTGCTACTCATTTCAGGACACTGACCATCCAATATAGCACTGAAGAGCATATACAGTAATCTCTGTTGTCTCAATAGGTAATTAGTTATCAGCTAAAAAGAATGAAATCCAAGATAAATATAAGCAACATACCCAAATACTGGCCCTAGACCACTTCCCTCTTATGCACAAGGGCTTTTGTTTGATCCCCAGACCAAAAAAAAAAGAAGAAGGAGGAGGAGGAGGAGGAGGTAGCTGCTTACTGAGTGGCAGACCTTTAGAAGAATAGAATATAAACATGGATATAATGTTTATACTTATCAACAGCTCTGTGAACAGATCCAGGAACATCTTGAGGTTCTCTCATTGAGCTACACCCTCAGCCACTCAGATAAAACTTTAGTAGCAGGAAAATCAACAACATGAGGTACTATACTTAAGAAGGAGTGGCCCCAAAATGGAGTCTTCAGGAAGGCGGTATCTGAGCAAAACCAACATGAAGCCTGAAGTAAAACCCGCCTAACAGCCTTCTCAAGAGACAGTAGCACTTGTAAGCAGGAACATTGCTTTCTTTAAATGGGAAAGACACGTGTTTACAGCAGCAATAGAAATCTTCTCAACACACGGTACTCTAGTGGACGGTGAACCCTAAAAAGTACACACCTTTCCTCTACGCCCATTGCCTCCATCTTGATCTTCCCACTGCCAGTCCACTCCTCGCACCACTCTGGCACCAGCAAAGATTCCTCTGGCTGTAATCTTCTTAGATTTTCTACGAGACTCTAACAGAACCCTAAAAATAAAAGTTTTGTTTTCACAATCTTATAAAACTGAGTTACAGTAATGTATACATAAAAGCATTCACATGGGTTGTAAGTGTTAGCGCCTTAAAAGAAAGACAACACTACAGTTTACAAACAAGGAACTCAAGGCATAAAAAAAGATGTTGCTCAGGCTCACAAGAATTTACAAAGCAATGGAATCAGAACAGGAAGTTAGTCTAGGCACTTCAGGCTTTGGCTTTAAGTGTCCTCTGTAAGGGCCTACTGCAGACAGCATCTTCGGATGAGTGACAAACCACACTTGGCTCTGACCTAGGAAGAACAGTTGGTGGCAGCACTTTCGTCTCCTCTAGAGCATGATCTACCTACAAAGAATAGTAGTTCCTCTGCTTCTGCCGAACGCTGTGAAGAACAGTACACTGGGTTTGGAGTGGGGGTGGGGGTGTCTTTAAGAATCTGTAAAAGATGAGCAATGACTCAAACACTGTGAGTATGGCATTTATGACAGAAAAGTGAGTCTGAGGCACAGGTCTGGCTACACTATACTGCCTCCTATGAGCACTACAAACATAAAAGACATTTCACTTAATTATCTGAGTCAGCTGATAGCTCCAAGGCCGTCTCTCCTTTCTCATTTATATGATTTTTAATCAGAGATTTTGGACTTTTGTTTTTTGAATATTACCTTTTGTTATATTCATTAAAAAAAAAACCTATTGTTCCTTAATTTTAATTGTAAGCAAAAGGCAAAATAACTTTTCAAAGTACTCAGTTTGAGTGGCAGGGCCTTAATTTGAGATGCTGTGACTCAAAACTGTTACCCTATTACTCCTGGCTGTGATTCTCTGGCTGACTGTATTTAAGTGCAGTATCCTATCTACTAAGAAAAGACTCCGCAACCTAAAACTCCACACCCATTATCCCATTATGCTCTTTTCATTGCTCCTAAAAACTAAAACATTATGCTACCATACTCTAAAACATCATATGATAATCATTCATGATCCATTATTCCTCTTAAATTATAAACTCCTTAAGAAAACTATCCTCGAGCCGGGCGTGGTGGTGCATGCCTTTAATCCCAGCACATGGGAGGCAGAGGCAGGCAGATTTCTGAGTTTCAGGCCAGCCTGGTCTACAGAGTGAGTTCCAGGACAGCCAGGACTACACAGAGAAACCTTGTCTCGAAAAAAACAAAAAAGAAAAAGAAAGAAAGAAAAACTATCCTCAAATCACAAATACAGTGCTGCCATATAGTCTCTCTTTCTGTGTATGTATTCATGTGTGTATGCATCTGTGTGTGCAGGTGTGCATGCACATATGGGAGCCAGAGGTCAATGCTGGTTGTCTTTCTCAACCACTTTTCCACCTGATTTTTTGAGAAGAGATCTTTCACTGAATCTGTAGTTCAATGTTCATCTAGATAGGCTGCCACAGCTCCAAGTATCATCCTGTCTCTGTCTCCCCAGCACTAGAATTACAAAAATGTGCCACTCTGCCGAGCTTTCCATGGCTGCTGGGTATTCAAATATAGGTCCCTATGGTTGTGCAGCAAGCACTTCACCAACTGACTCACATCTCCAGTCCCTACCCTTAGTAAGTGCCTGCTGACTCAATCAGCAGGCCATAGTGTTCTCTGGGTAGAAATTCATAAAACAAAGGGTGTAACAAGAAAACATTTTTCAGTTTTGGGCTGCCCATGCATTTTCAACTGATCAGCAATGCCAAGTCTCCATGGTAGAGAAAAATTAGAAGATCATCTATAAAATAATAGTAATAGTTGGAGGTCAGCCTGGTCCACACATTGAATTCAAGGCCAGCCAAAGCTATACAGTGAGACCATGTCTGGGAAGGAAAGGAAAGTGAGGGGAAGAGAAAAGGGAGTAAACAGGGGAAGGGGAAAGGGGAAGGAAAGGCAGGCAGGCACATATAATAAAATTCAACCTTCATATCATCAAACCAGATCTATATCTAGCCTGCTATTCATTTCTCCAACACTCAATCTAAACTGTCAAAAGCTACTTCCTAAGCTACATTTAAAGCTAACAGGATGAAACAAAAAGTCGTGAAGAAAAACTTCTTTCTCTTACCGTTCACTTCCTGGTGTAGTAATCCTATAAAAGCGATGCCTTAAGTGATGTTTATCTCCATGATAACAAACAGTGCACAAATCATAATTGGTGCACTCTGCACATTTCCATCGAATGCCAATGATTGGTTGCTGGCGGCAGGTATCACACATAGTTCCATCATGCTTGATGCCTGTGGAGACAATTCCATGCTTATGTCACGCTCAAACACTTATGTGTACACTACTGTGTTGGGGAAAATCCAACAGCATATTACAGGTTATTTTAACAAATAGTATTTTTTTCTCTAAAAAACAATACATCTGATTTTGATGTGACAGATCTGACATACTTTGATCAATATAAATCATAAACTAAATTATAAATCATAACAATGCTTTCCACTCTCATTTTATTAGTAGAACACAAACCAATAGTGTTACAGGATAACTGATTACTGTACATAGAAAACCGAACTGTTAGCAAAATATAAAAGATTAAATACATATTGCATTTGTCAGATATTGCAGTTAGGTGTGTCCTGAAGAGATACAGTTTGGGTGTGCCTCTAAAAATCTCCATAGGTAATGCTAAAGAATGAAAAGTTCCTGCCTATTTTAAGACAAATTGCTCGAGAGAGGAATTGTGTTCTCTGGTCTATGAGGCAAGACAAAGTCAGCAGGATGGCCTTGAACAACACACCATAGGTTTGGCCCCTACTGCCCTGGCTTAGGATCCCGGCTACACAAAGAGGGTTACATGGTTCAGCGGAAAAGAACGTAAGGGAGGAGCTAGAGACTTCTTTTGTGAGAAGTCTCTCTCCCTCTTTCTCCCTCTCCTCCTCCCCCTCTCTTTCCTCTCTTCTCCCACTCCCCTTCCTTCCCTGTCTGTGTCTAACTCCCTCTCCCCCCACCAGTCTACCCCACCCCCACCCCCCACCCCACCCCCGGCTTGGAAGAACCTTTATGGAAAAAGCTCCAGGTAAGAGATAGGGATTTTCTCTTTGGCCTTGCAGGAACAACAGAGAAGCAGCTGGCAGGACATGGGTGAAACTGTATTCTAGGAAAGAGAGCTAAGGAGCCCTCTGGGGTTAGTTGGGTAGAATGACAGAGAGAGAGATTTCTAAAGTACTAACAGTTCAGTTAGGACCAGGCTTGTAAATAGTTGTATATAGTTAAGAAAATAAAGACACCTCCCTGAGCTAGGAGGTTTTCAGCTCAGTTTATACCTGTGTCTTTATTGGTACAGATATTAGATAGTTTAAATGGTTACACAATAACATTTGCCTAGATATCATCCATAAATGGAAATCTGGGCTTGATATAAAGAATGCTTTCCCATCAATTAAACGTTTCTGACTATAAATACTCAATCAGAAGCTGTGGAGATAGCTCAGTGAAGAGAGTTGTGAGAGCAATTAAGTCTATGGTTTGGACGTCATCCCCATACTGAGATATGGACACAGAGCTAGCTGGCTGGCTAGACCAGTCTGTATCACTTGAGGTCTGGATTCACTGAAAAGATTCTGAGCAAACAAATGGAGAACACTCCAATATCAATCTTGTGCCTCCACATCCACATGTGTGCACCACATACCTGCAAAGATGCATGATATAAACATGGACACATACATGAAGAAAATAAAAACCCCTCAGGATTTGAAAGAACTGCAACATAGTATCCAGGTAAATACTTATTCCAAAAGAAATTAACTTTTACTTACGTACTTAGCAGTAAATGTTTCCCCCATAAACATTAAAGTTTAGAAAATTGTTAGCTACCGGTAAATATGGTGGCACACACTGTAATCCTAGCACTTAGGAGATGGAGGAAAGGAATCGGGAATCCACTGCCATCCTGAATCCTGAGTAACTAATCAGCAGCTTTCGACCTCCCTGAGCTCCACGAGGAGACCCCAGATGCCTCGGCAACTAACAATGGTTGCCACCAAGCCTGACAACCAGAGTTCCATCTCTAAGACCCATATAGTGCATAGGAAAACACAATGCCCACAAGTTCTTTTCTGACCATACTCTCTATGGCACATGTGAACCTACACCACAAACTAAATATAAAAATAAAAAACAAAAAGATTAGCAACTGGTGCTAAGAGTGGGCTCGGAGGTGGAGAACATAAAGCATGCTTCAGAGAAATTGTGTCTGGTTCCAGCACCTATGTCAGGCAGCCCATAGCCTTCTGTAACTCCATCTCCAGGGGGTTCATCATCCTCTTCTGGACTCTGGTGCATCTTGCACAAATACCAACACACTCCACACACATGAGAACACAATTAAAAGTGCTTTTAAAATATTAGCAATCAAATTTCCGTATTAAATGGAAAACAGTACACTTGTTTCCAACTTATAACCTCCCTCAGAATGTTCACATAAGAATGAAACAGACACGGAAAGAAACTACGACAAATTATGGAAAATAACTTTAAGAGTGGGGGCAATCCTCCTTTATTACCCTGCAACACTACTCTCACCGTTCAATATATTGAAACCAGAATTTAAGTGGTTTGTGGCTTATGACAGCAGGGTCACAACTTTACAAGACATCCTAGCAGGCAAACTCACTACTGACCTGCAGCTAGCTCATGCTTATCTTTGTGTTCTCTAGAAAGTTGTTATTGCTCAAATATTTGCAAGGTATTTATACACATTTCAGAATAATTAGAGGCAGAGAAGAAGGTGGGACTCAGATGAACTAAGATCAGCCATGTTAAAGATGCCCAGTGTGTAACATGGAGATCTTATTCTATGTTCTGTCTAACTTGGGAAGCTTTCCATAATTAAAGAAAAGAAAGGAAGTCCTTCTACTCTGAAAGCCTTAGCCTCCTTTGGAGAAGGCACAATGTTCTTTAGTGGTAAGGCAGTATGCACTAAAACTCCAAGAATGTGCTGTGCATGCAAGAACTACAGGACAAAAATAGTGATATTATTATTAAGTTCTAAAAGAACTAGTAACCAGTGCTACTCCCTAATAAGAAAGAAACTGTAAAATTTATTTTCTATATCCAGATAACCAGATTTCAAACAAGAAGCTCAACTCCAGGGGCTGGTGAGATGGCTCAGTGGGTAAGAGCACCCAACTGCTCTTCCGAAGGTCTGAAGTTCAAATCCCAGCAACCACATGGTGGCTCACAACCACCCGTAATGAGATCTGATGCCCTCTTCTGGTGCATCTGAAGACAGCTACAGTGTACTTACATATAATAAATAAATAAATAAACAAACAAATAAATCTTTAAAAAAAAAAAAGAAGAAGAAGAAGAAGCTGAACGCCAGTACAAGCCTGTGCTTGAGCCAAAGTAAAGCTGGGGGGGAGGGGGGGGGAGGAGGACGGTGAAAGGAGAAAGCACAGACAAACAGTGAGCTGAAGTGGCTACAGCTAGTGTGACTTTCCATTGTCAAATATGTTGTATGCACGAAGTCTCCTACTTCACAAATGTTTGACCAAAAGGAAAAAGAAGACAGTGGACATCAGTGTCTACTAAGTCTTTCAGATTTACTTTTTAACACATGTGTATATGTGTATATGCATGTGTGTGCATGCAGAGACCAGCCAGAAGAGAAGTTCAGTATCATCCACTTCCTTTGAGAAAGGGCTTCTTTCTGGCCTGTAACTCACCAATTAGGCTAGACTGACTGCCAGGAAGTCCCAGGGTTACTCCTGGGATGACAAGCACTCTGCCATGCCATTTTAACACGGCTGCCAGAATTCAGGAACTCATGCTTTACTGACTATGGTGGTTTCAATCATTTACATTTCTAAATTGCTTTAAACTTTAATTAGAAGCATATTGGTGTTTATTTTCTAATTTGAGGGTAAAAAAACAATGAAGAGCAATTTTATTTCTGAAACTGGTATAGTTCAAAAGTAATATTCCAAAACTGGGTGTGATACATACATCATAATCCCAGCACCCACCAGGTAAAGGTGTGAAGACTGCCACAAACGATGGGCCAGCCAAGGCTACACTGTGAGACTCAAAAGCTCGAAACTAAAAATCAAAATAAAGTAAAAAATACTATTCCAGGCTTATTGAATACTAAAATACCCTGACATAACCTCCACTGAGGTCACTTTCAAAATGTTTCAAACCACTTAAATCTTTTAAAAGCACAGATATACAATTATTTGTATAAAGAAAGACAAAAACTTAATAGAGGTAGAAAATATAGAGCTACATGTATACAAACTATATTAACCCACAAAGGACATTTTATTGATTTTTAAAACACATAAAATGTTGCCATGGAAAAATATTTTACCTACTTTGTAAATATCTACACTGAAACATTTTATTTTTAAAATTACAAAGTATACCACCACAGGCAAACTAGAAAGAAAATTAGCAAAACTGTTATGGAACTGCCCCTTGCAATTTTCCAGAGAATATACACTGAGTATGTGTTAATGCTAAGAGCTCCTGGAAAACCAGGACGGTCAAGTGAGATGTTGGGTATCTCAAAATCTAAACTTGCCAACTAGTTACATTAGTAATAGAGCACACAGCTGCTGCTGAGATTGTTAACCCTTACACTAAGTTATGTCATGCTTATGAAGACACGGCCATTCCCCCAGTACATTATCCATACCATATGTAGCAATCTGTCTCATTGCAGGAAAGCTGGCCAAAAATGTCAACATGCTGATACCAGTAACAGTAGACATCCACGACATGGTTGTTTCTGAACAGACCAGAGTAGACCTCCAGTTAATCTGCTATAGCAAGAGTAAAAATGCACTGACCCAGTCAACACCCACTACAGCTACTGTGCAGCTCATGCGGCAGCTGAACAAAGGGAATGGGAAAATTCTATCCTGAAGTCCCCACTCAACAGAAAAGCAGTGTGCAACTACTATCCTATCTATATATTTTTCACCTCTCAGTTCATTTTCTACAAAATTCAATGATGACATTCATGAGCTCATAAACTTCATACAGGTTTTCTTTAAAGAACCCATTTTTAAACACACAATAACAATGGACATCGAAAAAGAAAAAAAGCAACCTTCTACAATTTACAATTCATGGTGTGAAACAATAGTTTAGGGAAACCACCAGTGCACACAAAAGCACATCTAAATCCTTTCTTGGTTCCCACAGTTCAAATGCCAACAAAGCCACTCAACAGCTGTGAAACAGACTAGCATTGAGAAATTAAAAAAAAAAAAAAGTAAACAAAGCTTGGCGCTGTGGGACCTATAATGAGAACACAACTGACTTTAAAACAAAAACTGATGGTTAAATAAAACCTAGAGCAGAAGAAAGGGCACTAAACAAGGCCAATACTTCATTGGTCTTTTAGGAGACTAAGATCCCCCAATTCACTCTCATCTAAGATTGTTAGCTCCAACAGAGTTATACCTTAAAGTTTTCATTTCAAATCTCTTAATTCCCTAACGAAACCCATTAGTGCTTTTCTCCGTACTGCTGCATGCCACATTACCCTGGAGAGTCAATGCTCTTTTCCCCCAGGCTTTATGAAGACACCTGCCACCATTATGCCAAGGGCCTGATGAAAGCTTTGACTCATTCTACTCAAATTCAAATGAGCATCTGTTCTCAGTTCATAGTATCTCTCCTAAGTTCAACAACAAAGAATTTATATAACTAACAACTTTTTCTTGGAAATATTTAAATACAGTACAGCATGTTGCCAGGATCAATAATACAAAAATAAAAATAAAACATAAGAGAACCATTAAAAAGTAACTCAAACTCACAAATTACTGGTTAACATAAAATATTAAACCTATAAAGAGAAAAGACAACAAGCTGAAGTTTCCCTACGTGAAGTTCAGTACGTGAGATAAGAATATCTAAGTTGGCACTACATCAGTAGTGCTGATTATCTTAGATATCTTAAGGATTGTGTAACACATTCTCAGACTGTTCAGATATAAAAACAAACATCCACTGTAAACTAGCATGGCACCTAATGACCCATGAAATTCTCTCCTAGCTCAAAGATTTCTAACATCAAACTGGACATAATGTCTCATGCCTTTAATCCAAGCACTCAGGAGGCAGAGGCAGGCCAGCCTGGTCTACATGCTGAGTTTCAGGACAGCCAGAGCTACAAAGAGAAACCCTGCCTCAAACCAACAACAAAAAGATTTCTCACATCAAGAAATAATTAAAAAGTCAATACTATTATTCAAACACAATTTATTACTAAGGCCTAAGTGTTGCCATCATTCCAAGAGTGTTACACTCATCAAACTGTTTACTCTCTCAGATGTTACAGAAAGGATTAGCCGCCTTTGGCTATGAATGAAACTCCTGAGAAGAAACTATCTTCAGAGAATGACTGATTAGAATTTCACTACTGTAGAGAGAGTGCCATGTTGCAGGTCCAAAGTCTAATTATATTCCTCACCCACCACCTCTTTGTCAAAACTAAGGTCTTATGACTAGTAGATACACACCTGCTGTCGTCTTGGAACTTACATAACTAGCTTCTACAACCTAAAAGCTAGAGAAAAACTAACTCCATCTTACCACAATTGCCTCTCTAATGTACCCACCAATGTACTTTAAACTTGCCTTGATTCATGACTTTCTCTGTTTTGTAAAAACTTGAAACTGCTTCCACGTTGGAATCTGAAATTTTCAGCAACCTAAATCTCTGTTCCCAGGCCATGAACGCTAAAAATGGCTGCAGAATAAACTATTTCTTATTCCCTTTAAGATGAGAGCTCTTGGGTATTGTGTACTCAAGTCCAAACTATGATTAAAATACTTACTGAGGGCAAGGACTTTATTACCTACCAACTGTCCAGTGTCGTCTCCATTTCTTATTCTTGAGAAATGTTAAATTAACTAAATGTCAGCTGTTATTAATAAAAGCCACTATTTTACCAAACTTGGTGCCCTACATACATTTTACTCAACTTTCCCAACAATCCTAAAATACATATTATTATCCCATTTTATTGATGAAGAAACTGAGGCTCAGAGAAGTGACTTGCCTAGAGTGACACACTGAAGTTTGAATCCAGGCAGGACTGATTACTAGGCTCAGCTCTTGGCAAGCAGTACTCTAAAAGCCTCCCCTTGCCCAACATCTAGGGCATTAAGCCCACTGATCTGCTGTATTCAAGATATGTTATTAAATTGCAATAGTAAAATTAAATTCTAAGAGAATACATTTAAAATATTTTAAAAATTGTAAAAATCTGTTTCAATAATATAGACACACATCATTTTCTTCCAGCCAGCTTCTGTTTCACATTAAGAAAACGTCTGGAAACATCTCTACCAAATCTGCAAATCCCCCTTATCCTCCTTGCTGGATAAATTATTCCCTTCTGTTTTATTCTTTTTCAAATATACACAATAATTATAACTATGCCACGCAAAGGCAAAGAAAAAGTATTGAACTAGCATGTAATCAGAAATTAGTAATTATTTTTAGCATTTGTCATATAGGAGTAAAAAATTTAATAAAGATGTGAAATTAAGAATTGTATTCCGTTTAAGCCTGGCAAGGTGGCACATGTCTGCAATCCCAACACTGGGGCAGCAGAGGCAAGGGAGCTGCTGCAAATCCAACGCCAGCCCAGCCTGTGGATCAAGCTCCACGCTGCATGAGAGCTCCTGCAGGGGAGGGGAATACACTCAAACAACCGTGCTAAAAAGCCAAAAACCAAACACTTGTGCATACACCCTGACCTACTCCAAATATATTATGTACATTAAAAAAATTAGGGCTGAAGGCCAAGGAGGTGAAGACTAGATTTGAATCTCCACAATTTGTGAACTGTCTGTTAGCCCATTCAATTCATTTGGCCCTTGGTCATGTGAAGGTTCTATGCCTCAGTGTGGAGAATGCCAGGGTCAGGAAGCGGGAGTTGGTGGGTTGGGAATCAGGGGGAAGTGGGTTTTCGGAAGGGAAACCAGGAAAGGGGATAACACTCGAAATGTAAATAAAGAAAATATCTAATTTTTTTAAAAATGGATTGTTTGTAAAAAAGAAAAGAAAAGAAAGATAGCCATCAAAAATATAAAAAAAAATTTCCAACTCCTCAGAAAAATGAAACACAAAAAGTACAGTAGCAGTATTCAAATAAAAAAATTCATTTATCATCAATACCTATAAAGTAGCTTCTCACAAGACCAAAATTCTCAGAATCAGTGAAAACAGAATTCCTATAACAAATTAACCTACAACTAACAGTATTTTAAGATATGTACTAAGCACTGTTTACAACATCAGAATAAAAGAAAGTAATATAAGGGGAGCAATTAGGTAAACACTTTGAACTATTAAATGCATGTATCTACTTAAAAAGACCAGTGTCTACCTGCTAATCTATAAAGATGTCAAGATACAGAAAAAAGAAAGCAGAGAACAGGTACATATGTTTCATTTACAAGGGAGAGCCAAGCAGCAGTGTTTTCTACAAGTGTATACGCTTAATGCATTCAAATAATCATCATTTACTATACAACAAACATTAAATTATTTGCAACTCAAACAGAAAACACACATAACAGAAAGTGTTTAACAGTGGAGTCAACATGGATTCACAAATCCAATCAACCATGAATTAAAACTACCAGGAAAAATTACGAGTGGGACCTCATGTTCACTTCCCCCTCTCAGTGCTGGAACATCATCTGGCTTGAACCCTATCCACGATGACATTTTTTTTTTTTTTTCAGGAAAACATAGTCACCTCTTTGCTTCCTGAATGCAAATGTCATGTGACCACTACGTCACACTCCTGCTACCATGATGGACTGTCTGTCTTCAAACACTGAATGAGAATAAACCCTTCCTTAAAAAGAATTTTTTTTTATATTATATTATATTGCCAGGCAGTGCACACCTTCAATCTCAGTACTTGGGAGGCAAAGGCAGGCACATCTACAAGTTTGAGGCCAGCCTAGTCTACAGAGTTCAAGTCCCAGCATCCACATGGCAGTACACAATTAACTATAACACCATTTCTGGGGAGCCAACACCCTCTTTTGGCCACCATGGGCACTAGGCATGCAAGTGATACACAGACATACATGTAGGCAAAACACCTATATACAAAAAATACAATAATTTTCAAAATTTGTTTTCAAATATCAGGAAAGCTAAAATGCAAGTATACTGAACATGTGCAAATCTCCCTAAGTCACACAGCACAACTGCCATCTGCAGGGATGTACACTGCTTGGCATGGCACCCAGACATGACTTAAACAGAGGGAGATGCATAACTTAGATGCAAATATTATACCATTTTATGAAGAGAGTTGAGCACCCCTGGGTTCTGGAAACAGTAAGGGGTCCTAGAACCAATCCTCTAAAGATATCAAAGGACAACTACCCAATAAAATCGAAAGCATAAAAGGTGTTGAGGCAGAGGCAGGCGAATTTCTGAGTTCTAGGTCAGCCTGGTCTACAGAGTGAGTTCCAGGACAGCCAGGGCTACACAGAGAAACCCTGTCTGTACAAAAAAAAAAAAAACATAGAAAGAGAAACTTTTTAACAGTGCACCAAAGTAGCTATTTCTGTGGAACAGAATTATGTGAACATTTAAAAATACAAATGCTTGTTACAGAAATGCATTTTTAAATAACCAGCTAATATCATTTACAAAAGGAAATACAAATTAAAAAAAAACTTACACAGCACAAATTTCATTTCTAATTTTCTTTAATCTTATAATCAATTTCCTCCCAGTGAGAGACTTAGGTGGTGAGCATTTCTAAAGTACTATACTATAAAGAAGGGACTAAGGGGGAAATCATGAGCTGACTGCTCATGTCCACTATCTGTCACCCACAGGTGTGTGAAATAGGCACATGCACACATACCCAGAGAGAAAAGAGAAAAGGGGGGAGGGAGACTGATTCTTGCAGAATCGGAGATGCTAGTTGGAATCTGCATTCCAAAAGATCCCAGAGTGATCTATATGCTTTCTGCCATTTAGAGACATGAATGTAAGGTCTACTAAACAGACTTAGGTCCTCAATCCAACTAAGACACAATCTAATACAAGGACAGTCATAGTAAGAGAACATGATTAGATTACTCAACACTCTGGGTTCCACCCCTAGCCTCCCAACAGCCTCCCCTCAAAATGTGGATGGCCTTTCACTTAAACCATTGTTTTAGAAGACAGATAGAAAGACGTATTTCAAACAGTCAAAGTCTCTAGGAAAATAACTTCCTTCGCAGATGATAACTGTTACTAAGCCGCAATCTCAATGGCGTTTCACCCTCCTCAGCAGCATCTTCTCCTCTATTCTTCTCTAACCTGTTTTTTCCTAAGGCTTTGCTCACTTGACAATATACTTTTCTACTATAGCTCTAGAAATGGACCAGAAGAGAATCTCAGGAAAGAAAAGCCTAAAGATTTCTTTCTTTTAATCCTAGGTTAGCAGCTTTAAAACCCACACCTGGTTACAAACACCTATGGGGTTTTCCACATGGAATCTGAGGAACAGTCTTAGAATATTGTAGAACAAGACACAAAGATACACACACCCCAGAAACATCCTGGACCAACAATGACTAGAGGAGTTTGAACGAACCACCACCTTTTTTTCCACATACCAAGAATAAGAAAGGCAACTGTAGGAAGTCCTAACTCATGTTCTCCATGCTCCTTGGTAATAATACAGTACTGCACTGAAATGATGACAAGACAAATCTTAAGTAAAAACATACTTCTCCCCAAATCATCTAAAACTAGTACTTAAAAGATACAGAGCCAACTATACCTACCTGATCACAAACCTCACGACCCCAAACTAATAGCCCATGTATTTCCACAATCTTCTTGGTGACTTCAAATTAGCCAAATGTATCTCTAAGACCCAAGTTACAGCATACAGATTTCTACCAAATGTTCCTCTTACTAAATTTTGACTAGCCTAGAACATAAATTCTGCACACTGCAACAGAGCTGGAAAGATGACAGATAAAGATGCCTGTCTCAAGGCCTGACAATGTAATCAGTAGATTTGATTCCCAGAACCCACACAGTAGAAAGACAGAACCACCACACCTATTACAGAGTGCACACAACAGCCCATACCCACACACACATGCACAACATATTCATAGTAGTATTTTGCATTTTAACATATCAGAGGGCTTTTTATTCCTTCCAGACGATCAAATGCCCCCCACTAAGGTACATCCTCAACTCCAACGTTTTACAGCTTTGTTCCCTTGCCATCTCTCCTGCACTATTTGTACTTCACTGTTTATAGGCACAGTTCTCTCACTTATTACTATTATTAATTCTATTTATTTATTTTTAATTTTCTTTCTAACTTTTGCTTTTACATGCAACCAATACTGCTGTGAACATTTTTACACAAAACTGTTCAGGGACAAAGTCTCTTAGTGCAGTAATTCGTTCTTGAACAGCCCCAGGAAAGGCATCTTTGTAGGCTTCATCTGGCCAATGGTGGCATGATAACATTAAAAATATTATATAAATCTTTCATATTGACATTGCACTGATAATAAAAAAATCCTAGGAAGTGAAGATTGGCTACGTTAACAGTAGTGAGACCATGGATTTGCATCTCCTAACGCAGGGCTCTGAAAAGGCCACACACCATTCTATCAGTGTTGCCACAAAACCTAACCCGCATTTAACCACAAGCAAACATTAGACAACTCAGTTTGAGGGACAGTCCACATGACTTGTGGCTGGTACCTCTGAAAGACAAAAAATGAGAACATGGCCCAAAGTTAAAGGAGACCTCTAAATCAGAGAAAGGAGAAACCAAGAAAATCTTACTAGTTTACAATATTTTTGTAAGCCAAAATTACTTGAAGGTGAAAGCAGAATTTTGCCAAACCCACTATTATGTATGAAGTACAGAATATAACAGAATAAATCTTACAGAGTGTAGTAAAATGCCAATGGACATCATTCATTCAATATTTTGAAGCAAAAACAAAAGCAGCATTATTAAGTTTAGGGATAAAATCGGAGCTAAGAGCTTATGTTTGTTTAATATTTCAAAAAGCATTTAATGGATGGAAATTAAACCACAGAAACTACGATACATTCCAACAAGCATTCCACATGAAGACTACCTAACCTGCACACAGAAGTATTTTCAAATGTTTAAGAGCTCAAATGTAGCTGCCACAGAGCATAGGCCTCGGGCTCAATCCCCAGTATCAAAACAGTATTTTCAAAAGGAATCAGATGAACATTATCTGCTTCCCACTAAATAATATCTCAGATTATCCCGAAGTAAACAAAGGCTCTCAAAGTTTCTTCTATGTACATGCTTTTATTCTAAGTGTATTAATACAATATATAGACTCCATACTACAGAACATGATCCAATGTTGACAGCTCTTGAGAAATCCTAACATAGGAGGCAAGGAATAAGCTCCAACTCTGCTGCATGGGCGAGGATCAAAATAACAGTGTGCTGTGAAAAGATTGTAAAGGCTCTCACCACAAAGAAAATGATAAGTGTGTGGAGATAAACTTACCTCCAACCTTGAAAGACACTTAGATTTCTCCATAAGCCTACAATCACTGATCCTAAAAATTCCTCCAAATAATTATACTATGGTCAGACTTTTGTCTGAGCTAGCATAAAAACAAAACTTTAAAGTGTGCATAAACAGACATACAATTGCTTGGAGTATAAACTGGTCAAATATCTTTGCAGGCAATCAGTCAATACCTATGAGAATATTAAATATGTGCATACTTAGATGAAGCAATTCCACCTCTGTAGAACTAGCACATATGCACAAGGGTACTGTAGATTCATCTACTTCATCACTGTAAGATATAAACACCTATCAATAAACTACTGGGAAAGTACATGTATGCATCCAGTCACCTACACAGAGGTACAAACATGGAATGATCACCAGTATGAATTACTAGATCTAGTAAGTAAGGTGCAGAAGAGGGCTGAGGAGATGGCTCAGTCCCATGCAATCCTCAGTAGCTGTGCCTGTAATCTCGGTGCTGGGGGTACAGAAACATGAAGACCCCCAGGGTTCAGTCAGTCAGTGAGCTCCAGTGTCCATGAGTGAGCCTGTCTCAAAAAGCAAAGCGAAGCAGACACCACACATCTGACACTCCACACACCTGCACACCCAGATGTACACCCACCCCGTGTGCACACAGACATACATGTGCAGGCACACACAAGTATAGAAAACTAAATATAGTTTACTGCTATTTGTATTTAAGAGAAGAGATTTGTATTTTCAGTATATTCACATCTGTGCTTGCAACTGTAAAAATATACAAGAAACAGGTTAATAGTGGCTGCCCTTTTGAGTTATGCATACACATTCTTTCAGTGCATAAAAACCAGCTAAAACAATTTCCAGCTGGGTCTGGTTACCCATGTCTGTAACCCAGCATTTGGGGAGGCTATAGCAGCAGGATTAGGAGTACAGAGCCAGCCTCAACAACACAGGAGTCCAAGAACTTCTCTTTAAAAATGAAACAAAATTTTATAAATTGCTAGTTCAAAACTGAGTTAGCTCATGGTAACTTACTTTCTGCTGGTAGCAATAGCTATCCATTTAAAGATTTAGGCTTTGCAGAATTGATTATCTTAGTAGCATCTTATTTAGAAATTCTGAAACGTAATATAAGTTCAATATGAACTTTCTAAATGAATAAAGTTATCAAGAATAGATCTAAGTTAAAGTAGATTGAAATAAATTTTATTTATTCTGTGAGAGCAACTCTTAAGTTTGTCATATAAAAAAGCACAGTGACGATAACTCATAGACGCCTATAATGGAGTAAGCCAAGACTATCACTAACTCTCAGGATAAATATGTAGAATTTTAATATATTATTAGGACAGGATGATAACCGGAGGGGAAAAAAACGGCATTTCCTATGTCTATTCCCCTCTTGGAAAAAGTCTGTCTGTCTGTCTGTCTCTCTCTCTCTCTCTCTCACACACACACACACACACACACACACTCTCTCTCTCTCACACACACACACACATACACACACACACACACACACACACACGCACACAGGTACGAACATGCACGCACGCGCACACACGAGCTCAACAGCTCAGTGTCCCCCTCTATTACTACAAAGATATATAATTAAACAATTTCGATGAAAATACATTTTCAAGTCTCAAGTAGTATTTACCAACTAAACTCTTAAATCATTCCGTGTCACAGGCAGGAAGAAAAGAAGCTAGCTCAACAAAGCAAAGGCACCAAGAGACGGATTCCCGAGCAACTCCACACCATATGGCAAGGCAAGCCTCCCATTAGACAGTTATAACTTGGTAGCTGATTAATATCAATGCTTATTAGACAGCCTCTCCGGCCCCTGCCTTAGAACAGAAGGAAATCTGTTGTCTGCAATGCCTTTCATCTAGGAAACCTGAAAGCATCCTGGTAATGGACAATCTGTGAGTTGAGAAGGATGTCCTATTCTGGAAGTTGTTTACCGGGTTTGGAAGCTCAAACTCCCCGTGACCCGGCACTGCACTCCAGGGCAGCCGTCTCATGGCTGCCCTCGCCCCTTCCTCCCACGCGTACAGCCCCAGACCCGCTGGCCCCGCTTACCGGTGGGCGCGCTGTCCAGGATACGCAGGTCGTAGGCCCCTGAGCAGCGGTAGTTGGCGGCCGTGCCGTTGTCCCACACCACCACGACCTCCTCCGGACTCTCGAAGCTCCGTACAGTGCCTACATGGCCCTCGCCGCCGTCCTGCTTGCCCCACTTCCAGTCCGGGCCGCGCACTACGCGGGCGCCGACCCCCTCCACCATCACTCGGTTGTTGCGGGAGTTACTCATTGGGGCCCGGACGGTGGGCGCCGCCGCCGGCGGGGGAATCGTGAGAGAACTGGGTCCGGGCCGCACTCTGGACGCCGGCGGGGGCGGCAGCGAGCCCCGCGGGCCGTGGGGCCGACTTACCGGGGCGGCGGCGGCGCGGTCCACGAGCAGCCTTTCGCCCGGGCCGGGCCGTGGCCGTCGCGGCCCCCGCTCCGACTGGAGGCCCGCCCGCGGAGGCTCGCAGGCGGCGGATTGCAGGCCGAGGGCGAGCGGCCGTGGGCGGGGGCTCTGCCGCTTGCCCCGGACTCCCCGGCCGGGCTACAGCGACGGCCGCCAGCAAACCTCGCTCTCCCCCGGCCGGGAGCGCGGAGGGCCGGGGGAGGCTCGCCCGGGTGCAGCGGCGAGCGCAGCGGGAGGCCAGGCGAGCCGCCGGCCCTCAGCGGCCCCCGGCCGCTCACTCGGGCCTGGACGCCCGGGAGCCGGCTCCGAGATGGGCAGCGGCGCTAGCGGCCGGCGAGCGGCCGGAGCCGGGGCCCCGGGGCCCGCTTCCCTCAGCCCCCGCGCACGCCGCCGCGCTCCGCCCCGCCACCGAGTCCCCGCCGGGCGAGAGCGGCTCCACATCCGGGTACAGCCGCGTCCAGGCCCGAGCGGCGCCTCGTGAGGAACTGCGAGGTGCTCCTCAGCGACTACGGGATGGGAAGGGTTTGGGGAGTCGCGCGATCCAGGAAAAGGGGGAAGGAAACGGATCGCTAAGCGTCCCCTGGACGCCGAGGGAGTGCGCGTGCGCACGGTCAGGCACTCGGCGACTGAGAGCTCCTCCTCCGTCTGGAGGAGTCCCTGGAGTGACTCGGATGGTACGGTGCTTCCCATTGGCTGGAAGGAAGAAGGGCTGGAAATGGGGCTAAAGGAAGAGTGAGAGGAATGAGAAACAGGTTGCTGTTCTGCTAATGTCAGAGTAGACGATTCCCGGTGTACTGGGTGTGAATTGAGGATTGCACACTTTTAGGCTTCTTTTCCAAGGAGAGCGGGAATAGGACATATGACAGCACAGATTAAAGGTGACTTGCATTCCTTGTACAAATGACAAACATTTTAAACCACAGTGGGTGACTGGTGGTGTGTGTTTAAGCCTTCTGAAAGATGTACCTGGACTTACTGCGGTCAGGATAATAAGCAGACGCCACTCTTCATATTATGATTATATTTACTATGACATATTTAAATTGGTTTTTGGAAGAGGATGATAGGGATAGAACCTAGGGTCTTTCTCATGCTAAGCACATACATGTTCTACCATTGACCTACGGTTAACACTCCCAGACTCTGGACTTTTACTTTTAATGCCATATCGTCAGGGATTTTGTTTGAAACAGAATTTCTCTATGTACTTCAGTCTGGCGTTAACCTAGAGACTCGCTGCCTCAGCTCTCAGGTTGCACCGCCGCATCCAAGTAACCATACAACATTTTAATTCCAGCATTTTATTTTCCAAACATCAGTACACACTTGAAAAGCAGCATTTGGGAAAACTGTGGCAAGCATATGGCAGCCTAGGCTACATAGTGAGACTATGTCTCAAAAACCAAACAGATAAAATCAAGAATTTTACTTTACCTTAAATGAATAGCTCCATTTTCTTACACTGAAAAGGCATTTAAGAGGGAATCTTAGTGGATTAGTGGGTGTCTTTAGGGGAGAGTGTTTTTTTTTAACCAGGTTTTAATATATATATTGTACTGGCTATTTTCTTTATTTACATTTCAAATTTTCCCCTTTCCAGGTCTCCCCTTTGGAAATCCCCTATCCCACCTGCCTCTATGAGGGTGTTCCCCCACCCAACCACACACCCACCCTGTCTTCCCTCCCTGGCATTCCCCTACACTGGAGCATCTAATACCCTCAGGCCCAAGGGCCTCTCATACTCTGCCACATATGGGTCCCTCCATTTTTATTTGATATTCCAGTCCCCCAGAGCTCCAAAGGGTTTGGCCTGTTGACACTGTTTCTTCCTTCATGGGGCTGCAAATCTCCTCAGCTCCTTCAGTTCCTTCTCCAACTCATCCATCAGGGACCCCAAGCTCAGTCCAATGGTTGGCTGCAAGCATCATCCTCTGTATTTGTTGGCTGTGGCTGAGCCTCTCAGGAGACAACCATATCAGGCTTCCATCAGCAAGCACTTCCCAGCATCCACAATAGCATCCCAGTCTGGTGGCTGATTATGGGATGGATCCCCAGGTGGGGCAGCCTCTGGATGACCTTTCCTTCAGCCTCTGCTCCACACTGTTTCTCCATATTTCCTCCTGCCAGTGTTTTGTTCCCCCTTCTAAGAAGCACTGCAGCATGAGTGGCTTTTTTTTTATTAGATATTCTCTTTATTAACATTTCAAATGTTATCTCCTTTCCCAGCTTCCCCTCCGAAAACTCCCTATCCTGCCCCCTCCCACTGCTTCTATGAGGGGGCTCCCCCACACATCCATCCACTCCCACCTCCCTGCCCTAGCATTCCCCTACACTGGGGCATTGAGCCTTCATAGGACCAAGGGCCTCTCCTCCCATTGATACCTGACAAGACCATCCTCTACTACATATGAGCCTGGAGCCATGGGTCCCTCCATGTGTACTCTTTGATTGGTAGTTTAGGCATGGGAGCTCTGGGGGCGGGAGGGGGGCCTGGTTGGTTGATATTGTTGTTCCTCCTAGGGGACTGCAAACCCCTTCAGCTCCTTCAGTCCTTTCTATAACTACTCCATTGGGGACCCCGTGCTGAGTCCAATAGTTGGCTGTAAGTGTCTGCCTCTGTATTTGTCAGGCACTGGCAGAGCCTCTCAGGAGACAGCTATATCAGGCTCCTGTCAGCAAGCACTTCTTGGTATCCACAATAGTGTCTGGTTTGGTGACTGTATATGGGATGGATCCCCAGGTGGGGCAGTCTCTGGATGGCCTTTCCTTCAGTGTCCTCTCCACACTTTGTATTTCCTCCCATGAGTATTTTCTTCACTCTTCTAAGAAGGTCTGAAGCACCTACACTTTGGTGTTACTTCTTCTTGAGCTTCATGTGGTCTGTGAATTGGATCTTGGGTATTCCAAGCTTTTGGGATAATATCCACTTGTCAGTGAGTGTATACCATGGGTGTTCTTTTCTGACTAGATGATATTTTCTAGTTCCATCCATTTGCCTAAGACTTTCATGAAATCATTGTTTTTAATAGCTGAATAGTACTCTATTGTGTAAATGTACATTTTCTGTATCCATTCCTCTGTTGAAGGACATCTGGGTTCTTTCCAGCTTCTAGCTATTATAAATAAGACTGCTTTGAGCATAGTGGAATATGTTTCCTTGTTATATGTTGGAGCATCTTTTGGGTATATGCCCAGGAGTGGTATAGCTGAGTCCTCAGGTAGTACTATGTCCAATTTTCTGAGGAACCACCAGACTGATTTCCAGAGTGGTTGTACCAGCTTGCAATCCCACCAGCAATGGAGGAGTGTTCCTCTTTCTCTTCATCCTCGCCAGCATCTGATATCACATGAGTTGTTGATCTTAGCCATTCTGACTGGTGTGAGGTGGAATATCACACCAGCTTGTATTTGCATTTCCCTGATGACTAGTGATGTTGAACATTTCTTTAGGTGCTTCTCAGCCATTTGATATTCATCAGTTAAGGATTCTCTCTTTAGTTCTGTTCCCCCTTTTTTTTTTTTTTTTTTTTTGGTTTTTTTCGAGACAGGGTTTCTCTGTGTAGCCCTGGCTGTCCTGGCACTCACTCTGTAGACCAGGCTGGCCTCGAACTCAGAAATCCACCTGCCTCTGCCTCCCGAGTGCTGGGACTAAAGGTGTGCGCCACCACGCCCGGCTCCCCATTTTTTAAATAGGGTTATTTGGTTCTCTGGAATCTGACATCTTGTGTTCTTTGTATATAGGATATTAGCCCTCAATTGAATGGAGGATTGGTAAAGATCTCTTCCCAATCTGTTGGTTGCCGTTTTGTCCTATTGGCAGTGTCCTTTGCCTTACAGAAGCTTTGCAATTTTATGAGGTCCCATTTGTCAATTCTTGATCTTAGAGCATGAGCCAATGGTGTTCTGTTCAGGAAAATTTCCCCTGTGCCCATGTTTTCAAGGCTTTTCCCTACTTTCTCTTCTATTAGTTTCAGTGTATCTTGTTTTATGTGGAGGTCCTTGATCCACTTGGACTTTAGCTTTGTACAAGGAGATAAGAATGGGTTGATTTCAAGCCGGCGTGGTGGCACAAACCTTTAATCCCAGCACTTGGGAGGCAGAGGCAGGCAAATTTCTGAGTTCGAGGCCAGCCTGGTCTACACAGTGAGTTCCAGAACATCCAGGGCTATACAGAGAAACCCTGTCTCGAAAAACCAAAAAAAAAAAAAAAAAGAATGGATTGATTTGCATTTTTTCTATATTCTGACTGCCAATTGAACCATCACCATTTGTTGAAAAATGTTGTCTTTTCCCCACTGAATGGTTTTAGCTCCTTTGTCAAAGATCAAGTGACCATAGGTGTGTGGGTTCATTTCTGGATCTTCAATTCTATTTCATTGATCTACCTGCCTGTCTCTATACCAATACTATGCAGTTTTTAATCACTATTGGTCTGTAATATAGCATGAGGCCAGGGATGTGATTCCCCCATAATTTCTTTTATTGTTGAGAATAGTTTTCGCTATCCTGGGTGTTTTGTTACTCCAAATGAATTTGCTAATTTCTCTTTCTAACTTTATGAAGAATTGAGTTGAAATTTTGATGGGGATTGCATTGAAATCTGTAGATTTCTTTTGGCAAGATGACCATTTTTACTATATTAATCCTGCCAATCCATGAGCATGGGAGATTGAAAATGGCTTTTTAAGACTCATGGAGTCTAGGTTAGCCTCAAACTCCCTTTAAAAAAATGCTGTATTCCACATTGTGCATGTTTCCCTGTAAAACCTACATTATAAAACAATAGTTCAAATCTCTAAAGAAGTTTTCATGCTCTCTTCTCTCTACTTAGATTACTCCTGCATCCCTAGGTATTTACACTGATACCTTCTAGAATCGATATGAATCATCATGGAAGTTACTATATCATGTATGGGTCTGTCATGTTTATAACACATACATAAGTTTATCTTCCATACTTTAAGGAAATTGGTGCCATTTAAAACTTAAGAGATTTCTACTCTTCTGACCACAGGTAAGATAAATCAATCCTTGCTGGGCATGATCGCACATCCCTTTAGTCAAAGCATTCTGTAGGCTCAAGCAGGTGAATGCTTTACTCCATATGGTGATTCAGGGCTTCATGTTGTTCATCCACCATCCCCTAAGATGGATAATGGAGAGAGGGAGAAGATAGAGAACAAGAACTCTTAAGGTCCTTACTCCAAATGCTGCAGTCTATCATCCAGAACTCGGGTCCACATGCTTGAGAGAGAAAATGTAGCCTAGCTGAGTTCTTACTATTCACTTTTGAAAATTGAAATCACTCTTAAGTAGTCAAACAGCAGAAATTTAATATAGTGAATTAACTGCAAAAAGTGTTGGAAGAGCTGCAGAAGTGAAGAGACAGCAATAAACTATCAAGTGCCATCCCTTAGTACTAGAGAAGCAAAAGAGGGTGTGGTATAGGAACCACGTGGCTATCGCTGAAGCTGACTGAGTAGCTTCTGCTGTTGTTAGAACTATGAGTATTTTGCAGCCAGCCAGGATCTCTTATTCACACTAACACTGACACAAGGAGTCCAATACTACCTACCACTGTCACTACCCCTGTGTGTCTCCCTTCTCTCAGGGGTCATTGGTCATTGTCCCATAAGGACAAAGGGAGCAGAGTCAACAAACAGGGTTTCTAACAGCCCGTGAGTATGACATGGGGACCAGCTTTGGAGAGACAGACCAACTGTACTTGGGATGAATCAAGGATTATATAGTTTTAGGGTTCTGGGTAGGAATATCCAGGGTGGGCAAAAGTCATTGGCTGAAGGCTAAGATACTGAGATGGCTTATTAGCATGGGGAAGCATTCCAGGAATCTCAGGTGCTACCTGAATGGCTTCTGATGAAGAAAGGAAGGGAAACCTGTAATGTAACCAAGGCCATGTGACATTCTACAGTTATAGGGCATGGGGTTTGGCATCCCTCAGGTTGAGAAAAGGAGGCCTCACTGACAAAGGGAGCCTGAAGTGGAAATTTCTGGTTTCTTTGGAGACTCGGGTTATAATGACATTTTGCTGGTGTGGACATATGAAAAAGAATGTTTTGCTAGAGCAGAAGCAGTTGAAAGGATGTTTTGCTAGGGAAAACATTAAGGGATGCATAGCATTTAGAAAGAATATAAGCCAGGTGTGGTGGCACATGCCTTTAATCCCAGCACTCAGGAGGCAGAGGCAGGCAGATTTCTGAGTTCGAGGCCAGCCTGGTCTACAGAGTGAGTTCCAGGACAGCCAGGGCTACAAAGAGAAACCCTGTCTCGAAAAACCAAAACAACAACAACAAAAAAAAAAAAAAAAGAAAGAAAGAAAGAAAAGAAAGAAAGAATATAAATATGACCCCAAGATAGTGGGAGCTTGAGCATTGGTTCGCTTTGCTCCACCTCAATATTCTTCACTGCCAACATGCATGTATTGGTTCACCTTACATTGCATTGCTGAGTTTTGATTGTGGTGACTTCATAGAAACTCACCAAAAAACTTGTGTTTTGCCACTTAGTTGATTGGTGAGCCCCTCAGTTTCTTTTGGATTGAACTGTCCTTGCTGATGCATGTGTGCTGTCTATCCAGTGCACTGGACTGCAGCTGCTGATTCACGTTTGGTGTTTGCTACTGGATTGGACTGAGAACAATAAAGACTGGAATCACCCAAAAAACTATTTCTAAACAGATCCACTTCCCCGATATCCTAATAACCTTTCTTTTCCACTACCTCTGGTGAGTGGTGGGCTAGAGGAAAGGCTGAACCTTTATTAAAGTAGATTGTGAAAAATATATGCCTACAGGAGTTCACCATTTTGCACCAATCTCAGAAGGCCATCCAGACAATGGTAGTCTTTGACCTTAATTAGCAGGGAAATATACCCCTACCAGAGACAGGGCTTGTGAATACAGGTCATACCCTGATCCTGCAGCTGCTGGAACTGGCTTGCCTGTGTAGGTGGTACATAGAAACTGCCAAAATCTCCCTGTATTAGTTTTCTTTCTACTGCTGCAATCTCCATGACTAAAGTGACTTACAGAAGAAAGGGTTGTCTGGGCTTACAGGACATCGTGAAAGCAAGTGGGACATGGAGATTAGAAATGGACACTGAGAGCTGAGGATTCACATCTCAAGCAGGAAACATAAACTGAATTTGAAGTGACACAAATCTTTAAACTTGGAAAGCCTACTTCCAGTGACATTTCTCCTCCAACAAAGCCACTCCTAGCCACCCCAAACAACACCACCAACTGGAGACCAAGGATTCAGATCCAAGACTGGGGAGGGGAGCACATACAGACCTCCACTGCTCTAACAGAAGCAAGATGAAACTTGGTTTCTCTCTCCTTCCTTCTCTTGCAATTAACAAAAGGAGCCTACTATATCAGGTGTTCAGCAGTATTGTGACCATTCTACCAAACTTAAACTTCCATAGAACCAAAGTAACATCATGCATGTTCAATTTGAACATTCTCCCAGTGAAGTCTTTCAAGAGTATGGGAGCAGAGTCTAAGACTCCTGAACTCCCAGCTCCCTGATGCTCACTTCCTGTGCACTCTGCTTGGTGACTGTATTAGTGAGGATTCCCTAGATGAACTGATAGAACGAATATATATACATATACACATACACATACAAATACATATACATGAAAGGGATTATTAGGATGGCTTACAGGCTATGGTCCAGCTAATCCCAACAATGGTTGTCTATGAAAAGAAGGTCCAAAAATCCAATAATTGTTCAGTCCCATGAAGCTGGATATCTCAATTGGTCTTCAGTGCACAACAGAAAAATGAAGAAATTGCTCTAATGGCAGTGGAGGAATGGACTTGCTAGCTAGGAAGGTGAGAGCAAGCAGGCAAAGAACAAAAGCTTCCTTCTTCTATGACCTATGATTTGGAGAAAGAGCATCTTCAGGTCAATAGCTGTGATAGCTGGAGCTGCATAATAGTGGGCTTCAGTGATGGAGCCACATTTAAAAAGCAGCTACCACTGACTCACCATCTGAGTCAACCCAAAGTCATACCTAAGTCATCCTCCTGTGCAGTCTAAATGGGCAACTTAAGCAGGAAGGTGGCAGGAGCCACTATCCCCTATGATTCATGTCTTTGATGGTGGCACTTTCTTCACTTCTCCCAAGTATATGATATCACTTGTGACTTGTTTCAAGGGAAGAAAAGATAGTTAAAAGACTCTTATTTGAACTTTATTTCTAAAATATCTCACTCACAAATCGGAAGGCCAGTATGTCAATTACTCTGATACCCAAGTATGTCTATTCCAACTGCATATTCTCTCAGAAGCCAGAGAAGCTGCCTGTCGCTCCAGGTCGTTGGGAAGCTGAGGCCTGAAGAGCACTTGAACCCAAGAACTCAGGGTCAGTCTGAACCATGCAGTAAGGCCCCATGTGGTGGTTGGAGTGAGAATGGTCCCCGTAAGCTCATGTGTTTGAGTACATGGTCCTCAGTTAGTGGAATTGTTTGAAAAGTATTAGGAGATGTGGCCTTATTGAAGGAGGTGTCACTGAGAATGAGCCTTGAAGTTAGAAAAGCCCATGCCAGGCCCAGTCAGTTTCTCTGTCTTCTCTGCCCGCATCTTGTAGATCAGATGTAAGCCTCCGGCTACTGCAAGCCTCCGGCAGGCAGCTGCACACTGCCATTTTTCCTGCCTACTGCCACACTCCTCACAATGATGATCAGGGGCTAACCCAATCAAATGCTTCCTTTCATAAGTTACCTTTGTCATGATGTTTCATCATAGCAACAGAATAAATACCCAGTCTTAAGATAAAACCATCAGAAACTTTCAGAAAGTAAAGGAATAATTATAGTTGGTTCCCTAGAATTACTGTATTGTGCTGGAGTCAAAACTGGGTTAGTCATAACTTCCTAAGCTACCTCTGACCCACAGGCATTAGCATCCTCATTGCCAGTAGGTAGGAATTCTTCTGAGGAAAATCTCCTTTCCTTTGTGTCCTTTTTGGGGCTAGGGGATGCTTTGTTTTGTTTTGGAGAAGAAGGAAGAGAATCACAGGATAGACACAACTATGTGACAATGTCCCTCTCTTGAGGAGCTGCCTGTCAGCTTATGTCCAGAGACCAGCTGGAGGCCTCTAAATATGGCTCAAGTCAGATCTGTGCTTACCAGAGTTGGAGTTTTTCTGATTCCACAGATCAAAAATTACTTAAATAAGGTACATATCTACTTCATTCACTGTAATTAATAGCCCCAACTCCAATATTGGAGCCTTAATGATGTCTTACACTGATTGGCTAATTGACCCTGGCACTTCCCCCTACCCTTCTAAAGTTTTGTGTGACAAATAATTACCCTTTTTTGATGTTTGGTTTTATTGTGCTTGTTCACACATGGAATGCAGGGCTTCACTTACCTGGCCAGGTGCTCTACAAAAAGCTGCACATTTATCTCTGACAAACTACTTTTAAGGTTGATTTTAGATTGTCATACTGTCTTGTTGATTTGTTTTGTTTTGGGGTGGCTTGTGTGCTTGGCTATTTGGTTTATGTTTTGAGACAGGATCTAACTGCTAATCCCAGACTGACCTCTAACGCATAATCCTCCTGTCTCAGCCTTCCAAGTGCTGTGACTACTGGCACATACCACCAGGCCTGATTAGATAGCCATTTTGTAACTTGAAACTGAATATAATCCTGATTCAAATGTTTTTGCCTTCAGATGTTTTTTTGTTTGTTTGGTTGGTTGGTTGGTTGGTTTTGGGTTTTTTTTTTTTTTTTCCCAAGACAGGGTTTCTCTGTATAGTCTGGCTGTCCTGGAACTCACTTTGTAGACCAGGCTGGCCTTGAACTCAGAAATCTGCCTGCCTCTGCCTCCCAAGTGCTGGGATTAAAGGCATGCACCACTACTGCCCGGCACCTTAAGAAATTTTGTCTGCACGTATCCCTGTGCACATGTGTGGCCAGTGTTTTTGGAGACCAGATGAGGATATTGGATCAGCTGGGACTAGAATTACCCAGTTCTGAGCTATCATGTGGGTGCTGGGAACTTAAAGCAGGTGCTCCAGAGGAGCAGCCAGTGCTGTTTATTAATTGCTGAGCCATCTTTCCAGCCCCTGTTTCAAATTCTTAAAATATTATCATGTGTATTAATATATTAATTATATATTATATATAATATATATTATATATATTATATTATATATATTAATTATATATTATATATAATATATATTATATTATATATTAATTATATATTATATTAATATATTATTTCAGAAATGCATTCTTTGGTGATTTCCTTTCTCTTCATTCCTAAAGTCATTTTATTTAAACAATAAAATCTTTTTGTGTGGTTGGAATTTTATTTTAAAAGATAGAAAATTTTATTTAAATTGGCTTAAATGAATCCTTTGAATCATCTAAAAAGAAAAAGAAAAACTTTTGAATGCTGGGCAGTGGTGGCACACACCTTTAATCCTAGCACTTGGGATGCAGCCAGACCTCTGAGTTCCAGGCCAGCCTGGTCTACAGAGAAAGTTCCAGGGCAGCCAGAACTACATAGAAACCCTGTCTTAAAAAGCAAACAAAACCTCTTGGAAATTCTGATGCATACGTGTGATTTTAGAGTCTAGGCAACATCTCTAGGACAAAGGTTCTTCAGTCCTCAGTTGTGCCTTTCCTTATCTTGGCTTCCTGTGTGTGTACTCTCATCCTTACCAGTAGAAGCCCAGGAAGCAAGGGAGGTTCTTTCCCTACAGTCTCAGCAGCAGTATCTTTTTGGCATGATGAATCTAAAGAGATTGTGTACATATGCTTTAGTCAAACTCTGGGATCACAAGAAGCATGGGCTTCGTGTCTTCTTTTAAGTTGGATGTGATGTTACCTCTACCCCCAAACACTGGTTTAAGAGCAGATACAAGGAGAGCAAGTCAAATGTTCAAGAATGAACTATTGGAAGAGGAACAATCAGGTCAGAACATGCCACGCAATACCTAAGCTGGAATGGTTTGCATCCCCAAGCAGGTTGACAAAACCATCTGAGGTTTGTGATAGTGTCAACTGTTGGAGCAAAATGAGTGGAGTGAGTGATGGAGTCAGAGACTTTGTTTCTAGTTTGGTGTTCCCTCTATAGCTTCAACAAACTTCCTGGTCTCCAACTACTTCACATGCAAGACAGAGGTTAGGGGTGGACTGCAGGGTTAGAGGTGGACTGCAGGGTTAGGAGTGGACTGCAGACTTAGGGGTAGGTTGCAGGTTTAGCGGTGGAATGCAGGGCTAGGGGTAGAAAGCAGGGTTAGATGTGTATTGGGAAATGCTGTATTAGGAAATGAACATGAGTCTTTAGGAACCACAAGGTTATAATTTTAAAATATTTGTGCCTCGGGTTACAAAATCTCCAGGGGTTTTAAGTGAGGTGAGGACCCATTACATGGACTGGGGTCATACACTGAGTAAAGAAAAGAGCATAAACGGAACACCAGCCCCTCCTACCTCCCTCAACGCTCTTCTCTGTTCTGCTCTTTCCCTCCCCTTTTCCCATCTCCCTCTTTTCTCTGAATCCTGGCTTAGATACTGGCCCCCTCAAGTGCCTGCCACCACCCCTGCCCTTCTCATCAGGACCTGTGTTCTCTCACTGTGAGCCAGAATAGATTTTTTTTTCCTTAAGTTATCTTCATAGACATTTTTGTCACAGCAATAAGAAAACTACTGCACCGTGACAGGAACTTGCTGTGTAAACCAGGCTGGCCTCAAACCTGTTCCCCTTGCTTCTGCCTCCCGAGTTGGAATTGTAGAACTGTGTCACTGTGCCTGATCACTGCTGATATGTTGCTCTGGGGCATCACAGCATCTAGTACTTGAGTAATAGATTTCCACTGCTAAAAATTTTGCCTAACTTAAAAGTATTTTTTTCATAGCAACACAAGTAGACCAAGCCACCATCTCCTTTACAAACAAGGACCCAATTTTGTTGAGACTTCATATACCCTGTTGAACCATGTGCCTGACTAAAGACAGACTTTCTCAAAAATCTCATAAAGGTAGTGTGGCCATGTGGCCCCATTCTATAGAGTTAGGTATAAGCAGGTCATTGAGCGAGGCATCTGAGATCACTCCTCAGACAGGTGACAGTCCCTTCTAATACCTGCCCTTTCTACCTGCCTGCAATACAATTAAAGGACTGGGACAGTCATAAAAGAAGCCACAAGACCATATGTTAAGCAATAGAAAATGGCATTTTGGGACACTGAAGACATTCTTTGAGTTGCCACCAACACCCTATATTACCTGCCTTCACATGAAATAAAAACAGGGCCCTATCTTGTTCAACCCCCTTATGTAAGCTGTATGTAATGCCACAATATATTTTCTTGACATTTAGATATTATTTAGAAGGCAGATAGACCAATAAGTACATGGGGACATGTGATTAGGAATAGATTTATAAGATTATAAAGACTTGAGCTTCTTTAATCAGAAACACTCAGGGTAACAAGAAAGACAGACAAATAGATGAAAGTACCATAGAATGAAAATGAATGATAAGACTATATCAATTAATTGTTTCTTTATAAACCACAGATACAGTGATTTCACACTTGTTTATTGTCTCTCAGTCTCTGTGAAACAAGACTCCAGATATGATTAGCTGGGCCTTCTGCTCAGAAGTCCTACAAGGCTGTAGTCAAGCATGCCGCTCATAGCTGTAGTGGAATCTGAAGTTTGAGGTCCTCTTCCAAGCTCACAAGGTTGTTTACAAAATTAATTGGAACTCATGGCAGCTGATTCTTCAAGGCCAGCAGTCAAGCCTCTGACTTCTACTCCTGATCTAGATCTCTTCCTTAAAGGACCCAATTGATTAGATCAGATCTGCCCAAGATAATCTTCCTTTTGATAATTCAAAGTCAACTGACTAGAGACCTTCAATTACACCTGCAAACTCCCTTTTACCTTTGTCATATGAAGTAATAGTCATCAGAGTGTTACCCCATCATAGCCACATATCCTGAGCCCCTCGTCCAGGGGAGGGGATGAAACAGAACGGTATGTACCAGAGAATGAAATGAGAATGGCCCCATTGGTTCATATGTTTGAATACTTAATCCCCACTTGGTGGAACTACTTGGGAAGGATTAGGAGATGTGGCCACTGGTGGGGTGAGCATTGAGGCTTCAAAAGCCCATGTCATTTCCAATGTGCCCCTTTATGTGCACTGTTTACAGATCAGGATGTGAGTTCCCAGCTGCCCCGCCACTGTGCTTTTGCTCCATCATCGTGGATTATAATTCTCTAAGTCAGCGGTTCCCAACCTGTGGTCGAAACCCCTCTGGGGATTGCATATCAAATATCCTGCATAGCAAGAATTTATAGTATGATTAATAACAGTAGCAAAATTTCAGTCATGAAGTAGCAACAAAGTAATTTTATGATTGGGGGTTACAACATGAGGAAATATACTAAAGGGTCACAGTGTTGGGAAGGTTGAGAGCCACAGGTCTAAACCATAAGAATTAGATGCTGTCTTTTATAAGTTGTCTTGATCATGCTATTCTGTTATAGCAATAGGAAAGTAAGACACCTTGTGAGGGTACAGTGATTTTTGAGGCAGGAAAGGACATTGCCTCCACCTGGGTTGCAGTTCCAAGTCTCCTTTCCAAGGACTATATCCACTCAGTCATATAGTGTGTGTACTGGCTAGTTTTGTGTCAACTTGACACAGCTGGAGTCATCACAGAGAAAGGAGCTTCAGTTGAGGAAATGCCTCCATGAGTTCCAACTGTAAGGCATTTTCTCAATTAGTGATCAAGGGGGAAAGGCCCCTTGTGGGTGGTGCCATCTCTGGACTGGTAGTCTTGGGTTCTAAAAGAGAGCAGGCTGAGCAAGCCAGAGAAAGCAAGCCAGTAAGGAACATCCCTCCATGGCCTCTGCATCAGCTCCTGCTTCCTGACCTGCTTGAGTTCCAGTCCTGACTTCCTTTGGTGATGAACAGCAGCATGGAAGTGTAAGCCGAATAAACCCTTTCCTCCCCAACTTGCTTCTTGGTCATGATGTTTGTGCAGGAATAGAAACCCTGACTAAGACAGTGTGTGTACAGCTAAGCCCAGGGAAATCCAATTTAGAAGTGTTGCCTTGCTTAAGAATGATATGACATTGCAAACGTGTTATTTCAAATGTCAGGAAGCAAAGACAAAAGTATTGCTACCTTCCAAATTCTAGGACAGTCAGGGCAAGCAGGAGGGTGGATAAGAGATGGCTCAGTGGTTAAGAGCACAGACTGCTCTTCCAGAGGTCCTGAGTTCAATTTCCAGCAATCACATGGAGGCTCACAACCATCTGCAATGGGATCTGATGCCCTCTTCTGGTGTGTCTGAAGACAGCTATAGCGTATTCATCATACATGTAAAATTAATAAATAAAATCTTTTAAAATAAAAAAAGAAAGAAAATTGCTTCTTTGCATGAAGTGGAACTAGAGGAATTAAGCTGTAGCTCTGAGAAGATCTGTGTCTTAGTCACTGTATTTCTAATCTGTTTCTGCCTGTCTTCCTTCCTTTGTCCTTCCTTCCTTCCTTCCTTCCTTGTTTCCCTGCCTCATAAAAAGCCTGTCCTTGGCTTTTTCCTGGGGAAAGAACATCACCCTCTGCTTCTCTCTTTCCCTCACCCCTGCTAAGCCATTAATCCTCTCCACACAAAGGTATTCCCAAATGATGACAGTCACCTTGGAGGAAGGAGGGGTAATTTTTCTCCCTATTATGGATACAGCTTGGCTCTGAATCTAATAAACAAATTAGTGTTGAGAGAAGCCATGCACACATTTCTACCTAAGACTCCAAACATCAGTATGAATGTACAGACTGGAGTGAGGTCCAAGGCCCCAGACTCAGCTGACAGACCCTTCTTCTCTGAGCCTCCTGGGCCACAGAGGCAGCCTTTCTCTCAGCCTTTCTCTCCATAGTTTAACTCCTCTCACCTTGGGAATTTTTCATCCTCAGTTCTTAGAGTAGAGTGAATCTATAGTATATATGTTAAGCTGTATGTCTATATGTAGTGTATGCCTTTGATGAATAGTCTCTAGTTTATGTCTAAAGTTAGACATGCTGAGGCAGGAGAACTACTATGAGTTCAAAGCCTGGTAAGGGTTTCGTAGTAAGATTGTTTTTTGGTTTTGTTTTTTTTTTTTTTTAAGGATTTGTTTGTTTTATGAGTGCTCTATCTGCATGTACACTTGCATGCCAGAAGAGGGCATCAAATAGATGGTCATGAGCCACCATGTGGTTTCTGAGAATTGAACTCAGGATCTCTGGTAGAGCAGCCAGTGCTCTTTACTGCTGACCCATCTCTCCAGCCCCAGTAAGACTTTTTTTTTTTTTAAGGTAGTGCCTGTCAGTCCAAATCATAGTGCTCTTGTTAGGACTGTGATTAGAACAATAAGATACAGAGCTAAACTTGGATGTCACAGTACTTTACTAGCAAAAAGCATATTAATTTAAAGACACTTGTTATTTCTCATAATAGTATGTACAAGACTATAGACTATTTTAAATTGAGTAAAACCTGATTTGTTTTCATTGTCTGCTTCTGCTTCTGTGTTCTGGAATTCTCTGTAAATATAAACCATAAGCTCTTCTTTACTGGATTTTGTTGCTGACCTGTTACAGACCTGAGAAGGGTTAAGATATAGGATACATCCTATTGCAAATAGAAAACCATTGCTAAGAGATGTCACTCTTCCTCATAAACCCTCAGAGAACTCATATGAGAGTTCAGAAATTCATCTTGAGCTACTTCATATATTCACATGGATGCAGATTGGAACAATTGCAGATATATGGATAGTACACATGTATATGTAGCTGAGTTCACAGTATCACTAAAGGCAGTGATACTCCAATGACATTGGTTATATCATTCTTGATTTTAAAAAAAGAAAGAATGGCTGGGCAGTGGTGGCACACGCCTTTAATCCCAGCACTTGGGAGGTAGAAGCAGGCGGATTTCTGAGTTTGAGGCCAGTCTGGTCTACAAAGTCAGTTCCAGGACAGCCAGGGCTACACAGAGAAACCCTGTCTCAAAAAAATCTAAAAAGGAAAGAATGAACCATGGCTTTTTAGAGAAGTAGCTAGCTTAAGGTATTGGACAGGGGAATAGCCAAATAAGCCTGTAACAGTACTAGAAACAATCCCTTGTGGGTCTAGACAGTAAGGAATTTCTTTTTTTTTTTTTTTTTTTTTTAAGATTTATTTATTTATTATATGTAAGTACACTGTAGCTGTCTTCAGACGCTCCAGAAGAGGGCACCAGATCTCATTACGGATGGTTGTGAGCCACCATGTGGTTGCTGGGATTTGAACTCTGGACCTTTGGAAGAGCAGTCGGGTGCTCTTACCCACTGAGCCATCTCACCAGCCCAGGAATTTCTTAAACAACAGTGCATAGCTAAAATCAAAGAGCTCCAGTGGCCAAAGCCCAAAGCAAGGGTGCCAAGATGCCAAATATGAAAACTTGAATTCCATCCCTAGAACCCACATGGTGGAGGAAGAAAACCTGCTCCTGCAAGTCATCTTCTGACCTCCATCCATATGTATACCTTTCCATGGGAGCAACCTACACACACACACACACCACACTTAATCAATCAGTCAATGTAATGAAACTTAAAAAAAAAAATGTGCTTGGGGACTATAGTCCAACTATAATTAAGTAAATACACTTGAATAAATAAATAAATAAATATATTAATTACAGGTATGGGCCACCATGTCCAGCAATACATACATATATATATATATATATATATATACACACACACACACACAGAGAATCAATACACATATATGTATACATATATGCACATACATGCACACACATATACATATATACATACACACACATATGTATATATGTTGGGCATGGTGACCCATACCTATAATTCCAGCACTGAATTCCAAGTCAGCCTTGACCACAGAAGGGAATCATGTCTTGAAAACAAAGCAAAACAAAAGTGCAAAAGTTAGGCTCTAAGCGACTTGCAGCTTTCAGTATGTGTCTGATTTTCTGCTTTTTTTTTTTTTTTTTTTCAGTTCTGGGCATTAAAACCTGGCTGTCATATATGTAGCCCCCTGCATCTTCATCATTGATAAAACCTGACACATATGTAGTTGCCCCTGAACAAAAGGACTCCTTGACAAGAACAAAGCTATGGAGATGAGCCAAGAAAGTCTGTTGGAAGACACTGAACAAGAGTGAGTCTATCAGAAACCATTCAATAGTGCAGCCTACATACCTGTTTAGCCACAGACTTACTCACTCATCTTTTCTCCATTGTAAGCAAGGAGTTCAGTCATCTCACAAATAGTAAGCATTTGTGCACCTACCACCAAAAAGGTCTTTAAAATAAATCAAAGGTCAAGAATCCAAAGCCCCAATTCCCTCTCCCCCTCCAGACTGTCTGTATGGCACAGAAAAAGGAGAAAGCACCTAGAATGTTGATATGAGTATTTAGGCCAGGCTAAACATAACTTACTAAACCCAGAGAGCTGCACAGAATCCCAGAAGGGAAGTACTACTAACATTCTGCTACCCTTGGTGAGGCCACAGATGCATTCAAGCCTGTGCCATCACTGTGAGCTCTGTGTATTTCTCCACAGCTGGAGATGTAGCTCATTGATAAAGCACATGCATACTATGAACAAGGCCACACATTCAGTCCTCAGCACCTGAAACTGAAACCAAGGCAAAAATTCTCAAATCCCATCCTCTAAGATATGGGAATTGATGAGTTAGTTTCCTATGAAATCTAGGAATAGTGCTTATAGACTATTATCAAGGGACATGGCACAGACTTGCCTCAGCCTTCCTTGTTTTATATATTCTGTACAAGGTGCTCATAGAACTCCACTCACATATCCTCACCTTCACAGATCTTACCAGACAGCAAAGACATTCCTTCAAAGTTTGGAAGACAGGGTACTTCTGTGGTTTAGCTTTAACCTTGAAACAATATTAACTAATACAGTTCTCTTTGTCCTTTGTTATCATTTGCATGTGATACAAAAACATGATACAAAATTTAAAAGGTATAAAAAGGTATTTAATGACAAGTCAATTATGTTTTTCATATCTAGCTGCCTATTTTCACTCTTTGGAATCATCCATTCTTTTCTCTTTTGTATTTATCTGGAGATATATATACTTACATGTATATAATATGTGCTTCATGTTATATATGCATATATAATGTATGCTATATTATATATGCTGTAAATATATAATATGCTATATTATATAATATATGCCATATAACATATAGTATGGCATATATGCCATATCATATACTATATATATATATATATATATATATGTAAAATATATAGCATATATCAACATTGTATATAGCATATTTAAAATATTGTTATAAATAATATATTATATTGCTATATGTATTTTTATATTATATTATATAAATTATATGTGCTATATAGTATATATTAAATATAATATATATTAAAGGTAGATTTTCTGTGTTTTTATAATAGTCCATTTCAATTATATATGGTATGGTATATTACACAAAGCTTGCAGTGATTTTGTTCCTATTTAAACCTTGCCTTCCATTAAATCTTGGAATGTTTTGACTTTGAGTCAGCATTCAGGAGGCCAACACAGTACTGTTGCAAGATCTGGGCCAGCCAAGCCTATATACTAAGTTTCAGGCCATCCATGGCTACTTAACAAGAAACTGCCAAAATAAAATAAAATAAAATAAAATAAAATAAAATAAAATAAAATGTTTTCAGCATTCCTGTTAGTAATATACCTTTTTGTGTGAGATATATGTAAGTTTTAAGTTGTTCTTTGTTTGTTTGTTTGTTTGTTTGTTTGTTTGTTTTTTGAGATGGTTTCTCTGTGTTGCCCTGGCTGTACTGGAATTCACTCTGTAGACCAGGCTGGCCTCGAACTCAGAAATCCACCTGCCTCTGCCTCCCAAGTGCTGGGACTAAAGGCGTGCACCACCATGCCCAGCTTTAAGTTGTTCTTAAAAACAACTTTTAACTGTTTGACAAATGTTCACTATGGAATTAGGCATAGGAAAATGGTTAAGAGCATTTGCTGCTCTTGCAGAAAACTGGAATTCACTGCCCAGTATCCACAGGTGAGGTAGTTCACAACTGTTTGCAGCTCCAGCTCAGAGGCTTGAAGGACCTCAACATGCACATGCATACAGAAAATGAAAAAATAAATCTAAACAACAAAAGTATAACAGAAAAACACTTTCCTACTGGGTTCCTTATTATTGAATATTGATTGAAGAGTTGAAAGTTTTAACTTATTTAGAGATTTATTTTATGTGCTATATTTGAATATGGTATGATACCTTTGAAATTGATGTAAAAATGTTGTCCCTAATATGAGTGAGGACTTGAAGAGGTAATTGGGTTGTCAAGAGGGTTCCTCCCTTTCTGGAAGGACTCAGTTCATTCTTGAGGCAGTAAGTCTTTGGTTTCATGGGACTGGGTAGGTGCTAAAGAGCAGACATTGTGAGAGCACTTCTGTTTGCCTCTTCTGCACAACCTGCTGCCTTTCTGATGTTGGCCATGTATGAGACCCTTGTCAGATGAGGTCCTTCAGCCTGGACTTCCAGTTTCCAGCAACACAGCCTCTTTCCTCTATCAGTCACTCTCACTCTCTGCCTCCTCAGTAATAGCAACCACAGGGGGGCTAACTTTTAAGTCTTCGCTCACTTATCTTCAGAAATTCTTCTCCAGTTACCTTTCACTATAGATTGTAGTTGAAAATGAGAGCTGAGGATATAACTTGACAGAGGAGCACTTTCAACATTGCATGGGACTGTGGGCGCAATCCCCAGAAACACACACACACACACACAGAGGAAAAACAATAAAAACCAGGAGCTCAAGGACAAATCAAAAAGCAAGACCATTGCCATCATGAGTCCCACTCTGCAATACTGGGGAAGAGGGCGGAGCCTCCTGTAGCCCAGGCTGGTCCCTTAACTACTTTCAGTGAAAGTAGTTAGCTGAGCTACTGTCATGAGTCATAAATACCTGCTATGCAGGACATTGGGTATGCCACCCCTGTGAAAGGGTCGTTCTGCCCCCAAAGTGGCCAAGTCCCACAGGTTGAGAACTGCTGGTCTAGAGAAACAAAAACAAAACAAAGTGAGACAGCGATATCCAGGGAGCCTTTCTCAGTGAAGGTGAACAGTTATTCTGGAGACCAACTCCAGTTAGCTTCAACGACCAAGGCAAAGCCAAGTAAAGCGCTCACTTCCAGCCCATCTCATCTCCCTGTGAAGTGAGAGATCACTAACTTACAATCACTCCTAACTTGTTGACAACACTTTATTATTCCATAACTATTAGGACCCCAGCACAGAGGTGCTGACTATCCGCAGCAACAGATAGGCTAGTTACCCTGAATTGATCCCTATAGGTTACACATGTATTGCTATCTCATACTGTAATCCACAAATACAAGTCCCAGGTGCTGCTATAAACATAGGCAATCTATAGCTAGGGATGTAGCTCAGTTGGTAGAGTGCTTGCCTAGCAGGCACAGAGCCCTGAGTTCTATCCCTTGCAGGGTATAAACTTAGGTTGGTGACAATCCCAGTTTGGCTGATGATCCCAGCACTAGGAAGGTGAAAGTAGGAAAATTTTAAGTTCTTAGCTACATAGTGAGTTCAAGTTCAGCCTGAGCTAGGTAAGACTGTCTTTAAAAAGAAAAAAAAAAAGCAATATATTCAAATAATTTTGAACTTTGTGACAGTTTTTTGTAGTCTTGGCAGCCCTTACCTTTGCTGTTTCCTCGTTTAATCTTGCCACCCTTGTTTCAGATATCTTTACTCTCAGACTTCTGTCATGTTGCCACAAACAAGCCTAAGAGAACCTACTTCATAAATGGTTTCCTGTGCTCATCCTAGGTAGCCATACACCTGTGAGTTAATTAATCAATCACATGATTGAATCCTATTACCAGTTTCTAGACCTAGTTCTCATTTAATAGCCCTTAGCTATAAAAGATTCACCGAGAGATTGAAAGTCTAGCGTGAGTGTCTTGCAATTGATGGGATGTTTTTTTTCTTTAAACAGTCTCCCTAGAGACGCAAGCTCCAGTGGGACAGAGGATACTCTTCCTGCGTTGTGCAAGCTCTCCTTCCGCGTCTGCTTTGGATTCTGGAGCAAGTGCGGGCCCTCTGCAAACTGCGGCCTCCCGAGCTGGGCCGAGTCTACTAATTCAAGGTCAAGTGGCGGCCCGGTCTGTTTTCGTCTAGCTCGCGAGCTCTCTCCTGGCTCTGAAGGGACACTGGGGGTCCACGGCCTCCGGGCGGTCCAGCTGGCGTCTGGAAGGTTCTCAGGTAGGGTGGGACGGAACGGGACGGGCCACGCCTCCCGGGCCGCCGTTGGCTGAGGCAAAAGCCGTGCTCCACCCCGTAGGCGCCTCCTCCCGGCGTCTCCGTTCCCCGGCGCTCCGGCGAGCTGGCCTCCGCTGCAGTTGAGCAGGGCTCGCACTATGCAGCGCCTGGCCATGGACCTGCGGGTGCTGTCCCGGGAGCTGGCGCTCTACCTGGAGCACCAGGTTCGCGTCGGCTTCTTCGGCTCGGGCGTGGGCTTGTCACTGATCTTGGGATTCAGCGTTGCCTATGCTTGCTACTACCTGAGTAGCATTGCCAAGGTGAGCTGGGGGCGGGGGCAGTGGAGCGTGGCGGGCCCGGGGGGATCCGCGGTTGCGCAGGCGACCCTAGCCTCCGGCTGAGGTTCAAGGTCCTGCCCCTAGGTCCTCCCGGCCTCGGTCCGGCCTGCACAGCTGCAGTACTTCGGGAAGGGCACCCGGACTCTGTTCGTCTTTCTCCTGGGATGCGACTGAGCGCAGATTGGGACTGTTGTGATTATGAATTCTGTGCGTCAGTCTCCGGGGAGATGGAATCGGAGGGCTCGCTCGTGGCCTTCGGGTGGGGACACTGCTAAGTCCACTGGTTGCTGGTTTACGACCGCCGTAAACTTTGTTCTGGACCCCTTACCGATGCTGCTTCTCCCGGCAGAAACCCCAGTTAGTGATTGGAGGGGAGAGTTTCAGCCGCTTCCTACAGGACCACTGTCCCGTGGTGACAGAAACCTATTACCCGACGGTCTGGTGCTGGGAGAGCCGAGGACAGACATTGCTGAGACCCTTCATCACTTCCAAACCCCCGGTGCAATACAGGAAGTAAGTGAATGTCCATCTTGAGATGTGTCTTCTAAATCACAGGTTTTAATTCCCGCTTCCAGATCTTAGTTAATGCACCTGTGGTTAACAAAAAGAAACAATGTTAAAGAGACAAGAAAATGGGAGGGGTGTGGGGTCTACCCACCTACCTCCAGCTGCAGGAAAATATTCAGCTATTGCCCCTCCCCACCTTTTTACTTTGTTTTGTTTTGTCTCCTTTTCATCCTAATGTGAATGGACAGAATGAACGTCCTGTCTTACTTCTGGGATGTGAGAAGCTCTTTGGGGGGAGGGAGCAGAGGGGAGCTGTGTTACTGTTGTCCAATTTGTCCTTGAGGACCTAGACGCCTTGATAAGATGCACTGATGTATTCATATGTTGGGGATCCTGGGATAGGGGTTAGACAGCTATCAATAGCGTTAGGTTTTGTGTGTCTCCTCACAAAAGAACTCAGTAATAAGCACATGGATTTTTGAGGATAATGTCTTTGAGGTGTTGCCAACATGGATGGGAACATATCTAACTAGGAGATTTAGATGGTGTCTGTTACTAATTTCCCTGAGTCATCTAGTCTTTCCAGAGTTCCTCTTTTTTCCCCCCTGCCAATTTGTACTTTTGGGCCCTCAGATGCTATGTGAGAAGTTGTTCAAGAAGCAGATTTTTTCAAGGTACTCAGGGGCTTCATCACTGAGTCAAAAGAGCTGTAGCATAGAACCAGTCAGCCTTGGACTTCCTCATAATTTCCTGGCGGTATCTGTATGACCTCAATCAAATAGGGGTTAAATGCTGGGCACTTGAGAGTAATAAGGAAATAATTAATGTAGATATATAAAGGGCTATGTGTGTGTATATGTGTGTGTGGTACCACAGATAAATTGAAAAGCCACACTCCCACCCAAATATTTGAAGTTCTTTGAAGCTTTTTTTTAATTAAAATATTTTATTGATTCTTTGATAATTTTGTTCATGTATATAATTCATTTTTACCACATTAACACACACACCAATTACCCTAATATTCCCTTTTGGAGTTCATTTTTTACCTATAACCTTTTATTGAGGCTGCTGAAAATAAGCATTAATCTTCATAATATTTTTGTAATGAAAGGAGGTGACTTTTATAGCTATGTATATATTTGCAAATTTAGGTTAAGTTATTTTGAGATGACCAGATAATGTCATATTTATAGAATGAAAACACCAAGATGCAACTGAAAGGACTGCTCAGTAATGCCTTTGGAACTGTCACTTGCAGTGAACTCATTAAAACTGCAGACGGAGGACAGATCTCACTGGACTGGTTTGATAACAATAACAGTATGTGCTATGTGGATGCCAGCACCAGACCTACTATCTTGCTCTTACCTGGCCTCACTGGAACAAGCAAGGAATCCTACATCCTTCATATGATCCATCTCAGTGAAGAATTAGGATACAGGTACCTGGAAAAGATTGTTTCCTGTTTTTCACTTAATTCTTACAAATATGTTAATATTTCGGGCTGAGTGATCATGATGGAGCACACCTATAATCCCAGCAAAAGGAGGCAGAGGCAGGTAGACTTCTGTGAGTTCATGGCTAGCTTAGTCTTTGTAGGAAGCTCTAGGCTATTAGGGTACATATCGCAACCCTCATCCCACCACCGCCACTGTGGTGGTCCATGCCTTTAAAGCCCACCACTTGGGAGGCAGAGTGAGTTCCAGGAGAGGCAGGGCTACACAGAGAAACCCTGTCTCAAAAAACAAAACAAAACAAAACAAAACAAAACAAAAAAACAAGTTCCCCCCCCCCCCTTAGGTGTATACCTCTGTCTTTCCCTCTCCTTCTCCCTCACCCCTTTCTCACACACAGGCAATCTCCTAAGCTATTACTTATTACTTACATCGGATTCTTTTTTCTCCCTTTCCTAACTGATCACCTCACAGGAAATGATTCTTAGCATACTAACCACATGAACCGAGGGTAAATGAACAAATGAAATTAGAGCTACCTCCCCGCACCCCCACAATGTACAGCTGCAGCTCCCAATGGAGCAGTGCTATGCAGAACAGCATCTCCAATCTCCTGAGACAGTAGACAGAGGCTCTCACACCACACTTTGAATTTGGACCTTAGATTTCTGATCTTATCTGCCTAGCTTAGGTCCAAGTGTAAAAAACGCTCAGCATCAGCTTGTAGGTCATCCTTATTTTTCCACAGGCAGTCAGTTCCTTTTTTTGTGCACCTGAATTTGCAGGTGCTTGTGGCTGGTAGCCAGCTGATACCACAGCATTTTTGAGCCGCCATTATTCAACTTAGCCACCAGGTACAAATTTTCCATGTGACTTAGCAGCTTTACATTTCAGATTCAGCTCCAGAGTCTTAAAGCAGGGCAATTAGGAAAATAGTGGTGTGTGTGTATTAGTCTTTCTTAGCTGATGGTTATATTGCAATGGTACAGTCTGTGACTTGTGTCTTAGCATTAACTCTTGCTAAACTAGAAACACTTGATTGTTAGAAAAACTAAGGTTAAATTTATGTGGATAAAAACATTTTGATGCGAAGAGGGGAATGGCATAACAGAAAGTTCTGTTTTTTTTGTTTGTTTGGTTGTTGTTTTTTTGGTTTGGTTTGGTTTTTTTGAGACTGGGTTTCTCTGTATAGCCCTGGCTGTCCTGGAACTCACTCTGTAGACCACCAGGCTGGCCTCGAACTCAGAAATCTGCCTGCCTCTGCCTCCCAAGTGCTGGGATTAAAGGCGTGCGCTACCACTGCCCAACCAAAATTCTGTTTTAACAAGTTAATTCTGATCTTACACAGGCAAAGCCTCTTCTGTCCATGAAAGAGCATTCTCTCAGAAGCTCAGATACAATATTTTGGAACTCGGTTGCTAGGAAGTAGCAAGAATCTCTGATTATTTCATTTTTAAACAACATCCAGTTAAAACGCTTATTTCTAATTTACGGCTCAAACTTGGTCATGCTAAAAAGCTGGGGATCTACAAAGCTACTCCCCACTCCAATCTTGAGACTGGATCTTACATAGCTCAGGCTAACCTCAAAGTTAAAATGTAGCCAAAATGTAAGGAAGGCAAGAAATAATCAGCAACCTTGCATTTCTCTCTGGGACCTTGTGAGAAGGCTGTACCAGTTCCTTGACTGCTGCTTGAAGAACTAGAATAACCTTGAACTTCTGGTCCTCCCGCTCCAGCCTCAGAGGGTTGCAACTATGAATTTGTCCCTACTCTGGGTTCAGGAGCTTCTGCAGACCTAACCCAGGTTTCATGCGCACTCACTGTGTGAGAGTGAGGAGGTCTGGGCTGAATCCGACTGGCCTTTGCCCGGAGAGGGAAGGAGCAAGCCAGCCCTTATCAGGGAGCTCACCAGTGACCTTGGGGCCTAGAACTTTCTTTCTCGTTGTCAAGAGTTTCCTCTCGCTGAGGAAATGGCTCAGCCGGTGCAGTTCCTGCACAGTAAACATGAGAACCTGAATTTGGATCCTCAGAATCCACTTGAAAAACCGAGCTCAGGGACTGGAGAAGTAGATCAGCAGTTAGGAACACTCGCTGCTCTTGCAGAGGATCAGGTTTAGTTCCCAGCACCACATGGCAGCTCACAGCTGCCTGTAAAACTAATTCTAGACTCTCTTTTGAGCATGTGGGCACAAGGCATGCAACATGGTACACATACATATATGCTAACAAACACTCATACACATGAAATAGAAATAAATAATCTTTTTTAAAAAGAAAAAAAGCCTGGACACAGTGATGTGTTCCTGTAACCCCAGCACCAGGGAGATGGAAGCCAAACCCTGAAACTCATTAGACCAGCCAGTCTACTCAGGATGGTGAGCTTCAGGCTCACTTAGAGACCCTTGAAAAACCAATCGCAGATAGTGATTAAGGAAAGGCAGCCGGAATTAACCACTTCCTTCCACACACATGTACCCACATGCATATACCCATGCTAATAAGTACATGCAACACAACACTCAGAGTGTCTGAGTTCTACAAATAAAGCCTTGAGAAAAAAAAATGTCAAGTCTCTGCTGTAAGTTGGAGAGGCTGTATCAGTTAGCTTTGTCATTTAACAAACCCTCCCAGCGCTTAGTGGGTTAAAACAGCTGCTTTGCTCAGTCCCAAGGATGGGCAGTTTGGGCTAAGGTTGCTGAAGGTATTTTGGGGCCTTGGCCAGGATCATTTGTGCATATGTTGTCAGCTGTCGAGACAGCTAGATGCTGGGGAGGGTGGGGTGGGGGGACCTTGGCTGGGGCTACTCGGCTCAGCCCTCATGGTGCTTCACCTGCATGCAGGTTCACCCTGAACTGCTCTGTTGGTGGAAGAAGGTTTCTGAGCAGAGAAGCTATAATGGCCTCTGCCCAGCTGAGAACTCCCACAGTATTCCTTCAGCAACGTTCCAACAGTCAGACCAGGGCAAATCAGATGGTCCTCTCAGAATCAGTGAGAGGGGACTGAGAATTACATAATGTTTTTCCCTTTTACCACGGAGTACAGGCAGTTTCAGAGACCCCCGAGGTGAAACATAAATCTGAAAGCTTGAAAGAAAGCTGTGCTGGGTTCTAAAGAAGCAAGACAGGAGCTCAGTTGTTAGGGGTGTGGCTGGGGCTTTGCCAGCTGACGAAGCTTTGTGAGCCCTAGATGGGCTTTCAAGTTAAACCTGGACTCCTGTCGGGACCGCCACTTACAGAGCATTCCAAGCAGTTAACTGAATCCCCCCTCCACAGTTCTCTCTTCTGCTTCAGAGAACCTAGTTGGGATGTACACAGTACTTGATTGTACAAAGTGTGTTGTAGAAAAGTTTGTTTTCTTTCTTTCATCTCCTGGTGTCTCTTCAGAGTAGCAAATTTTATAATTTAGAAGCACAAGCCACACACAGCTCATTTCCTATGAAGAACATGTGGACGTTGGTATAATGTCTCCTAATACAGAGTTTTGTTGACAGAGATAAACATCCATGTGATGACAGGACCTAGCTCCGCTTATTACCTTATGTAAAACAGGTTGCTTGGGAGGGGCATGAGTTCTGTCAGGTCAGCAAGGAGCTTTGGATGCTGTCTGGTAAGATACTGAGACATTAGAGGGAATCTAATTCCCAGTCTATGAATGAATGAATCAGAAGGGTTTATAGTCAATGTAAACACATTTTCCACTCACTCAAAATCAATGATTGACAGGAAGGAAACTAGGCCAAAGTTTATATAAGCAAAGGTGTTCCTAACAAGGTCAAAAGTAAATAGACTTAGAAGGAGAATATTTGATCTGCCTATTGTGACCGTCTTATGATCGTCTTCACAGTACCATGGTGCAGATTGTCCAATTGAAGGATTCTTTTCTTTTCAGTTTTGTCAATCTGAGGCATCCATTTCCTAGAGAGCATGTTAGATAAGAAAGGTCGAGACTACAAGAAGAACATCCCATGGAAATCAGAGGACTAGGAAATGATTTGTTCCCTCTAATAACAAAATGTCTTTTTCCTTTGAGACAGGATCTCACTTTTAGCCTAGGCTAGCCTAGAACTCAGTATGTAGTCCAGGCTGGTATGGACTCTTAAGTTCTCTACCTCTGCCTCCCAGGTGATACAGATGGCATGCATTGTCACTCCCAAGTGGCAGATACTATCATCGTGTTGGAGCTGCTGCTTTTTAAAGATGTATTTATTTTTATTCATGTGCATTGGTGTTTTACCTGCATATATGTCTGTCTGAGGGCTCTAGATTCTCTACAACTGGAGTTACAGACAGTTGTGAGCTGCCATGTGGATGCTGGAAATTAACCCCGGGTCCTCTGGAAGAATAGCTAGTGCCCTTAACACTGAGCCTCCTCTCCAGCCCTATGCTGGGTTCTTTAAAAAACTCAATTCAGAGATTGAAGAACTCACTCAAGATGATAAAACAGTTGACCATGCAAGCATGTGAAGTTGTATTTGAGACCCCCCTGGGACCCATGTTTAAAGAAAAAACAACAACAAAAGCAGACATCATACAGCACTGCTCCTCCCAGGAAATGTGTCTAAAGACAGGAGAACCCCAGGAGATCATAGGCCAGTGAGCCTGGCATATGAAGCAGATGATAATGACAGAGACCCTGTTTCAAACAAAGTAGAATTTGAGGACTGACACCAGAGGTTGTCCTTTGGCCTCCACGTGAATACTGTAGCAATACACACATGCACACACACACACACACACACACACACACACACACACAGAATCTTTATTTGTGGTGCTATACCTATAGTCTACTTAGGAGGCTGAGGCAAGAGGAGCACTTGAGCTCCAGAATTTGGAGCCCTGCCTGAGCAACGTTGTGAAACACTCATCAAGAAAATGAAATTAAAAAAAAAAAAAAACAAAAAACAAACATAATAAAAGAAACCTACATGTAGTAGTACCAGAATAGGTAGTATTATGTGCCAGAATAATACCATGTTTTCTTAAACTCTCTTTTCATTCCCTGAATTGATTCCCTGGAGCAAAACAAAAACAGGAGGAAAAAGGTGAATCTGACTATATCTGGACCAGCTGTTACCTTGGCCCTTTAAAAAAAAAAAAAAAAAAAAAAAAAAACTCATTTATCATTATGTTCTGCCCCCAGCTAATATTAAAGAGTGACCCATCCAGAATTATGTAATAGCAAGCTCATTGAAATCTAGGTCAGTCATTAAGTATTTTGGAGCTGTGCAGTATCAGAGCTTATATCCCCCAGGAACCTATAGTCCAGCTGAAGTGACAGTGCATGCAGAGCAGGGAAGTGTTCATTCTGTAGAGTCAGAGCTGGCTTGGCTGCAAGGGGTGGGAGACACAAAGCAACAATGGCCCAGCAAGATCCAGGTTGGACTGAGTGTTAGAACACCTGCTTAGCATGCGTGAGGCCCTGGGGTGGATCCCCAGCACCAAAGTGGGGTAAAGTCTAGGCAATGATGTCTTTCTTTCCCATGGAAGTCCAGAAGGTGGACACAGCTTGTCTGGTACACATCAGTGCCAGAACGCAGGCACTCCTCTGACTCTGTGTGTGTGTGTGTGTGTGTGTGTGTGTGTGTGTGTGTGTGTGTGTGTGTGTGTGTGTATGTGACATGTATTTATGTAGAAGCCAGAGGACAACCCTGGGTATTGTTCCTCAGATACCATCCCTGGTTTTTTAATTTTATGAGGCAGGGTCTCTCACTGGCCTAGAGCTTGGCAAACAGACAAGTCTGGCTAGCCAGTGGTACCCAAAAAAGCTGCCTGTCTCTACCTCTTTAATGCTGGGATTACAGATGTGCACCACCATGCCCATGTCCTGCTTTTTAAAATTTTTATTTATTTTTATGTGTATGTATTTTTGCCTACATGAATGTCTTTGTTCCAGACCTGTGCCTGATAGCTGTGGAGGCCAGAGAGGGTATCGGATCCCCAGGGATCAGAGTTACAGACAGTCATGAGCTGCAACATAGGTGCTGGAAATTGAACCCAGATCCTCTGGAAGAACAGCCAGTGCTCTTCCATGTCCAACCCCAGGAGCAGTTTATAGAGTGGGTTCTGAGGGTCAGACTCATGATTTTATTGAACAGACTGAGGCATTTCCTCAGTCCAGGTTTTGTTGTTGTTTGAGTTTTGTTGTTGTTTTATGTGATGTACATATGTGTAAATAGAAAGGTGCTCATGCATGTGTGTACATGTGGCAGCTGGGAGTTGACATAGAGTGTTCTGTCACTCTCTATCTTTCTCTCTTTTCCTTTCCTTTGTTCTCTTTTTCTTTGGGGATGGGACATGGTCTCTCACTGAACCTGGGGCTTACCATGTTAGGTAGACTGGCTTTGTAAGCAAGCCTCTCGGCCACACCTGTCTCTCTCTGTGTCTCACTATCCCCCAACAGGCACACACTTGCACACATAAAACATGTGCGTGTATGCGTGTACATGCACACATGCATGCATGCATGCACGTACACACTGGGGTTACACGAGTGTTTTCAGCCATGCCTGGCTTTTACATGAATCAGGTCCTCATGCGTGCACAGTAAACACTTGATCCACTGGGCTGTCACTCTAGCCCCATCAGTTCAGCTCTAGCTATTGTATTTGAATCCCAGTACCCAAGAAGGAATAAAGGAGAGGTGGAAACCCCCTCTCATTCTTTACAGATGCACACCTAAGGGGCTGAGAGCTCAGTTTAGAGCTACCATGTGTGCCTAGCACATGTGCAGCTCTGGATTCAATTCCCAGGAACTTAGCCAAAGAGGCTTGCTTTCTTTTTTCTTTCTTTCTTTCTTTTTTTTTTGTTTTGTTTTTTTTTTGTTTTTTTGTTTTGTTTTGTTTTGTTTGTTTTGTTTTGTTTTTTTCGAGACAGGGTTTCTCTGTGTAGCCCTGGCTATCCTGGAACTCACTTTGTAGACCAGGCTGGCCTAGAACTCAGAAATCCACCTGCCTGTGCCTCCCAAGTGCTGGGATTAAAGGCGTGCGCCACCATGCCCGGCAAGAGGCTTGTTTTCATCTCTTAAGATGTCCCCAGGAGAGACCAGCGCAGAAGCTGAGCATACACTTGATAAGTCTGACAGGAAAAGGAGAGAAATTGGGAATCTGAGTTAGAAGAAAGGGAAGAGGTTTTTTTTTTCTTTTTAAAATTTTGTTGAGAAATTTTCAACACTAAGATGTGTTTTGAAGCATATCTCATGACTTTTTTCCTACTTAGATAAAGCATTATTTTGTTCTGTGTTCTGAAGGACAATGTCCTTTTGATTTACACAGAACCCACTTATTGGTAGCAAGGGGAGAGATTCGTTTGGGAGAAAGTTTGAGGTTAAAATTTGACTGCTTTCAAGTGTGTCTTTACTTTGTGCTTGTGGTGGCATTTAGGCGTGTAGTGACCATGATGCCTGGATTTCAATGATCCGTAGCATTAATAGCATTGTTAGTGGTACCTTGGGGTGTTGTGAAGACTTTCTCAGGGGAGGAAGGACGAGGAAGGAAGAGGGTACCACCACACTGAGGAAACTGAGCTGTTGAAACAACAGACTACCTCTCCCAGTTTAGATTAGAAATGATTTTAAGTTAACTTTCTATCTTAGTAACTCACTTTTTGTAAAAATAACATTTTTTTAAGTGTGAGAAATGAACTAATTGCCACTCCTTGTTCTTGAGACTAGCTAGTCTTCTTAAGCATAGTAGAAAACACTGATGGAAGGTTTAGATTATGTAATAATAGTCTAGAAAATATTTATGGTAGATACTGACAGGTGATCCCATTGTTAGATAGTCCACTGTGAGGTACACCTGAGATAAAGATGTATCGGAGTGGCCAAGTGCTTGTCTAGCATGCCCAAGGCTTTGCATTCATCCTCAACACACACATACACAGAGAAATGAAAACAAAAATGACCTCTAACCTTCACGGTCAGTGCTCTTGCCCAGGAGATATACTCTGTGTTCAGAATTCCCATCCTCCTTGGAAAAGAAGACGCGAATATTACTCCCTTACATAACAAGGACGGTGAGGTGGCTCAGGGGATCTTTGAGTCAGGTTGAGTTCTGATCCCAGGGTTACACACTCCATGTGCTTCCAGAAACATTTTATTCTGATCTCCCTGCTTTTCCATTTTCTTCTTTGCAGAAATTCCTTCTACCTCTTAGATTTACAAGGCTCCTATGTAGTCTATATAAAAAACATTGACTGGTTGGTCCTTCATCAAGAACAAAAATTTTGAAAGTATTGTTCTTGGAATCCACAAGAGTGAATAAGGACCATTATCTGGCATAAGGAAAAGCCTTGATATTCTGGCAAGGCCAGATAGAAGCAAGGTGCACTGAGTAGCCTATTCCTGAAAGACACCATTCTAAGAAAGCCTAGGCTAGCATGCCTGGTCTGACAGTGAGCAATCCAAAGGCAGGACAGACAGGCTACTGCTGTCTTTGTTAGCCTCCAGTCCATGCTTCATGCCACGTCTTGTCACACTCCTGGTACCTGGGAGCACTCATCTAAGTTGGCTCCATATTTAGTTGACAGAATATATGTTTAAAAAAAAAATTAGAGACCCAGACTGAATTCCTATGAGTAAGATAAAATACGAGAGCATTGGAAGGCTGCTGAGTAAATTTCAAGTCAGGCAACAGGGCTGAAAGGGGGATTTCAATAGAATGGTGTGAGAGATGATGCCTGCTGTGTTTGAGGTTTTCTATTTCCTCATATGCAGGAAGTGTTTGACAACTTTGTCCATGCAGCCACTAGTTTTAGAAATATCATGACTGGGGGCTGGCAAGATGGCTCAATGGGTAAGAGCACTGACTGGGGCTGGCGAGATGGCTCAGTGGTTAAGAGCGCCGACTGCTCTTCAGAAGGTCCCGAGTTCAAATCCCAGCAACCACATGGTGGCTCACAACCATCCATAACGAGATCTGACGCCCTCTTCTGGAGTGTCTGAGGACAGCTACAGTGTACTTAAATATAATAAATAAATAAATCTTAAAAAAAAAAAGAGCACTGACTGTTCTTCCAAAGGTCCTGAGTTCAAATCCCAGCAACCACATGGTGGCTCACAACCATCTGTAATGAGATCTGATGCCCTCTTCTGGTTCATCTAAAGACAGCTACAGTGTACTTACGTATAATATTAAATCTTTGGGCTGGAGCAAGCAGGGTTGACCAGAGCGAGCAGAGGTCCTAAAAATTCAATTCCCAACAACCACATGAAGACTCACAACCATTTGTATGGCTACAATGAATTCACATATATAAAATAAATAAATAAATCTTTTTAAAAAGAAATATCATGACTAAAACTTTAACCATATTCATAAAATAGTAACTGGCTGTTCTGGTTTTTAAATCCACAGGGCCACTAAGGTTTAACTCTCATCAAAGATAACCAGAATTGCTGCTTTGGCCGGTGGCAATTAAATTTAGCCTTTGAGGGTAGGGTACAGAAATGTGGTGAGCTGACTAAAAGCTGTTTGTAATGTTACTAGTTCTTGGGGAGCCTTAAGAACTTAATTTTTTGATCCAGGGTGTTATGTAGGCTGACCTTGAATTATCTTTGTAGCTAACATTGGCCTTGGATTCCTGAAGCCCTTTGCTTTCCTCTCCATGTTCTAGATGATAGGCACACACCAGCACACACAGGTCCTTTGACAGCTTTTATACCCTTAGATGTCTTGGTGCTCAGCTCATGCTAAGCAACTCTTTAAATGACATAGATATTGTCTACCAAGAGAGTGTCGGGCTGAGGAGATGGCGTGGGAGAGAGTTCAGAGTGATTGCTGCTCTGCTGGAGAACCCCAGTTCAGTTCTGAGCACCCATGTCAGGCAGCTCACTTTGTAGGTGGGCCAAGGATGTTATAACAGGGACTGCAGGTGTTTAACCAGGAATGAACCAAGAGTCACCATGATCTTAGGCATAAGGAAGAGCTTGCTCCTTTGCCTGGTTTTTTTATTTCACCTATTGTCAGGGAGCCCTTTCACTCAGCCTTTGTTTTAGCTCCTTAAACTTCTGCTCCTCTTTTTTTTTTCTGCTTAGAGGCCTTGGGGTCATCCTCTGACTCCTTGGCCAGCTTCTTGAACCATCTCAGGGGCTTTGTAATCCAACAGAGTACCTGTTGCCCCTTCTCTGAGCCTAAGCCAGAAATTTGATAGATCATTTTTAACTTCATGTCACAAAGTATTTAACTGATATTATTATTACTACCGTTGGCTTCTTTTGTTTACTGTTTGCATGATACAACCCTTTTCATTGTTTAACTTTCAAAGCGTCTCAATTTTTAAACTTAATAGCAGATATAATAGTCTGTAGTTCCAGTATTTGGAAGGGAGAAACAGGAGGCTCAGGAGTTCAAAATCATCCTCAGCTACCCAGTGATTTCAATTCCAGCTTACAAAAGACTAAAAAACTGAAAAACCAAGCCAGGCATGGTGGTGCACACCTTGAGTTGTGGCACTTTGGAGGTAGAGATAGGTGAGTCTCTGTAAGTTCAAGTACAGCCTGTTCTACACAGTGAGTCACAGGAGAGACAGAGAACTATATCTAGCAGTCCTGAAATGAAAAGCAAAACAAACAAACAAAACTCAACAAACTATATATGTGTGTATGTGCATGTATGTGTATGTGTGTATATATGTATATATGTATGTAAGTGTATATGTGTGTGTGTATGACCTTTTATCTAGTCTGACAGTTTCTATATTTTTTTTGTTTTTGTTTTTAAAGACAGGGTTTCTCTGTGTAGCCCTGGCTGTCCTGGAACTCACTTTGTAGACCAGGCTGGCCTAGAACTCAGAAATGCACCTGTCTCTGCCTCCCAAGTGCTGGGATTAAAGACGTGCCCCACCACTGCCTGGCCAGTTTCTACTTTTTTTTTTGGACTTTTAGGCCTTTTATATTTAATGTAATTGATATGGTAGATTTAAGGTATACCATTTATTTATAATTCAGTTTAGACTTTTAAATTTTTCTATTATTTCCCTGTCTCTCTTTGAATCTATAAGTTTAGATATGTTTATATCAAATATACAAGTTTATATCAATATACTGGAAAGTTTGGGGGTTTTAGGTTTTTTATTTCATTTCCTTCATTTTTCTTGTCTTTCTGGAATCTCAATTACATGTATAGCAGGTGTTTTGATATTGGAGGATGTTTGTTTGTTTGTTTGTTTGTAAATAAGATATCACTATGTATCCCTGGCTGTTCTGGAAATTGCTATGTTGACAAGGATAACTGTCTAGTGTACAGCCTTAAAGATGCTTCTTAGAATCACTGGGCAGGGATGGCGAACAGGGAAGTTATGGAGAGATTCAGGCCCAGTTTTCATTTAGAATTTAGAGCCCTTCCTGTGTCTTCCCTATTTCTCAACTGCAATAGTTCTCCCAAACTTTATATTCTTCAAGCTTATAAAACCAAGTATTTCTATTACATTTTTGTCTGTCATTGAAAAATACCAACTCCTCACATCTTCACCAGAGCTAAGCAGTGAGCTTTCACTACAACTCCTCACACCTTCACCAGAGAAAGGCAGTGTAGCAGTGAGTTTCCTTGCATCTACACCAGAGAGAGCTAAGCAGTGTAGCGGTGAGTTTTCACTACTCTGCTTTATGCTCCCAGCCAGGTGCATGTGCACACCCACCCAGGAGCTATCTTGGGTCTTCGAATGGAAAACACACAGACACCAGTTAACTTTAAAATGCTTTGGCTACCTCAAAGGCTGGACACTCCTAAACCTTCCCCTGCCAGTCATGGAAGTGGCCAGTGGCCACTTATCCAAAGTCCCACATGGTTGGGTGGCTTTATCTCCTGCCGATGCTGCATTCCTTTCTTTTCTCCCCAGTTCAGGCGATTCTGCTGTGCCTCTCAACATCCTACCCAAGCAATTCTCAGTGTCCTGCACTGTGCCCCCCTATTGGCCGTTGGCATCTTTATTGATGGATCAAAAACCAATTGGGAACTAGGACCTTCAACACCTGGACACACAGAGCCAAAGCATTAGCATCCATCTCCAACATCTCATCTTTGCTGTCCAATAAAAAAATCATAAATTGAGTATAACCACAACAATTATGTAAATTGCAGAGTATGATATATAATTAACATCCAGTCCATCATATTTGTCTATTATTTAAAATACTCTACCATCATTTGTAACTTAGTCTTTATGATTCTATACTGAATTATGTCTTGATTTTAGCCTGTCACACCATCTAAAAACCATGTTTTTAATTCTCTAACATATCTTTAATGTTAAACAACTTAAGTTTGCTTATGGGAGTGTAATTAATCTTCAATCCTGTCAGAAATCCAAGAATGAATTAAATATTACCTGGGTATATAGGAAGCACCAAGCATAGCTTCTCAAACTTATACAAATTGTAGAGACAGCTGACTACCTGGACAGTCCCCTCATTTCTTACAACGTTAGAACATCTGTCTTCAGCCTTTTGCCCCAGAGCCATCTGGCAGACTCAGAAATGCAGTAGGAATATTAAGGGCTAGCTTACCCTGTATTGGCAGAAATTATTAGTTGGCTATCCCACCTGTTTGTCCTTTTTGGACAGTATTTTGTCTGCAGATGAAATAGGCAATTCTGCCCCATGGCTACCTTGCCAAGATAATCAACCTGACCTGAAGATAAAGATGCTCAATTCTTCTTTGAAGGAGAATGGGGAAACTATCAGGAGCAGACATGTCTCATTGTCAAACAATCCTTAATAATGAGAACATTAAATGTCACAATCTGTGGATTTCTGATGTTTTTAAAGACTATCTATGTAAAATATATTTCAACTGTTAAACTATAGCTACTCTTAACCATTTCTATTTGAGTACATTGAAAGCACTTTATTATAATAAATTAGAATCTAACCTAACCATGAGTTTACTATCTGGCCCTTAACTTGTGTTCTTAATCACCTTGTTCTTAAATGAATTACATAGGCCCAATGCCTACCTAAGAGTAACAATATTAATTCAAATTTTGTACCAATGTACATATCCATACCAATGAAAATCTTAATTCTATATCAATATATACATTCTGTACCAATGTAAGAAATTGTAACTTCAATTTTACATCAATTACAAAGATTTCTACCAATGTAAGATTATGGCTGCACGATGCTTTATTCAAGAATAAATTTAATAGCTGGGCAGTGGTGGTGCACGTCTTTAATCCCAGCACTTGGGAGGCAGAGGCAGGCGGATTTCTGAGTCCGAGGCCAGCCTGGTCTACAAAGTGAGTTCCAGGACAGCCAGGGCTATACAGAGAAACCTTGTCTTGAAAAAAAACAAAACAAAACAAAACAAAAAACAACAACAAAAAAAGAATAAATTTAGTAAGCCATCCCACCTACTTCCTCCCTCTTCAAAATTTTGACATTTCCCAAATGATCCCTTAAAACAACCTATCTATAATTTATAAAATAACCATAACCAGACACCCAAGATTGGGATGACAACTCTCCATGCCTTCTTCCTGCTGAATAGAAGCAATGAGAAATTCTT